>NC_081178.1:10159753-10497253 GCF_012432095.1 Onychostoma macrolepis | reverse complement strand
ATGAAGGAAACCCCAAAAGTCTTACCTTTGATAAATATGCAGCATTTGCTGGTACCCAAATTCCTCCAATCATTGATATACCTGAGAGACAAGCAAATATTCTAAATGGGATATTTTATGACTACCATGATGATGAAAAAATGATGATGCCAAGTACAGTATATCACATCTAATGTGATATAAGCTCAATTACTCCTCAAAATTGAGAGCTTTGGTCCATGCGAGCAGCTCATCCACTTCCTGCTCAGAAGCTGAATCCAGTCCAATCTGTTCAAAAGAATCCATCAACTCTGTGGATTTTTGCCCCAGTAGAGCTGTTTTGCTGTGTTCTGTATCAGCATGCAGGAGACCCTCAGCATACCTGTGCACAAGATCTGTGTTTACTATTATGCCGACAATTATAACTTATTTCCAGTTTTCTGTATGTTTAGCTCTGCAGAACACATCTTATCACCTACCACAAACAATCAAACAGCTACTTTAACATTTTTAAAATACATTACATTTTTCTCATCCATTCAATTTTCCGAATCTTTTTTTTTCTTGCAACATCTTGGCGCCGACGAATTTTGCAGTGATGGAATTGTATCTTCTTAACATTGGTATCTTGAGTTATTGGGTCTTCAAACACGGAAATCTTTAATCAAAAAGGCAACGATAGACATAATGCTTAGGCAACATTTGTATATTTTTTCTGACTGTTACAATTTAAATTGCACATGAAATAGAAATTAGTCTCTTATGCTGACCAAGGCTGCATTTATTTGATCAGTAATATTATTTATTACAATTTAAAATAACTTTTCAATTGTAATACATTTTAAAATGTAATTTATGGAGTGCAGTAATGGCTGCTGAATGTTTGGTTGGATATGTTTTATTTACTGAGTTGCATTGATACACAAAAGGTAAAATGAAAATTAAAGTATTATGACTGGATATGTCACCTTGCAAGACAAAATCCTCCAGCCATTGTTCTCTACCCGCTGGTACCACCCAGAGTGATCGTCCCTATCTTTGATCATCAGTCGGCCATTATGAATCTGGCTTGGAGCAGGTTTCTTTAGCTGTGTGTAATCTTTAGGACTGGAGGCACACATATCCACAATGGGTGCACGAGTGTATATTTTAAAGTAGATGTTTGGAGGATAGGTTGGCTGGAATTTTATAAACATTAGTAAGTAATTTGCAATTTGTGTCTGTTTGCTTATAATTAGATTTTCAATAACGTAACCTTCTAGAGCAGAACACAATAACACATTACAGCATGTTGAGTACAAATATCCATCTAATCATGGAAAGATGAATAACATCAACACTCACCCCACCCAGTCTGAATCGGATAAGCGCCCCTGAAGCAGCATCCAGAATATTAGCCTACAACAAAACATTGAGGCATATGCTTTAAAAAAAAATTGCTCAAAACAACTCAATTAATCTTCACACATGCATTGTAACAAACTTACCTCTGCAGGGTTAATAAATTTAAGAAGGAGACGTGGATCCCCTTGATTATGAAAGCTCACTAGTTTCTTGAGGTGCTTAAAAACAGCAGTATCCTACACATGACAGACATAGTATGCGCTAATTTTTTATTTATGCATTCAATCATGTTGGAGAAAATTTTACATTAATGTTGAGTGTGATCACTAACAACATGTGCCCTCCATGCTCGCTGGATGATCCTGGCTGCTCTGCTGAAAACTGTTTCCAGCTGTGGGACAAGTATGACATTAGTGTCTGATGTAGTTTCCCCAGCTGGAGATGTTGAGTGATGCCTAAAGGGGGAAAAATGATTGACAGGTTGTTGTTTTCTATTGCTGGCTTCACTCATTTAGAAATGAGTCTGTATGTTTTGCTGTATTTCATACCTGTCAAAAGAGTATGTGTGTTCAGTCATTATCTTGTTCATGCTAGCACATGCTGCTAAAGGATAAAAAGAGAGAGAGAGAAAAAAAAAGTTTATTCTGTGACACATTAACATGGATTTACATTTCAATTAGCCAAAAATTCTGAAAAAAAAAAAAAGGAATAGAGAAAACATAACCTATAAATTATACTGTTTAACTGAGGCTAAAGCTCTGCACCCTGATTAAGCCTTTGCCACGTCAAGGAAAGGAAAATGGGTTTATTCAACTAGGATTATGATTATTTTATTGGATTATTAGGCTACATTCAACTCCATCCATATAATGTTACTCAATTCAAAATTAAGACACAAAATGTTACTTACTTGATCTCTGGAGTCCTCTTCATTCTCAAGAAACAGAGGAACTGCTTAAAATACTTGAATTCAAATGTTTTAATAGGTAGAAGGTGCTTAAAATAGGCGATGTATTGAAAATAAAGCGTTTCATCCGTATGATATATAATATTCAAATCAAACCCATCCGGTGATTATCGAAAAGTAAACAAAAGCGTGAACTGGATTTTCACGACGACATCGACAAGCTGAAGTAAAAAACGTAAAACCAAAGACTAAACTTAACATTGAGGGAGTTAAAAAATAAAGCCTAAACATAGATTATGTCTTGATTCCTTTACTGGGACGGGTGACTGCACGCCTACAACAGCCGTTACCAAAGCAACGTGAAAACAGACTCATTTAACTCAGTGCTAGAAAGCTAGAAATACGAGATTCTATCCAAAAGCATGTTTAAATGTTAAACTACGTGTGGACTAGGAGATTCATTTAACTAAAAGATTCGTTCAGTGGCCTTTTCAGCAAATTACAGCGTTACGACAGTAGGTTGCGAAAAGTTAAGGATTATTGTGACATTGAATCGTTCACTAATTCGTAAAAATAAAAATAAATAAATACTCAAAATACTGACCTTTGACCTTTTGTTTTTTTCCTGACCAAACAGGCCTATTCTGCTTGTTTCGCAAACCTGCCAACTATTACTGAAACATCTATCAAATTAGTTGCATCACTCATATTTATAACTGTTCATTGAACAATTATGGCAGGTTGTGACATGACACTAACAGTTTTGGCCTGTTTTAATGAGCTGCAATTAAAGATTATTAGAGAACAAGTTTACTAAGACTAGAGTGTACTTGTTAATCAAATTTTAACATAGCAGTTAACCATCTTGTGCAAAGTTAAGTCATTTACAGTCTACACTTACATTTTTATAAGTGATCAATATCCTTCTACTCCTGTGTTAGGAAAAATACAATTTAGTCAATATATTAAATGTTCATAAATATATCTGTTTTAATGAAGACATTCAAGAAATGGCCTTACAAAAAGGACCTTTCATATGTAGGCCTATGTTATACAGCATTTAGTATTACTGTAGGTCAGTGCTGCAATTGACACATCTTATGGAGGTCCCTAAGGCTATAGGGGAGAAATGATGCCCCAACTCCCTGCCCTGCATAATAAATTACAATACAAAATCAATTAAAATTACACTGAAAGCCACACACAAACATGATGCACACAAACAGCAAAATTAAATTATACAGCAAATAAAATCAACTGTGAAGTCTTATTTAAGAATGCTTAGTTCATCTGTGGTATGTCTTTTGCATAGATTATGAGAGGTCCTGTGTTTGAACCTCAAATTAACAAGTCGTGGATGAGGATCAGCCACTGTTTTCAATAACACTTTTATACTTTTAACAATAATATCAAATGGATAGCAGACATCTGTTATCATCTTCTTTACAGACTTAGCCATAATTAATGTGGGATCATCAGTGTTACGGGCACCAATATTACATTTTTCTATTTTCTATTATTCTATATTTTTCCTGACTGTTAAAGGTGCAGTATTGGAAAAAAAAAAAAATCAAATACATCTGTTAAACATAGTTGGGGTTCAGTTTCTTGGTTGGCAGCTTCTGACTATAGAATGTCTGTCAGGAAAATAATGTATTGTGACTGACACGCTGTGCTTTCAAATGCCACAGTAAATGAAACAGCCAATAACCTACAGGAGGCAGGCCTCAATAACAGGAATGACGTGAGAATTCACCATTTCAAAGCCTCAAGATCCAGAATATAAATATAAATATATATATATATATATAACTAATGAAACAGTGCATTGTACTGTATTGTAAATACATTCATAATGAAATCAAACATTGTTATCCTCAAGCACTAAAGTATTCAAAAACCCATTATATTTAATTTCTAAGAAATATGAAATCAACATGGTCTTATAGTTCTGATATAATTATAATTCCCTCTATTCATATACAATCTGGATTTCTAGTTGCTTTTACAATTCAGATTGGTTTGACAGAGGCCTAATGTTGCTGCAGCTTTGTCATAGATGACCCTATGCATAGAACCCACACACACACAACACAGCACACACACACACACACACACACGTCTGGTTTGCTATCCTTGTGGGGACTCTCCATAGGCGTAATGGTTTTTATACTGTACAAACTGTATATCCTATTGCCCTACACCAACCTACACCTAAACCTTACAGGAAACTCTCTGCATTTTTAGATTTTCAAAAAACTTAATTCTGTGTGATTTATTAGCTTGTTTACCCATGGGTACCTCAATTTAGGTCCTCACCATGACACGAGTCCCCATGAGTCTGTGTGTATTCAGGTTTAAATCCCCACCAGAATAGAAAAACAGGTACACACACACCCACACACACACACACACACACACACACACACACACACTTTTAAATGTTCAGTATATGTAACATGATGGAATTGAACAGCACATAATTATCTCCTCTAAAGCTCTGTTTCTACAGCATCACCATTATCAAGACAGTATTCATCATCAGTTGTGGTGTCAGAATCAGACTCCTCAAAAACAGTCATGCTGGTTGTGTAGCTCCTTGATGACAGGATTCCACGAGTAGGAGACAGACTTTCTGGACTTGTCCATATGGGGGAAGACACAGAAGGAGCCTGGGATATCCGACGAGGTGAAGAGGACATAGTTGGTGATGGAGGTGGGGTTGGGTCTGCATCATCATGATGAAGATCAAGATCATCTGTATATCCAGATTGAGACTGTTTACCAGTAATAGATTTGTCATCATAGATTGGGGAATGGCTACTACTCATTTCAGAGTCAACTATTGTATAATTCCCCTTTGGCACAAAGTCATCCAAACTTGAGAGGTCGCTGATGCTGCTTGTTGAGATTCGTCCAGGACCTGATGGGCGGCTTGAAACCACACTGCTTACTGAGAAAGATCGTCCACTGTGTAGACCGTACTTTAAATCAGCACATGATGAGGACAAGCGAGACCTCACAAGGTTTTGCTGCACAGGACTCTTGGTGGCACTCTGAGGAGAGAAGTCATCAGACTCACAAAGTGAATTAGTTTTTTTGCTCAATGGACTATAAAACACATTGTCATTCTGAATGTCTTCTGAATCAAAATCAAACAAATAAAAGGGCGATGGGGGACCAACAGAGGATTTTCTGTAATTTGGCAAGGTGGCAGAACGATTCATACTTTGGGCCTTTTGCCTGTGTGGACTAAAGCTCCTACCATAAGACCGGTTTCCATCGCTATGCCTCTTTTGCTGATCAACATTTAATTTATTCTCAGATGATTTCTTTAATGTTGAGGGTGACAAGGACCCAAAAGAGGCTTTATCGGTGGTCAAAGATGAGTTGGGGGCCTCCCATGTGTACCCAGAACCCTTTTGTTCAGTTGTAGATCTGTTTTGCCAGTCCATATTTAAAGTATTCTCCGATTTCCTTAATGTAAGTGGCGACATAGACCCGAAAGAAGCAAAAGAGGCTTTATCCGTGGTCAAAGATGAGTTGGGGGCCTCCCATGTGTACCCAGAACCCTTTTGTTCAGTTGTAGATCTGTTTTGCCAGTCCATATTTAAAGTATTCTCCGATTTCCTTAATGTAAGTGGCGACATAAACCCGAAGAAGCAAAAGAGGCTTTATCCGTGGTCAAAGATGAGTTGGGGGCCTCCCATGTGTACCCAGAACCCTTTTGTTCAGTTGTAGATCTGTTTTGCCAGTCCATATTTAAAGTATTCTCCGATTTCCTTAATGTAAGTGGCGACATAGACCCGAAAGAAGCAAAAGAGGCTTTATCCGTGGTCAAAGACGAGTTGGGGGCCTCCCATGTGCACCCAAAACCCTTTTGTTCAGTTGTAGATCTATTTTGCCAATCCATATTTAAAGTATTCTCAGATTTCTGTAATGTAAGTGGCGACAAGGAGCCAAAAGATGCTTTATCGATGGTCAAGGACGAGTCGGGGGCCTTCCGTGTGGACCCAAAATAATTTATTTCAGCCTTAGACTTATTTTGTCCACTCACATTTAATGTATTCTCAGATTTATTTAATGTTAGTAGTGACAAGGAACCTAAAGAGGTTTTATCAGTTGTTAAAGAGGAGTTAGAGGGTGCCGGGTGGCTCTCAGAACATGTTTTCTCCTCTGTCTTGGGACTTTCAAAAGTCTCAGTATCTGAGGGCTGCTGAGTGGGACTCTTGTTCTTTTTTGGTAGTGTGTCAAGTGAGCTGTCTGAACGTTTGACACCAAATGTCAGTTTCAAGCGATTTAACATCTGGTCAATCCTGCTGCTCGTTCTAAACACTGGCAAATGTCTTTTGGTTTTTAAATACTGGGGACTAACAACCTCTTTGTCTGGCAAAGAAGCTGAAGAGAAGACAGCTTCTTTGTCTTTCTTAACTCGTGAACTAAAGAGGCCTTTTTTTGAATTGGAACTTTGCATTTCCTGCAATCTCTCATGCATATGCACAGCAGGAATCTCTTTCTCAGCTGTCAGTGGAGTCTCACTTTCAACTTTGCGCTTATCAGGTAATAAATACTTCCCTTTCTCACTCAGCCTGTGCTTGGGGTATGCATTACCCTTATCAAGCTGAAGTTCCATCAGGCCATCATGCTCCTGATGAAAGAAGTTGTTGGAGCCTGTGTTGGGCTGTCTTGGGTGTGGGCTTATATTAGCGCTTTGGCTTTCCATGACAAAGCTTGCATCTGGTGCAGTTTGTAAGAGGCATGGCTGGGCAGGTTTGTGATTATCTAGGGCGCTTGTGTAAGCTTGAACTGCTGTCCTCTGTTCTCTGTTAGTAGAAGCCAACTGTTCCTTTGGTCTTCTTATTATGCTTGCGTATGTGGACAGTGAAGAGCTTGGATCACTTTTTATGAAGTCTGCAGGAGTGGTTACAATATCATAAGATGTAGATCGGATATGAGTTTTGGGCACAGGCGGAGAGGGTAGTTCTTGTAAAGTGTTGTTGATTGTAGGTCGTGAGGAGATGAGGCTAGAATATGGAGATGTACTGAGACGAGGTGCTGATCTTCGTCCAAAATCAGGAGGCAGAGATTGAGCTGGTGCAATATGAGAGCCATAAGAGCTTCTTTGTAACGCTTGTACCTCTGGCACAAACGGGTTGAAGTCAAATGAAAATTTTGAGTAAAGTGTTTTATGGTCACCCTGCAATGTTACGCCTCTATCTTGCTTAGGAGGTGATGTTTCACCTCTCTGTATGTGGGATGAAGGGGTGGAAGAGGAAGGGGTGGACACTGCCGGGCTGTACTCCCGTAGGTATGAATAAATACTCGGTACTCTTACGCTTCTAAGAGGTCTGCTTGGAGAAAGAGGGCTCGAAAGATCCATTGTGCTTTGACTTGACTGAGAATGTTTCTTAGAGTCCAGATATATATTTGTGGGACTTGTTCCATCCACAGAAGAGTCTTTCCTTGGTGAGTAGTTAAGCCTGTCTGTGAAGGTGCTTGTGCCTGAAGAACTGCTGGCTATTATATTGTGTGTGCTTTGTGATTTTAATTTTTGGACATTAAAGCCAGATTGTTGAAAATTAAAATTTGTTGAATCTTTGGGAGAAATTGTGGTATCTGGAGATACTTGTTGTTTGGTCATATTAGAGTTTTGCAGGTTGGTGTTGTTGGCAGTATTTTGTTCCACTGCATCTATGTCCTCTATACTGGAATATTCCCTCAAAAGAACTGAATAAGAACGTTGTTGGGCTCTGAGAACCCCAAGTTGGCTGGTTTTGGTTGTGGAGTGTGGGGAATGTGCCTCCTCTGCTTTGGCAATAGAAGCTTCTAGTCTCATCGAAATTTCTGTCTCTGGTTTGTTTAGAAACAGTGATGCCCTTAATGGCATTCTACTCCTAATTCTAGGTGAGAAAGGGAACTGACTGACTGGTATTTCCTCTGTTCTTGCAGGAGTGTCTGGATATTCGGGGATTTGGGCATCATCAGAAACAGGATGGGCAAATGATGCAGTTTTCAGAACAACTCTGCTAGGCAATGTAAGGGACCTATCAGACCTAGTCATCAGAGTCTCTGATTGTGTGGGTTCAGCACTGGAGTTTCTCAAATTCGACCTCCTCAAGGAAAGAAGTAGGCTGCTTGTTGTTGGCTTAGAGCTCAATGATTTGAAAGACTCATGTTCATCTCCAGTGTTTGATATTCTGTACCCTGTATGGGCCAAATTTGGTACCTGGCGAGTGTCCAGACGTGTGGGAAAAGGATGCAAATCTGTGTTATTGTACATCAAGCCCACAGAGGAGGACTTGGTAATGGGTCTCTTTGGCTGTATTGTGGTTGTAATGTTCGGGGAATTGTTCTCTTTTTGCCAATCAGGAGAGTTATAGCTGGTTCCTGCAGTCAACTGCATGTTGTTGTCATTTGCCAACATGTGTTCAGATGGTCGCCTCTGGGAAGGAAGAAACGGTTGTTGCTGCCGATCCTGGCGAAATAAGGTAGATGGGTTGACATTCTGTCCACAGTCTTGGGGTTCATGCTGTACTTCGTTGCCGCCTTGCTTGGGTCTTCGAAGGCGGCCACTCCAAGGTGGAGCAAGAACTGAGGCCAGGGCTGATGACAACATAGCTGATGTAGGATTGATAATACCAGGTTCTGGCTCAGGGGTATTTTCAGAATGAGGAGCAGGTAAACAGTCTAATGACAAGACCTGGTTTGCAACTTCTGAATGGTGTGCAAAAAACTGGGAATCAGTGCTTGCTTTTAGACCATTGTCCACTTCAAAGGAGGTCAGATAACTGTGGTATTGTGGAGTTGTTGCAGCATTCTCTCTACAGTCGCTCGCTTCAGATTCCTTGTTGAATTCTGTTTGAACCTCACAAACAGGATGAGTAGAATGTCTTTGTGAATTGTTGTGGACAATTTGTGTTAGTTCATGAAGGCCTATGTTGTATTGTATTCCTGTATTTTGTCCCTGCTTTGTCCCACGTTGATGCAGAGTGGTAAAACGGTCTTCATCAAAGCTTGCTTTTGGGCCATCCCCATTCTTAAATGAGTCACCAGTTGATTCGCCACATTGGTCAGTTTGTGAAAGCACGTCCCTTAGCTGTCAGAACAAGCAACAAAACTTTTGATTAGTGCCAAAAATTGCACAAAACACAGGCACTAATTCAAGCACAGTAGCATTTCTACATTTTAGACAACTAAAATTTAGAGTTGCTTGGGAAAATTGCAAGAAATGTTTCTCACATGTATTTGAACTATTTGAACAAATCGCCACTCCCATTCCACAGCTGTTTAAACAGACAGTTCAACTTCACAGTTGAGCTTTACATTCCACTGAAAAATACTCTGCATGTCAAAAATGCAAACGTGGAGTGGAATGTATTCAAAGGGCAGTACAATAAACATATTTCATTACATTTAAGATATGATTGATTAGTAAGACATAGATTTTATCTTTACATCAGTCATTCTCTTACTAAAAAGATAAACAGTCCAACTCTTATGTCTGCATCTTAGCTTGGCTTACCTCTGTGTGGTGTTGATTAGCTGTGTTCTTTACGGCTTCATGTGTGCTGTAACAGTCAATTTGAGAAAATAATTTTTAATTAGGATATGATTTTTTAAATGAGCAAACATTATAAAAGTATGTCTATGTAGATTTAAAAAAAATTTGCTCGAATTTCAAAATTCCAGCAAAAGATAAGTTCCCTCAGGCAGAGAAACAAACATTGAAAACTATGACGAAAACAAATCTCTTGTCTAATTCAATGTTTCACACGCTACTCTTACTCCCTAAATACTTCTTCTAGTTCAACATCTTTTATATATTCAGCAAGGCAACGCAGGAAAACAAGATCAGCGACATTCCATCCTTTCTCTCAGTTTAAGCATTTTAGGAGTAAACAATTCATTGGCCTGATATGAAGGGAGGGGTTTAACTGTTTTTAAAATTAGTACAGAGTGTCTCACACACATACCACTTAAACAAAAAACCCTTGTTTAATATCTGCTTTGAAAAATGAGAGAGCAGTGATGTCATATCTTTTAAACATGATTCTGTAATACTACACAATAAATGTATATTTACTGTTTCTAAGATCAAGGTGTAAAGACTTTATAAAGGTGTCAGCACTATTTGAAAGCATGAACACACCTAGATACGGTACAGCCAAACAGCAAATCTTTGCCTATACACTTTCACACTATCATTAAATCATGACTTATTGCTATATAAGGACTATTACTGCCAGTCATGGGTCGAAAGGGCGTTTGCTGTTCTGGCAAGGACTGTGCAAATGACAAAACACAAAGTGCTATGGCATAATTTACAAGACAAAATATGTTATCATGTGCAGTGTGTATTAAGTGGAATTACATTTTCATAAAACATTTACTAATAGGAAGAATAACAGTTTTGAAGTGAATGCTACAAATTTGATCATTCACTGAATTTGATTATTATAGCAGTTGATCCAGTTTTATTATAAAATTGGACTTTAAACTAGAGAAGCAATAATATTAGAATTTTGGTCAATGCCATAAGCTGATCATTTTTTTCATATTATAACCGATAACTGGTAAATGGCTGATTAAAATTCTATACAATTTTGTTTAAAAACAAAAGTGAACACTAAACTTTTTAAGGCATGATGACCCCCCCAACAGCAGTGTGAAAAGGTAAATAAATAAATAAAACTCACAGGTTAGTTGTAGCTTGCAGTGTTTTTTCCTCCGCTGTGTCTTTTTTGTTTCTTCTATTGGGAAGACTGATAGAGATGGTGGAAGTGAATCTGGCAGATTTCCGTTGCTCCTCAGATGTCCTACTGAGGTCTTCCTTAGATCTGAGAAGTATTATTTGCCTGATCTGCAAATCTGATCAGTTGAGAAGTGTTTTACACACACACACACACACACACATATATATATGCATGCTTTATATTACATTAAATACATGTCCTAAAAATGTACTTTTAGTCAGAATTTAATGAATTTATGATAAGCTGTTATGACCCAAAGTTTGTGTCTGAAAACAAATGTATCTGATAATCCAGTCATACAAACTCACCTCTGCTGCTTTTCTGCTGGCCTGTTAACTGCAACAATGGTGAAGAAGCAGTGGTTCTAGTTTCTAAATCTTTCTTGTTGTGCATGTGTTGAGCCAATGGCCCAGGATATATCTTCTCATGTTCACTTACATTCTGAAAACTAATCAAAACTTAGCATTACAATACTGCTACAATACAGTCTACAGAGAGCTAGAGAGTGTTTTTCTCAACAGACACCACATGTCTGCAGCTACTTAGTAAAAACTAAGGTTCACTCCCTTCAGAAAAATTCTTCACAGGAACACCCATACAAGTTTTCTTAGTATATTATGGACACATGACAGTGAGAGTGAAATTTCACTTGTTTTGCCTCACCTCTACATGTGCAAAGAAAATGATTACAGTAGTTGCCAAGTAGACAGAAAAGACTTTCTTGTATTTCTCCTAATAATGCTGAACGTATTAATTTTGGCTAAATTACCATTACCAAGTTAAAATTACAATTATTAAAAAAATGAGACAATGTGGGTGTAACAAATTGCATAAGCGCTAAAGTATTACCATAAACATGGTGAGACATGTTGAGATGACATTCAGCAAAAGATTAATACCAGTGACACCACATTAGATATTGTGGAGGTGTGTTTAAAATCAATTAAACTGAGATGTAGTTAAGCAAATATGAAAAAAAATTTTTTTTTTTTGTATAATCTTAAATCCTTGATTATTTAGCTATGCATTTCTGTGTGTGTGCAAGGCAACAACAGGTATTATATAACTGGGGTGGTGCCAGACAAGAGATCAATGCTTGAATCAATGTTCAATCCATTGGCATCTTGTTATAATTCTTTGACTGTAAAAGAATTTGTAACTGTTGTAAAACTACATCGGATACATCTTACTTTAAGCAAACTAATATTTACGCAAGCTCTTCTAATTACGTAAGAACTTCAACCTGTCCGCTTAAAGCTACAGACTTCCATGATGTTGTCTGCGGAGGGTGATAAGGGTCAGTTTAAGATAAAGAGAAAAGTAGGAAAAGCAGTATTTGTGTGAGAGAAGACGAGTAAGAAAACTTAGTAAAAACTCCAAGAACTTAGAAACTTTGTAGCCTACCGTGATTTATCAGTTTGTGTGTACAATCCCTCCAGATCTGAGACAACGCAAGTCACGCTGGCTTTCACTCCGCTTTGACAACTTGACTGCTGCAACTTCAGATCATGTGTTGACATTATAGGCTGAATGTATGTGGCTCATCTAGTTTGGTTACCTCCCTTTATCCCCTCCGGGCATCAGCTGTACCCTTAAGTACCCTCACAGGCGGCACGACTGTACATTCCACCGGAGAAAATCGCGCGCGGTCAGGCAGACCCGTCATACCGACAACCGTAAGACCCGACGCCACCCGTCATATGTTTCTTTCCCACCGAGGCGTGTTATGGAGGGCAGAGCCGCGGAAGTGCGGAGTGAGCTGGTGTTTTAGCAACAAACTACGTACTTTGAATTGTCAGGTTTATGGGACCTAGCCAGTGATAAGACACCTTGACATAACTGGAAATGGATTATTTTCCTGCATCGTGTCACTTGTTATATTTCGGATTTTGTACTTCCACTTAAGAGACCAAAGGAGTTTCGTTTCGAAACTGATTTTAATTGGAAAAAATAAAATGCATAGACCTATTTAAAAACTTATCTATAATGGCAGATAAACAAGCTATAACTGAACAATAGTAGGCTACGTGTGTTTTTCCATGAATACCCGACAGGTGGGGTCATAAACAATAGTGCATGTCATTTCCGCGAATCGATTCTTTAGAACAATTCGTTTTAAAGAACCGGTTAAAATGATTCAGTGATTCCTTAACAGAACAGCGTCAGCACGTGGTCACTGCTGGTATTTCGGCGTGGCATATATTTTTGTGCTGCAAATAATAATTTGACACTCATTTGATACTGACCTATGACATCCTGTGACATGACATTCATCTGAATTTACATCATTTCATGAATGTGACTGTTGTGGTTCTCCGTCATACTGGCAACAGCTGGCTACAGTAAATGTGGCTTATTTAAATGACTTTGACTTAGTCCTGATATTTACCTGCTCTAACTGCATATTGCCCACCGTGCAGTTTCCCTAAAGCCGATGGTGTTGGCTTCAGGGCTTGGGCCCGAGATCACTGCTTGCAGCTATATGCTCTCAAATATTATAATAAAGCCATGTGTGCACACATATAGCTATTTATTACTTTTTGATTAATAATGGTTGATTGGTTTCTTCTTCATTCAGTTTGTTGCATTTATGATTCGTCCAAGTCAGTTAGAACCTAAATGGCATAATTTGCATTTAAACATTAGCCTACTTATATGCATTTACACCACTGGACTTTATTCATTTTAATCAGATTCTCTTGTGTGTTAATAAAAATTTCTCAGGTCTTAAACTTGCAGGATATATATATATATAATATATATAACCTTTGGCCCCATCAGCGATCAGGTTCAGTCCAAATAGCCTAAAGGCCTGGTTTCACAGACAGGGTTTAGACTAAACCAGGATTAGGCCATATAAGTAATTTTTATAAACGTGCCTTAGAAAAAACATATTATTGGTGTCCATCTTGAGACAAAATAAAGGCATTGATATATTTTAAGATCAATCTGTTCCTGTGGTTTAGTGGTAGAGCATTGCATTAGTAGTGCAAAAGGTTGTGGGTTCAATTCCCAGGGAACACACATACTAATAAAAAAATGTATAGCCTGAATGTACAGTAAGTTGCTTTGGATAAAAGTGTCTGCTAAATGTATCAATCAGTGCATGTTTCTTTCAGTTGAAACAGCTCAGACTTACAGTTTAGTCTGGGACTTGGCATTAAGCCTTGTCTTTGAAACTGGGGAAAAGTGAAATCTGCTTTGCTTATTATTACAAATGGTAATGATAATCAGTGAATGAGTTGACTAGCCTACCGCTCGGACCAATTCAGTCTGATTCGTGAGCCGACTCACTCAGGCCGGTAATGAATGAGTAATAGAAAAGATCCGACTCAAAATAACCATTCGCCCACGAATCGGACAGAGCACACAAATAACAGTGATGTAAACAAATGTGTCTGCATCTGGGATTCAATCAAACCTCTTATTAAACATTTTGAGGGTAAAATAATAACAAAAATGCTTCTGAAATATACTCTCAGCATTAATAAGACTGAAAATTGCAGTAAAACTTCAAAATAATTGTACATTTCCCTTAATCACTCTGCAAAGTGCAACTGAGGTTTACTGAGCAAAATATTGAACAAGTGGTGAATAAAATGGAAGGGAAAATCAATCCTAATTAAGATTTTTTTCTTGTCAGTAATCAAGAGGGATTGCTGGACAAGCATTCTGCTTATTCTGCGAGGATTAATAGGCACAGAGCAGGATTCCTAATTATTTTATGTAGAAATACTAGAGGTCATCAATTAGACTCATTAGCCCCACTGGCTTAAGGCAAGAAGCCTGATTGTAGTGTTGCATTGCTTAAGGGTGTGCTATGCAGATGCACATACATAATATTGACTTGAATAAAATAATTGTGATGAACCACTCTATTGTGTAGGCAGGGGGGGAATGTGTTCTATAAAGATGTGATGTTTGTTTCCAGACAAAGGCAAAATATTCAGCCACCACAATTATAAATCTTGTCATGGAGTGATGCTTATCTCGATCCATTATAGCAATGTAATTTAAATCTGTAATAAAATCTAAACAGTTTTAATTAACTCTGCTGATTAAAACAGAAACCAATATAGTGCATAACTTGTATGATAAATTCATCTTTAGCCTAATGTCTCTCAGGTTTTTGGCACAAGCTCAGTTTGATCATGGTGCTGGTTGTAGTAGTCCGTCAGTTGGAGGGAGTAACATGTTTCATGGATGGCTTGTCATCTGCTGTATAAATCAACTGACGGTGCTGGAAAATGCATTATCTCCTGGAGAGATTATGACAAGGCCAATTCATAACTGTGAATTGATTTTCTTAAATGCTGGCTGCAATATGGCAGTGTATTCAGAGCATGTTGTGGTGGTTAGCATAATCGAGGGTTTAGGTTCCTAAAATAGTAATCACAAAATATAATCAGCAAATCCGAAAGACCTCAGTATATTGAATAGAACACATTTTGTTCCAGGTAATGCGTCAGTGCTTAACAAAATGGGTTCACACAATATCACTAAAGGCATATATTAATTATACAGGTGCATCTCAATAAATTAGAATGTTGTGAAAAAGTTCATTTTTTCTTGTAACTTATTTCAAAAAGTAAAACTTTCATATATTTTAGATTCATTACATGTAAAATAAAACATTTCAAAAAAAATTTTGTTTTAATTTTGAGGATTAGAGCTTACAGCTCACGAAAGTCAAAAATCAGTATCTCAAAATATTAGAATATTTACATTTGAGTTTCAATTAATGACCATCCATACAGTATAAATTCCGGGTATCTCTTGTTCTTTGAAACCACAATAATGGGGAAGACTGCTGACTTGGCAATGGTCCAGAAGACGATCACTGACGCCCTCCATAAAGAGGGTAAGTCACAGAGGGTCATTACTGAAAGGTGTGGCTGTTTACAGAGTGCTGTATCAAAGCATATTAAATGCAAAGTTGACTGGAAGGAAGAATTTGGGTAGGAAAAGGTGCACAAGCAACAGGGATGACCGCAAGCTTGAGAATACAGTCAAGCAAAGCCGATTCAAACACTTGGGAGAGCTTCACAAGGAGAAAACTGAAGCTGGAGTCAGTGCATCAAGAGTCACCACGCTTCAGGAAAAGGGCTACCAAGCCACTTCTGAACCAGAGACAACGTCAGAAGCATCTTACCTGGGCTGTGGAGAAAAATAACTGGACTGTTGCTCAGTGGTCCAAAGTCCTCTTTTCAGATGAAAGTAAATTTTGCATTTCATTTGGAAATCAAGGTCCCAGAGTCTGAAGGAAGAGTGGAGAGGCAGAGAATCCATGTTGCTTGAAGTCCAGTGTGAAGTTTCCACAGTCTGTGATGATTTGGGCAGCCATGTCATCTGCTGGTGTTGGTCCAATGTGTTTTCTGAAGTCCACAGTCAACGCAGCCATCTACCAGGAAATTTTAGAGCACTTCATGCTTCCTTCTGTTGACAAGCTTTATGGAGATGCTGATTTTATTTTCCAGCAGGACTTGGCACCTGCCCACACTGCCAACGGTACCAAAAGCTGGTTCAATGACCATCGTGTTACTGTGCTTGATTGGCCAGCAAACTCGCCTGACCTGAACCTGTCAAGAGGAAGATGAGAGACACCAGACCCAACAATGCAGATGAGCTGAAGGCCACTGTCAAAGAAACCTGGGCTTCCATACCACCTCAGCAGTGCCACAAACTGATCACCTCCATGCAACGCAGAATTGAGGCAGTAATTAAAGCAAAAGGAGCCCCTACCAAGTATTGAGTACATATCCAGTAAATGAACATACTTTCCAGAAGGCCAACAATTCACTAAAAATGTTTTTTTTTATTGGTCTTATGAAGTATTCTAATTTGTTGAGAGTCTATGTGCACTGAATTTATTTAATACACAAGTTTCACAATTTGAGTTGAATTACTGAAATAAATGAACTTTTCCACAACATTCTAATTTATTGAGATGCACCTGTATATTTTAATACAATATTATTGTTAGAGGTGGTGGATGAGGAGGTATATTACTAACCAGATAAGTTATAATGGTTGTGGCATAGCTTGTAAAATCACAGCATAAATAACCTTCATCATGGCACCAGAAAAATATTCTTAAACGGTATTAAAGGAAAAGTTCACCCAGAAGTTGAAGAGTTTGTTTGTTCAGTGGAGAAATTTAACATTACATCACTTTCTCACCAATGAATCCTCTGCAGTGAATGGGTGCCGTCAGAATGAGAGTGCAAACAGATAAAAACACCACAATAATCCACAAGTAATACACACGACTCCAGTCCATCAATTAATGTCCTGACTCCTGAGAAGTGAAAAGCTTTGTAAGAAACATGTCTTTCCATAATAAAAGGTGGACATACCAAATATTAAAGTTAAAAGTGGATAAAAACAGTACGACTTACTTCATCTGATATTTGTTGTGCAGAGCAACCATCTGCATGTTTCATGAACATTATGAAATGAAATCATGTTTTGGAGGCAAAAAAATTCAATATTTTAAAAAATCTATATTTTCAGATCTGTCAGGTGTTCTAAATTTTGGCCTACACTGTAGAATAAGATTTATTTAGCCAGATATTGCCATGACTAATTAAAATATGGTCCATAAAGGGCATAAATTAGTCAATGCCGTTCCCCTGCGGCCTCAAATCTACAGCTGACCAAAGCTTGTCTTTAAGATGCCTTGAGCTCATTAAGCACCAAGAACATCTTTATTAATTGACAAGACAATCGTTTAATTAAAAACCCAGAGCCCTGTCATTCTGCCAGGCTGAGAGGACATTTGAGCAGGATGCTTGTGACTGGTGACTCAGAGGTTAACCGTGACAGCAGCCTGGCAGCCGTATTGACTTCTAGGTAATTATACTTAAGTGGTGACTAGAGGAGGCAAATGGCAGTAACAGATTATCTGTTTTGAGGGGATGCATTCTTAGAATCAATAAGAGTCCATTTGTGGAAATACGGCAATTTAGGGGAAAATACACCCCTGTTCTTGGTCCTAACAGAAGTCATTTGCCCCTGCTACCATACTGTAGGTCTTTATTTTTTTTTTTCCAAATCTCTCATAGTTAAATTAGGAAATAAAACAGAGGGATAAATAGAGAAAACAGTAGACATCAACAGCCTCTCTAAAAAGCAGTTGTACCTGTGTGACTAAAAATAAAGTTTGTTTTCCTGTGTCTGAAAACAACATATTAAAAATGAGGACGAGAAATGATTTTAACAGGACATGCACTACCATTCAAAATGTTTGGGTCAGTAATTTTTTTAATAATTTAAATCATTATCATTTTTTAAAATCATTAAATCATAAAATTGACCAAAAGTGAAGTAAAATACACAGCTAAGACATTTATAATGTTACGAAAGATTTCTAAAATATATGCTGTTCTTTTGAACTTTCTATTTATTGAAAGTTTCCAAAAAAATATTAAGCACAGCTGTTTCTTGAGCACCAAATCGGCATATTAGAATAATTTCTGAAGGATCATGTGACACTGAGACTGGAGTAACGGCTGTTGAAAATGTAGCTTTGCCATCACAGAAATAAATTACATTTTAAAATATAATAGAACACAGTTATATCAAATGCTAATAATATTTCACAATATGCAGCAAATATGCACAAAATGCAGTCTTGGTTAGCATAAAAAAATATTTCAAAAACACTAAACAATAGGACAAAAATGAAGAAAAACAGTAGTGTATGAACATTTTAACTGCTATTGTACTGCTATTTTTTATTTGCATGTTTTCATGTGGTAGCCTACAGACACGCTGCCCTTCCGGCTCATCCAGTAATTACTAATTACATTAATTCTGGTACGAGCATCCAGTCACCAGCTGATGTCAGCCCACAGAGCCAATACCTTTTGGGACAGGGACGCTGTTGGGGAAGTCAATGACCTCTCTAAGTGATGAGAGAGAGCAGAATGAGATTGCAACTCGGGCCATTCAGGTCTCAGAGGGGTCGTAAATAGATTTGCTTGTTAAAGAAGTACTTTTCCCTGGCTGATTTTACCGCACTTACACTTTCCTCAAGCCCTTCCTACTCTGGTTCTTTCCTCAATTTGCACACAAACACCCTAGAAGATGAAAAAACATTTCTTGTGACGGATGGGAAAGACTCCTCTCAAATGTAGCCGACACTCGGCTTGCCCGATTTACAGGGCCAAATCACTTAGACTAACTCTTACAGTCAATCAATTGCATTTACATCTATTGCGACTCGGCCAACCAGACTCTCCCTAGGAGACAGCCATTAATTGGCTTGTGCAGCGGTATGGACCACTGATCAATCCCAATCAACCCATGTGAAACGTTCATAATAGAGCACTAATACTTATGCAAGCCTAGCCAAACTCACACTTACAATATCCCAGAAGTGAATTATAGCAAAAGATGATACAGGTCAATTATCAGTTGGGTTGGATATACGAGTTATTGGAGATGGAAGTATATGCGTATAGATTTGAACACAGAGACTCTTAAATGGATCCCAGGCACTCCCTCTCCTTAATGTTCCCTTAATCTCAAATTGCCAAACCGTAGGCTTTAATCCAATCAGCAAAGAGCTTGTTCTCATTTACCCAGAAGGCTTGAGGGGCTCAACATACATCTGTGATGGGGTGAGCCATGACGGGATGGTGTCTTTCACCCTATACATGTCATTTTTCACAGCTTGAGTTTTCCCTCTTGCCCTCTTTAGAGACCTCCATTCGAAGGAACCTAGAAGGAAAGATGATGAAATAAGTCAATACCAGCTATCAATGGATTTTTCTGTTTTAAGACGCTAAAGCAATCTACATTTTATGATTGCTCAGAAATAATCCACTCATAGGATTAATTCAATTAAAATCAAGCTTATTTTAGGTACAGTAATGCTCAGTGGAACCAAATGTGCTCTGAGATTTAATAACCCATTGACACGTCGTTTTCAACTAGCTTGTGCTCTTGACAATAAGAGTACATGCTAATAAGGAAATATGTTCTTTGGGTCAAAGTTCATAGGTCAGGTCATCCTAAGGTGGCACAAATGAACAGTACAAGTGTTCTGTTGAAACATTCGGCTGCTAGTCAGATTTCCAATAGAGTTCCAACTCTCATCTCAGGCTGGGGTCTCAGAGTGGTAAAAGTGTCACAAAAAACGTGAATACATTTAAAGCCAATCTCTTAAAAAGGGTCGCAGCATCTGTTGACACAAAGCAATAACATTAGATCCCTTTGGATCCACCTCTTTTCGCAGGAAAGCACAGTTCAGTCCTTTAATGTGAACCATGCATGCCCTAAACCTGATGCCGCTGATTACTTCTGGGCAATTAAGCGCACTGATAGAATGAACTCAGTGTGACTTGGATGCTTGAGCTGAAAAGAAGACAAGACAGAGAGGGGGAGAAACAGTGAGCAGCAGATGATGAGAGCGGAGAGTTATGTGATGTTCTGGCAGAGCTTGCAGACTGGGCCCATTGTCCGGGCTTGCAAAATCAGCACTACCCCATTCCTCTGGCCCAGTTAAGACTTACTTTCTGCAAGCTGGCCGGTAGTACACTCAGCTTCCTCGTTTTTCGTGATTGCCTGACATTTCTTTTCTCTTCTCTGCTGCCGGTGCTTCCTGCCAGATCTCCTTAATACCTCCGCTGACAAGGGTCCTAGTAATAACGCAGCTGCCTTTTTATTGATAATGTGTCACAGAATATCTCAGTGTCGTTATCGAACACTCAAGGAGCAGAATGGCATTTTCAGTGGGAAATAAGTAATCGATAGGGAACAGCAAATTAAGTAATAGCATTTTTGCGTCGATGCATATTACAGCTCAGTTAACAGCCTTCGGATCGGCAAGGCTCCGCACTGCTGGATGAACAGATCAATCCGCACACAGAGCTGACGTCTCGCTTTGACAACATAATTAGTTATCATACAGAGAAACGTGTTTGAGGACAATATGAAAACCTCCCTCGGATATTCAGCTCATAGATCAGAACCATGAAGAGGCGGTCAGGGAAACCATGTGATCCACTATGAGGAAAACAACTTTTTTTAAATAAAGAGAGATGAATAACTGAGATGAAGGGTGTCAGATGAGAAGACATGATTTTGTTAATGGGAGGTCTGACAGGAAACAGGATACATCTATTTATGTATTCACATCATTTTGCTGTCAATCCTAAATCACTTTGTTTTATTTCTAAAAAGGTAGTTGTATTATTTTATGGTACTTTAAATTTATATAAACTGGAATTCTCGATTCTGATTGGTCAATTGAAGCCTTCTGTGGTCAAATATTTTTGTATAATTACTTCAAAACTGTTTTATAATAGTTCTAAGTCATCTCTCGCAGACTTTCTCTTTTCACGTAATAAAAAAAAAATTCAAATCAGTATTTATGTCTTTATTTATAGCAGTGCAATAAGCAGGATAAAGTACAATAAGATGATTATTATTGCAAAATAAACCCCCAAAAGGGTCATTAAAGCTCAATGCAAAGAACATCTAGTGACCTGCTGAATATGCATTATCCTTTACATGAAATTCACTTGTATAAATGTGATATTGTTATGAAAGTCGTTGACCATCCAGAACTACATTAAACTTACATTAGGATCAGTTGAGACAACTGAGGTCCCAGGGTACCTAGAAGACTTTTAGTTAAATTTGTTGAAACTATAAACAGAAAAAAATACAATAAAATGATTTAAAAATAAAAATGTCTCCTGTCTAAAAAGTTGCTTACCTATACCATGGGTCATAAATGAAACTGACAAATCCATCTGTTTATACTGCAGCATGATTGTATTATAGCCTACTGATAAATTGACATACAATCTCCAGGTCTGTATATCATCAATTTTGTTTCAACCCTATGAACGGAGACATAATAATTCGGCTGTGTCTTTTTGGTTCTCTAAATTGCATATTATTCAAGGTGTTTTCACCTCAACCATTGACCCAATCACGCTTAAATCATTTTATACACTAAAACTATGTGTTTGTGACCTGCCCCATCATCCACCTTATAACTAGAGAACGCGTGTCGACCCTGAGACGTGTTTCACTTAATAAAGGAGGTGATGAACATCTGCGCCCTGTTCGATTACCTGCAGTACATCCCAGCCAGCCACGCGCTCGCAAGTGGAGGCGCGTGTCACTCTCTCTCTCCAGAATTCAGAGGCGCTTTTCAGAGTGTCAGACCAGCTCGGTGGAAATCATGTTTTTGAACACTATGAAGAAGAGACTCTTCCAATAAACGTTAAAAAAAAGGCGCCTGACTGGAACAAGTCTGTTTGAAGTTCCCTCCATCATCTACTCAAGAGAAACACGCGAGGATGCGCGCGGCAGTCGTAATCCTTTGTGCTTTGACATTCCTCGTGTCGTGCAGCCATGGCGCGAGAGTTGTGAGTGGTAAGTTTCAGTTTATTTAGTATGATGATGCTGTTTTCATTCATATAATTTCTTTCAGAATTTAAAGCAGGTAAGATAAATGTATCAAAATATTCAGTTACTTGTGGTAAAATTGTGCTCGAAGGATAGCTGTTAGTCAAGTTTAAAGGCATAGTTCAGCCAAAAAATATCATTTAATAATCCTCAAATTGTCTCAAACATGAATGACTTTGTTAGGCTGAAAGGAGAAGTTAAGCAGAATGACATCCTCAGTCACCATTCACTTTCACTATAGAAAATTATGTAAAGATGGTGACCAAAACTGACATTCTCCATAACATAACTTCACAGTCATACATTTTTGGAACAAGGATCAGGATGAGTAAATGATGACATTTTCATTTTGGATGAACTGTCCCTTTAAGTATTATTTTAAACCCACTGTCACACCAATAGTCTGTATTAGAATTATGAGTGTTTTATTTTTTTATTTTTTTAAGTTATATTTACTTTTGATAAAATCTATGCATTTCTTTCATCTGTATAATTTCTCAAATTGATTTTCTGTCAACTTCAAAATTCCATAATTTTTCATAATGCTTTTAAATGCTCATTCTTATTCACTTCTACTACTTAATTTATAATTAAAGTGTCTCTCATAAACGTTATGATTGTATTGTAAAATCTTACAGATCAGCTCATAGCTTTCTCTTCCCCAAAGATGATTTGTCTCGAAGATCATTCTTGTAGCTTGTCTCCAACCTGTCTTAATAAAGCGATGGGATGAAAAAAAGAAAATGATTATGAAAGAAAAAATGAGAGAGACTGTTAAGGATAAAAATAGGTTTGTCATACATGTGTAAACTAAAAGGATGCACCGAGGGGGAATTGAAATCAGTTGAGCAGTTCTTTGAGATGAGATCGGGGTTTAACAAAGGTGAAAAGAAAGTGGCAGTTTTGAAGAACGGAACTGCCAGAACATTTAATGCTGGAAGGAGTAAAACTGTGCTACACAGACAGGAATTGAGGAAGAAAGCAAAGGAAATTGGTAGAGAAAATGCTGAGTCCAGTTTTCCCCCAGTTAAACCCGGCCCATTACTGGGCTCAGATTGATGATAAAGCAGATCTGGACCAAGCAATTATTTAAAGTACCTCCCGGGCAGAGAGCTAATGTTATTATTAGACTTTTAACAGTCTGTGTATTAATCACAGTTCTCTTCGCTGGGCCTATCAGTGTATCTTAAGTGTTTTCTATAATAGAAGTGCTTTGTTTATGATTTAATAATAATTCCATGCATTTTCCCCTCTTAGCTTGCAAGCCTTTAAATGAGCGTCCTTTAAACATCCAAATCTCTCTCTCTCTATCTATCTATCTATCTATCTGTACTCTACTGGAGCAAATGTTACGCAGAACAATAAATCGCTAAAAATACTGTATTATCTTCAGGTCAGACAGTGTGTCAAGGCAGTCCCGAGCAGCCGTGCTATAAGATCGCTTACTTCAGGGACGTGTCGAGTCGTGTTGCATTCTGGGAGGCTCAGCATGCGTGTGACATGGATGGCGGTTCGTTGCTGAGCATTGAGAACACTGCAGAGCAGAAGCACATTGAACATCTTCTGCAGGAACTCAGCGTCTCCGCTTCCACCGGTGCTTCCAGCGGGTCAGGCATCACAGACGGAGACTTCTGGATCGGGCTGACACGCGTGGAGGACGAGACCGCACAGGAGCCTGGCAGCTTCGCCTCGTGTCCTAACCTGTACAGGTGGACAGATGGAATTGTCTCACAGTTTAGGTGAGATGTGACTGATCTGTGGCCTTTTCAAGGAGAGATTTTACCTCAGGTAAACAGTCATTAAAATTAGCATTTCTGTTGTACAGAAACTGGTATGCTGATGAACCATCCTGTGGAGGAGAAGCTTGCGTGGTGATGTATCACCAGCCTACAGCTCTCGCCGGGCCTGGCGGGCCGTATCTTTACCAGTGGAATGATGATAGGTGCAATATGAAGCACAATTTCATCTGCAAGTATGAACCAGGTAGGTGATTTGCATTGTGAACTTTTTTATATGACTGTCAAAAGTGACCTGATTAACTTGAATTCACCCTACTAAAATGGTTTAGCTTACAATGTTTGTTTTGTTGTTCTGAGCAGAAAGTTACCTGGTAAAAGTGCAGAGCGACACGCCTGGAGGGCCTGATGTTGGTAAGCAGCCACGTGTCAAATCCGTCATTATTTAACTTGAAGAGTTACAGATGTGTTGACAATAATCTGTTAATGTGCCCTCCAGATCTTTCCTCAGAAGAACAAGAAGAGAAGAGAACATCTCCTGTCAATCAGGATGAGAACCCTCTACTTATAATGCCAGGGCCCTCAAGTAACATTAGATTTTCAATTATTTAAATGAATATTCAGTAAAGTTCAATAAAGTTCAGTTAAGCTCAGCATTTGTGGTATAATGTTGATTACCACAAAAATGTTCAATTTGTTCTTTCTCTCCTTTTTTATTTATTTTTTTAAATCAGTGACTCAGGTTTGTATAAAATGTAGGTGAATGAGCCCAATGTTTAAATTTTAAAATACTTTTATCAATAGAAGATTTAAACTATATGTATGTTAGAGGTTAGATTTTAGTGCGACGAAAATGCTTTTCTGTGTAAAGTTACTTAATTTCCATGGCAGCAGAATGTCACACTAAACCCTAAAATCAACTATAAAAACAATTTATTTAAAAGTTTCATTAAACAAATGATTATAACACAAGATTTAACAGAATATTTATTTAAGGTCCCATTCATAAGTTTAGGGTCAGAATGACTTAAAACAAATTAGAAAATAAATAAATAAATACCTTTTTTATTCAGCAAGGACACATTAAATTGATCAAAACTGACATTTCTAATGTTACAAAAGATTTCTATTTCAAATAATTGCTGTTTTTGGACTTTCTAATAATCAAAGAATCATAAAAATATATCATGGCTTACACAAAATATTGATAATAATGAAAAACATTTATAATAAGAAGAAATATTATTTGTTCTCCAATTTTAATATATATAATGTGACACTGAAGACTGGAGTAATGCCTGCTGAAAATTCACTTTTGCCATCACAGGAATAAATTACATTTTAAACTAATAAAATACAAAAAAGTTATGTTAAATTGTAATAATATTTCACAATATTACTGTTTTTACTGTATTTTTGATCAAATAAAGACTACCATGGTTAGCATAAGAGACTTCTTTCAAATTCAAAAAAATGACAATTTCAAACTTTTAAACTGTGACTTTTTGTAAGTGCTTTTATGAAAGTATAAGCTTCACATTTCTGCTTTTAAATCTTTTAAAAAATGGCCCTATTCACTTCTGTTGCCTCATTGTAACCCTTGATTTTTTTTTGCATTTTTCAGAAAAAAAGGTGAGTGAAAATGATATTTTTGCAGTAGTCAACATTAAACCACAAATGCTGTCTATTGAGTTTCACTCATACTGAACCCAGAATTCAACTCAAAATAAATGCCTGTATGAGAATGGAAGTCAAAGTGTGTTTTTTTTTTTCTTCTTTCCCAGGTATGCTGCTAATCTACGTGATTATCCCTACCATCCCTCTCCTCTTGCTGATCCTGGTGGCTTCAGGAACGTGCTGTTTCCAGATGTTGAGCAAGAGGTGAGCCATTAAGATCAAATCACTGTAAACGCTGTCAGACTAATGCTAATGCGATGTCCTATTATGCACAGTATCATCCAAATACTGCGACACATCAGGAAGTCAGTGTCTCACTAACAGCCTTTGCGTCTTGATTAATCAGGTTTTCAGCTCACTAGTCGAGACCTGACACCATCCTCTGTTTTTCTCTCTAACCCAGAGGTTTTACCGTGATTAATTAGATTCAGCTGTTTATAACTGTGCCTGGCAAAACAGCTCAGCCCAAACTAATCACCATCAACACTGTTATTACAGTGCACATTTGGCATATTTAAAGGGGGGAGGGGTTTGCCTGACACATCACGTCACACTGCATAGGAGACAGAGTCCAACTCGACTTCTATTCCCATCAATATCCCGATCGGTAGGGAACTGCTGAAGCAAGCCATTCCCGTCCTCCGCTCCCGCCCCTCAACATAGAGCATGAAACACAGTTCATCTCCCTTTAACCCTCGGCCCGTGCTTGACAGGACATTATATAGTGGCTTATTTGTGTAATTTATTATGTTTATACGGCTGACGCTCCCACAGAGTGATGTCTTTTTAACATATTTCCGATCACTGTGGCAGACGAGGGGATCCTCAGACAATGCATTTAATCACTGGCAACGACTGAGTGCGCTCTATACGGTAAAAGGCTTTCTGGAGCGAGTTCAAAGCTTTTGGATGAACGTCTCAACTCCTTAACAGATGATGCTTCTCTGTTTTACGATGTTTGCCACTTGTTCTCATGATTAAATACCATCATAAGACCAGGAGGAGTCACATAACAGCTGCTTTGCTTCGGTTTGCTTATTGTGTATACCTTTAAATGGTCTTCCATGCATTGTGGTCTTTAACTTTAGAGACATGGAGATTCACATGGGGAAATCGGCCTGATTCACAATGCACAGACAAACAATACATATGTCAGATATTAACAGATTACAATATAACAGTATATATTAACACATCTACCCATAGAGGGTGCATATTTCATTAAAAAATGAAAATTTTGTCATCATCAACTCATCCTCGTATCATTCCAAAACTGTAGGATTTTCTTTTTATTAATGAATAATTTTATTTTATTTAATGCATTTTCATTTTCTTAACAGTAAACCACGGACCAAAACGAGCGTTAACCAATCAACTCTCTGGATCTCCAAGACGCCAAAGATAGACAGTGGCATGGAGGTTTAAAGATTCGGACAGCTCCATTTCTCTAGCTTTGTCATCTATGTTGCTTGATCAGCAACATTCTCGTCTGGTGGCTAGTTTAGTGTATGATTTATTAATACTAGCTACAAGTTACATTCATATTGCATTTCTGTACAAATCTTGTGCTCTCACAAATTCTACAAGTTTCCGTCTCACTCCCATGACCTTCTTCTCCATTTAATTTTTCTTGTCAGATAGTCTGACGTGAAGTTACCGAGGTTTGCTTAGGGAGGGTGAATACTAATTGGCACCAAACACAGTGAGCAATTAAATTACTGTAATTAAAGCAAGTACAAGTGGGAACCACATAAAAAGAGGAATTAAGAGTTCCTTGTGACAGCGAATAGGGACATACAAACTGAAGCTAGTGACACAGTAAAGAAATTAATCACTAAAAGAACATAAAAAGACAGCCTCATAGGTTTTTGGAGAATTAGCGTAATGTGTCTCATTCAAGAAATGAGAGGCCTATTTAATCACAAACATTTCTCAAGCATTGCCAATGATGGCACAATATCATGTATAGTTATGTGCATACAATTAATAATTTGGTAGCAAAAGATTTATTTTGAAACATATGCAATCATTCTTTAAATGACCAGAATCATTGGCTTATATAGTGATTGTTCTGCTCTGCAGCTTATTAGGATGTTGTCATAAAGAAAAAAAGATGAATTCATAAAAATGTACATATTTTTGTATGATGTGACTGCAAAGCTGCTTTAAGCTGCCACTGTTATATATGCAGTTTTTTGCATGTGAATATTTTATCATCCCCTTTTACAATACTGCATATAGAAAATATCAATGCTAAAAGTATTAAACTGGTTTGCGTCATAGTGATATTGTATCAGATACCAAAATTAGTCAGTTAGACGTCTGGTTGTACAGGAATATGTGTTTCTGTGAGCGTGGGTAATATTGAGTGTTTGAATTTAAAATGTACTTTTTTATATTTTTGAGACAGGAATTGGACGTGTACAAATTGATTAAAAATATTTAATTGCGAAGATGTTTCAGTATGTTTTTATGGCTCTAAAATCATGCCACATTAATGCTTAATCACAAACAAAAACTCAGAGTCTTTTGAGTTACTGGATTTATTTTGAAATCTGTTTTGTGATGCATCACGGAACAAAAAAATCGGTATATAGGTTCTTATCGATAAACCACTGTTAATGTGATTAGCAGATATTGAATATTAATAGCATTATCTTGTAATCACATACAAAAAAAAAACACTGCTCCTCAAACACTTTTGCAAGTTTCTTTCGCAAGAAAAAAAATACCTTACACACACAGATCAAAGCTCATTTCTCCAGATTTCCTCCTGGCAATTACACCATTTGTATTTGTTTATGAGAAACACGCTTCTGGCCATGAATTTAAATAGACGCGGAGATCAGAAAGCTTTCAGGGGGTCCAGCTGGCAGGCAGAGTTAGAGCCAGACATAAGACAAATGAACTGGACCGCATTAACACCAAAAAGATGTGGTACTTTGTATGCGATTTACCCTGGTCTGCAATTAGTGACAGCATAGACTTTAAAGCATACTGCTAATTACGGAGCCAATTAAACTAATCAGTCCTCTGCTTCGACAGGAGAACTCACGTCACACACTCAGGATCTGGTAATTATAGATATGACTGTAATCACTACACTGGAGGCACAGGGTAGAATTAAAGAAACAAACCCTTTCCCATCTGGAGAGGGGGGTGATTTTAGCCTATTAGAGATACAACACAAGCATCTCATTCTCCACCCGACCAAGATACAAACAGCTCTTCATCGCTCTGTTAGAACTGGAATACGGTTAGTTTATGATGGAAATGGGGAGGTTCACCCTCATCCCATCCTGCAAGCTGGAAATAAGCTGTCTTCTAAATGTCAGTTTGGTTATGGCAATGATAATCAGTGTTTGTAATTGCACTCAAGTAATTGCACTTCATTAATCAATTTAATGTTAAAAAAAGGCTTAATAAACTGTGGAAATAACTATTAATTGTATTTTTATAGTAAAATACTGTTCAATTTAGTTTTTGGATGTGAAAAGCAAGTCATCGTAGTTTGTGGTGAAAATAATTTATTTTATTTATGTACATTATGGGTTTATGTTACATCTTACGTTGCTAAATTAATATTAATTATTAATATTAATTTTGGTGTTGTGTTACCATAACGGTGTTAAGTATTTGTGTGCATGACACTTGCATTGCAAATTATATTCTCAGCAAAACACTTGGAGTGAAAAGTGAAATTGAAAGATTAAAACATTAACAATATTTAGTAGATTGTAAAAATGGTAAGAAATGATTATTGGAGTACCTATTTTAGTCTTTTTACTTCAAAATTTCACATTTAACACTGTTATTTTGTTTCTTTGTAATTAATTGTGCAATTTAGTAGCAATTTCGGAGGGAAAATTGTTTCAATACAAATTTATAGTTTTTGGAAGTGAAAAACCATAAGATTTGCATAATTCCTTAGTGTTTCTACAAGGCTTTCTCAATTACCACCTGTTTTTTTTATTTGTTTTTTTTTTTGGTAGTTTTATCAATTAAAAATTTTGTAAGGTATATAAACATTATATCAGTTAATGAAATAGGCTATATATGTTTGTTTTTTTCAATCTGTAAAACTCAAAATTCAACCGATTTTTTATGGTAATTTTTTTTGATAATGAATTTATAAACAGATTTATTTATTTACTTTTTACAGTGATATGGATGTGTCCACTGTTCATATAGTTTTATTTAATTCACCTGAAATTGTATATAAGACACATAATGAGCATAGACGTTGAGGGAGACGTGTCCAATATTCAGAGTACTGTTCAATCAATTTGGCTTTTCAATGACAGATTATTCAATTTTTGATAAAAGCAATTTAAATAAAAGCCCACTGCTACTATCCAGTAGTATCAAACCAACTATCTGTCACAATTTGCTGCTGCATAAGCTTTAGCCAAATGTGAGACTGAAAAGCACTGCAAAGCACAAATGATTAACAATTTGGGAAGACGTTTTAATATACATCTCAAGATCAAGGTTACAAATGTTAATAATGACAATGTCTTTTAGTTTTAAAAATCACATCAACCAAGAGTTTAAATGCATTAGCACATAATCTGAGGGCATTATAGATAATTAAATCTCCTTGCAGGCAATCAAGGGCTTATTAGCGCTCCTCACAACCTTTCACCCAGCGTTCCATCTTACGCCCATTACAGTAACTATCCCAGGTGTCCCTGCAGACACAAAGATCAACATTACTATCAAAAATGCACATGCACAACAGATCAATACACTAGATATAATGCAGTGATAGACATAGCTTGAGGCCAAATTTCTAAAGGGACAAATAACCTTTGTTAATGTAGACAAATAAGCTTTGTCAGTTGTGCCCAAGGATATATGCAATGAATACTTGCCATGATTTCAGTCCTTGGGCTTTCACAATGAGCTTTGCACATTCAACTGAAGCTTTCAGGTCATCCTGAAGCAAATCTATGGGAATCGATGAGAAACATGTATAAACAAAAATATAATATCAAAGTTTAAAAGCATAGATATAGTCGAGTCAAAAAGTCAAAAAAAAAGATTTTTTTACACACATTTTTCTCATTATAAACTATATTCTCAGCATAATACTTGTGAAAGTTACAATATGTAAATGATATTTAGTATACTGTTTAAAAAAAAAAAAGATTTTTCAAAGATTACCAACAATTTCTAACTTTTAATTATTAGTGAAATTTGCTAGCAATTTCTGAGTGAAGTTTTTTTTTATTCTAAAACTTAAATGTACATTTATATATACAATTTTGAATCAGATTTTTCAGACCCCCCACTGTATGTTTTACAAAATTACAGGTAGCAACATCCAAATAATTTTTGTCCATTTTTAACTACTAGGCCTAGTCCACTTTAATACAAATAGTGTTCAGCATGTTTTTTGGTCACATGAAATCCATTTAAAGGTAATAAAGTACCTGAACAGGGAACTTTGCACTCGTTCTTTCCACCTGGAGTGCCGTCATCGCACCATTTGAAACTGTTTATCTGGAAGATCCCATAGTCTTTCCCGGTGTCAGCTGAACGCACTCTTTGGGTCTTAAACCTGCTTTCCCAGTAGGCCGTGCACACATCTGTTGAAATTAAGTTCAAAACCAAAGGGAATAAAATATATCATGACCAGTTTTACAATAGGTCTACATTATATGTTTACTGAAGATTTTTAAGTGGATTTAGTTAATACAATCAGATATGCTAAACATTGCAAGTCAGTACTGAAATTACAAATAACAAAGTACCCACAGTTGCCAAGCGAGAATCCCTCAAAGCCATCGAGTCCCTCTTGCCTGAAGATACGGACAACATCACAGCGACCCAGCGTGCGGCTCTCACACGAGCACAGCCACATCAGACACAAGACTGCAATCGCCACCTTCATATTTGCACTGCTGCTCAGAAAATCAGTCAATACCTGCTATCTGAAGAGGAGTTCAGATGGAGGGTGGAAGCTGTAGAGTGGGATTATTTATAAGCCAAATGAAAGGTTTGTGTCGCAACCAATTTTTCACAAGTGCATGTAGTTTGCAGTTGCTTCAGATATGGCTGTTGAGGCAATAACTGACTTGAGGCAATGGCTGTTCTATTTTTACTTCTAGAACCAAAAATGATCATTTTTTTATGTGCAGAGGAACCGGAAAAGATTTAGATCAGACATAATAAAAATATGCAATACTGGGGAAACCCAGTCATAATGTATCTAATGAGAGGAGCATTTAAGAACATTAAAAAAACAAATATATATTGCTTTTATATATTTTTTTTTATTCAGAAATTTCCATACAAGTTGTAATATGCCTTAAAAACAAATATAACAACAAAATTAAAACTATGGTCATGGTGATAGAATTTACAAGTGTTTTTATCTGTCACCCAAACATTCTGAAATGACTTGATGAAAGTTGTGGAGACAGTTACAATGTGGAAAACTGTTGTGAAAAAACTGCTCCTAATGTGCAATCAACTGATAATAACAGCAAAAGAAATGGAGAAGATGAGAATGTGTCAACAAACTGCTCAAACGGCCGCTGTGCACCACCAACAGCCCTTAGAAGGGAAGACCTGCTGCTTGCTTCTTATTATTTATCATATTGCAGGTGTACTTTCCATATGCATATTCTACTTCTTGTAAAAACACTGGCAAAAGAGTATCAAAAGTGTGAAAAATATCAAACTCGGATCTGAAAGTGATTAAGTCAAAACAGACAGCCCTATTTAAAAAGCACAGATATATAAGGTATCTTGAAACTCAAGTTTATAAACATTGTAAACTGGCATGTTTGTGTGCTTATGCATGACATTAAACAATTTTTTATTTTTACTTATTTTAACTAAGTGGCAAAAATATTACTGTAATAAATTAATAGAAATTTTACTATAATTATATTATCAAATTAAATAAGTGATTAATAAATTATAAAATATAAACATTTAAAATAACCCCCACAATTTGAATATTTCAAAATCTGTTTGTGTTCAACTTGTCACTTTTTTTATTTAATCATTTATTCAGTGTAATCTGTCCAAAACCTTCATTAATTAATGTGTGAATAAACTGTGCTTTAGAGAACCTAATGTATGATGTAAAATGAATATCTTAAATATTTGGTCAACAAGAAATGAGTAAATGATAACAGAATAATAATTGGATGTAAGCGCAGGTCCCGTCTCATTGAATGAACAGCGGCCCCTGCTGGAGGAGAGTGGAAGGGGCGTCAAAGTTCACAGCTTGTCCCTTGTTCAAAACCAGCACCCTGAAGGAGTAACAACAGGTCATAAATACCTCACTGGAATACTTGACATTTAATGACAGGATGAGTCACTTGTTATATAAAGGATTGTTGCTCCTGACCTGTCAGTGTGCATGACAGTGAGCGGGTTCTGAGTGAGCCACAGTACAGTGCAGTCTTTAAACTCTGTGTGGATCAACTGACGGACCAGGTCGTCTGTTTCTAGGTCCACACAAGGAAGGGCCTCTTCCACAAGCATGATTCTGACCCTTGCAAGCAGGGCTCTGGCCAAACAAAGCAGCCTCCTCTGGCCAAAGCTTTCACAACACAAAAACAGAAATATTTAACCCATAACAACCACTTGTTTGTTGTGCAAGTACATAAAGGTTGCCATAGAGAAAACTATATTGTTTCATGAGGTAATAAAACAGAGCGACGGTCTAGATCTGGACTCATGATTGATTCCAGCCGGAATGTGAATCATTTCACGCTGCAGTTCATTCTGCATGCAAAATAAGCAGCCTTTATAACCAATTGTGGGAAACAATGAATCGGCTCAATTATGTTTGTCCAATCTGCAAAATTCACTTAATAGAACTTTTTAATAAATTTTTAATTAAATGAGAAACTTGTAAGCTGTGTGATTCTGTTTTTTTTTTTTTTTTTTAATTTATGAAATGTTTTATAGATTTTTATTTGTATAAAAATTATAAATAAAATATTGTATATTTAACCGATTTTTTTAATATTTACCTTTTTTTTTTTTCCAATTGAATACATTTTTATTTACTTTATTGACCAGGACTTGACCGAGATTGGTCACCTTTTTTAACACAAAATAAGCAGCCTTAAAATCAAATAGTGGGAAACAATGAATCAGCTCAATGACATCTGTTTGCCCAGTCTGCAAATTTCACTTAACTGAACTTGATTTATTTTATAATTAAATAAGACATTTTTTTTCCAGTTATTTGTGATCCTGTTTTTGAATGCATTAATTAAATGTTTTATTTACTTTTTCTTCTATATATATATATATATATATATATATATATATATATATATATATATATATATATATATATATATATATATATATATATATATATATATATATACATATGTAAATATATTTATTTATTTAAACTTTTATGTATTTTATATACTAATCGACCAGGGCATGACCCAGACGGGACCCAACTTTATATTTTATATTGTGTATTATATTATATTGACTTTATATTAGACAAAGCTCCTGTCTTGTAGAATTTGTTTGGCTATTGGGGCTTTATTATTTCTTACTTTTACAAAATACAACTCGACGATTTATAATGCATCTTTCTAAAATTTTATATAAAATTAATGTTATGATTAAGTAAATTTGAAAAAAATTAAATAAATAAATAAAAATAGACCGCCTGGACCGTGAGTTGAATATCTCTGCAATATGCTACTACAATTTCTACATCAGCCATTTATATAACTGTACGAAGATCAACTATATTCTGGTACGATGTAACACTTTTAATATAAACATGTAATATTGGCCCGAGGCATCCAAAGATTTTATTCCCACACACCTGAAAGCGAGGGAGGTCCTCTGTACAGGGTGCAGCAGCTGAGCAGGCAATAGTCGAACATGCTCCTTCAGATGGCAGAGCTCCAGAGCCAACCACACCTGTGTGTCAGTATGCTGAGCGAACGGGTCCAGGTTAGCCCTCAGGGAACCAGAGAACAGCACGGGAACCTGTAACACACGGGACACCATAACTCATTAGTGACAATAACTGGATAATGCTTGTTACTGGCGGAGCCTGGGTAAAGCTAGTTTTACATTACACACAATATTGGAGAGCATTCCTTCTACCACACCCAGTGAAATAGTTCTGTTAACGTGTCAACACTCCTTCGCCTCCAGTCTTTGATCGGTTCTGCTGTGGCTGGATTGAGCTAGATCGACATCATTCTCTTGTATGCAAATATAAAATTGTTTGACTAACCTGAGAAATGATTTGCAGACAGCTACGAAGGTCATGTAGACCCATGCGGGCGATGTTTACATCGTCAATCAGCACAGCACCGCTCCTGGCCTCCACCGACCGGAACAGACTGCTAACCAAACCATCCGTGTCAGTCTTCCCCCTGCTTACGACCCCAATCTATACACAGGCAAACAAACAAAAACCACCCTGAGATTTAAATACTGATATATTCAGTGGGAAAAAAAAATAAATATGTTAAGTATAATCAGTGTATTTTAAATAAGTTATTTAAAATGAATACATTATCTTATAGAACTGTAACCCAAATAACAATGATAGTAAAATATTATTAATAATAATAATAAATGAACAACAAATATAAGTGAATAATTAATATAATATGATTGATTTATTTTTACATTTGAGATGAACATATTAATAAATAATAAATAAAAATAAATAAATTACATATTGATATTGATTATTATCAGTATAAAAATCTTAGGCTTATAAATAAAATTAATTAAATATTGATATTAATTAGTAATTAATTTACTTATTAGGCTTATAAATAAAAAAATAAATAAATGTAATATTAATATATACAGATTCATTAACTTAGTCTTTGGCAAGAAAACAAACAAACAAATAAATATTCAAAGTACCTTTTCCCCTTTTAGAATGGTGAGATTAATTCCTCTAAGAGCTGGTGTGCCATTAGAGGATGCTTCGGAGTCATAGTTCCTGAACTTCACCTCTCCATGCTGGGGCCAGTCATTGGGTGGTCTGTAGGAGTTTCTCCATGCTGCCTAAGGTAAAATGGGGCAGTTGGCTCAGTCCATTTCCATGTAGAGGAAATGACATCCAGTGACACTTAGAGGTGACAAGGCATCCTCTTTGGAATTTAGTACACAATGAATTTGACCATGTAGGGTTAGGTGTGGAGTGATGCGAGCTGGCAAGCACAAAGAGAAGTATTTACTTGTTAAGTAAGTATTATGCTACCCTGTACCTCCCTCTCCAATTGGGCAATTTCACACAGGTTTTGCATGCACAGCATGTCCATGCTGATTTCAGAGACAGCCTGAGGGTAACGGTGAAGAGCTTCTTTAATCTGTAACAAAATGTTTTCATAATCATTATGAATTAATGACAAAACTCAGGTTAGGTATCAGAACAGATGAACTTACATTGAAGGCACAGATCAATGTCAGAACCACAAGCCCAGAGTCCGGTTCAGTCTCCAGAAGAATCAGACTGACCAGGAACAGCACAATCCCAGCAATGCCATCTAACCACAATGCAGCCCGACTGCACACAGGTCATAAATCACACTAATCAAAGCTGCTGTATATGCTGCAATAAATGTGACATGTTTATTTGACATATTTAGTAGATGTTTACAGTGTATATTTATAATATAATACCATATAATATATAATATCAAATAATATCTTATTCAGTGTATATTTATAAATATAATATATATTTAATATAAAAAATATGTACAATTATTTTTATTGGCTTGAAAATAAAAGACAACTCAGTCAAAAACAGTTGCAAAAGCAATATTATAATCAGTCACAGATGTGTTTTAAACGGTTTTAAACTCAAATGGCGCCCCCTAGGGTACTGTAGTTCTCAAGCTTTTTCTTGAGGAAGGCCAAAACAAAACTTGCAAGGCACCTACAAGTCCAAATTGCTTCAATTTGTGTACAAACCAACAAAAATCAGAAAATCAGCTTTTTATAAAGATACTTTGCTGTCATTAAAGACAGATTGCAGAACAGTTCCAAAAGCTATATATATATATATATATATATATATATATATATATAGCGTGCACACACACACACACACACAAATACTTTGAGAGTTAAGATACCGAAGTAAAACAACAGAAAAAGTTAATCATTAAATTCACTGTTGATTAACTAGGTGATTTAATTCAATGTTGGTGTTTTTTGTCAAATTTTTTCTTTAATCAGCTAATTCACAACAAGTGGACCTTTCGGAATCCTTCATAGACTACGAACATAAACAAAATGTATATAAAAACCTTTTTTGACCTTTCTGTGTGGATTTTGTTGTACTTGACCAGCAGGTTTTGATTTAAGGCTTGGAGGCAGTGTGTCAGACACACCTCCCTATGTTTTGGCCCAGAAAGTAGAGCTTCAACACACTGTGTCACACACTCCAGAGAAGCAGCTGGGTTTGCCTCCATGTGTCTGATATGACTGTGGGCTGAAGAAAAGCGTGACTAAAAGAAGAAAAAGAAATGTTAATACCTGTATAATAACCATTTGTAAATACTTCTTGATGTTAAATGGTGATTTGCTTATGTATAAACCTTCAGGTCGATATATTCTGGGAAAACTGACGTACCTGAATACGGAGGAAGAGGATTATCAGCGGGCAGATAGCTAGGCTGAAAACCGGCATGATGAAGCTGATCAGAGTGATGGTGCTCAATATGTCCAAAAGACTCTTCAACCAGCTGTGTAAATGTTTGGGCAGCTCTTCATCAATCACCTGCATATCCTAATCCAACATGAGATCACAATGTTTGGTTTTGTTAAAACGGGATTAAGGAAGATCTATCTTGGTTTTCCATCATATTTGCTTGTATCTGTTATATAATATATACTTCCTCAAGGGCACAACAGTGATGACCTGCTACTTGTGGGAATCAAACAGGCCGTTTTTTCAGTTCACTTTTTTGAACTCTGCTCCACACCACCTCCTGGAGGACAAAACTCACCTGAGTGAATGCTTGCAGTAGCCGTCTCATGTCAGTCTTCTGGGAATGCACAGGTATGTGAAGAACATCTGACAGAAGCTTTGAGTGCAGTGTATGAGAAGCCCTGAGAGAGGTGCAGGTCAGACAGTAGGCGGCACAGCACACGAAGAAGGCTGCAATACAAAAGCATATGTGACCCTGGACCACAAAACCAGTCTTAAGTCGCTGGGGTATATTTGTAGCAATAGCCAAAAATACATTGGATGGGTCAAAATTACTGATTTTTTTTTTTTTATGCCAAAAATCATTAGGACATTAAGTAAAGATCATGTTCCATGAAGATATTTTGTAAATTTCCTACTGTAAATATATCAAAACTTAGTTTTTGATTAGTAATATGCATTGCTTAGGACTTCATTTGGACAACTTTAAAGTTGATTTTCTCAATATTTAGATTTTTTGCACCCTCAGATTACAGATTTTCAAATAGTTGTATATCAGCCAAATATTGTCCTATCATAAGAAAACATACATGAAAAATTGACCCTTATGACTGGTTTTGTGGTCCAGGGTCACATATGAGTTAACAAAAACACATTCTCAAATAAGAAGTCACAGGTTGACAATAACCTTGTAGGAGTCCGAGCAGTGCGTACGCAGACAGTCGAGAGTTTCTGAGCTCTCTCCACCCTTCCAGGCCTTGAACTTCTTTGGCTTCACCCGTCCACACACTCAGGACGCCATCTTGTGCTAAACTAACAGCACACACAGACAGGTAGACAAGCGAGGAAACTGACACCCAGTGCCAGCCGAAAGCCCTCAAATACAGCCTGAAGGCCTTTCCACTGCCCTAAAATTATAAAACCACATCATTGCACAAAATTCACAGCAAAATGAACCTTTTTAGGTAAAGGGTAGTTCACTTAAAATAAACTATTTCAAAATTTATGAAATAGTTTATTTTTATACAAAATACAAAAAAAAAAAAAAAAAAAAAATTATATATATATATATATATTTTTTTTTTTTTTTTTTTGTATTTTAATGAAACAGCAACTCAGACATTCTTCTATAAATACATTTTGTATTATATATATATACATATATATATATATATATATATATATATATATATATATATACACATATACATACACATACACATACACACACTTAAGAATATAAATAAATTATTTAAAATATTTTAAAAGTTATAATAATTTCAAATCAGTTAAAATAATTTTTGGTACATACTTTTTGGGATAGATAGTGATCACTTTTCTCATCAGAATGACTGTGCTTATCCTTACACCTGTAAAAATCAATACATCAAAATATTTAGACTATAAAGATACAGTGTACTTGAGGTAAAACTGCAGCGCAAGCATCAGAAGAACAAGCAGGTTGGAGAAACAACAGCTCATTAATGCGGGATAAAAAGAAAACGTCGGCAGCCCTGTTCGGTCTTTCCCGTGAGATTATACTGGTCCCCATCATCCTGTGATTCTGTGCATATCATCCTTTCTTAACCTGCACTAACCTTCATGACTAAACCACAAAGGCCACTCCAGTATGTAGAACACAATGTAAGAAAACCATGATACATTCTCTCATGGGGATCAGAAAGATATTAAAATCAGAAGCACTGCTAATGCTCTTAAATGCACCGATGTTCGTCTTGGATTAAAGCAATTGTAATATATTAATGCTGGATCTGTACTGGACAACCAAGACCGACGGCTCAGGTCACGCACTGTGCTTTATCCAATGTTCTGGACTCTGCCTAATCAAATGTCAGAGGATAACGTAACATTTGTATTTCTATTATGCTGGCTGAAATTTCAGATTTGATCAGAGAAATAAATTATATTTTAAAAATATATTGAAATTGAAAAAAGTTATTCTAAATTGTAATAATATTTCATAATATGATTGGTTTACTGTTTTGAGCATATGAGACTTCTTTAAAACATGAAAATGTCTTATCAGACTAAATGTTTACATGAGGGTGTTCAATAGATTAATTACAATACATTATAAAACAATAAATATATATATGTTAGAAAATACAAATAAACAAGTACAAACTTACCTGTCACATGGCTGTTGGATGCCATCAGATGGAAGCTCTTCTGCAACACATGACAGGGTAAGACTTTACAGCTTACAGCCAAAAAAAAGAAAAAGACAAACTTGTTTCTCCATGCATCAGTGAGTTGTCATATATGGTGATGTTACCTTTTGTAGTAACAAACTGAGTGGTGCCCAAGTCCTTTCTAAGAAAGATCTTCTCCAGATGGCATAGAGACTGCTGTGTCTGCATAAATTATGCTGATATTAATTCATTTGAACAAAAATACTAATAAAATACTAAGAAACTGTAGATTTAAGGTCTTCAATAAAGTTTGTTTTGATGTTATGTCACATGCATGCTACCTGCTTGAGGACACGCCAGAGCCCAGGGAGCTCCAGCAGAGGTGGACGGAGCAATCTGAAGAAACAGAGGGATGTAAAGATCTGAGACGGTGTGAGAACATTCCCATCATCCACCAGCACAAACACACCAATACTAGAGAAACCAACCTGCACAGAAAGTTATAGAGCATGGGAAATATGGGTCAAAGAAGATATTAAGTTCATCTGTCCAGTGACAGGTCATGTCCATTCTAATGAAAGCGTGGAATAATGGGGACCAAAATGTTCTGACCTCAGGTTGTAATCTACAATAGACTTTGATTTGGGTTTTAATCTCAGAGCTCTGTGGATTTGTTTACTTAGTAAGCCCCTGTGCATCTGGAGAAGAGAGGCAAGGTAATTTGAAGTCAAAGTCACAGAGGGTAGTTTAGCAGTAGTAAGTAAAAAACTGAATTTTAGTAAGGATATGCAATATCTAAACACTAACCAACAAGGTTTCTTGACTAGATTATATAGTAAAATAACTAGTAGCACTAGAAAAAAAAACCTGATGGTCAGCCCATCTTGCAGATGAACCTGGTGAAGCTGTGTCAGTTTTTTCATGAAGTCTTTTGTCCTGAATATCAAGCACTCACCAGGAAAGGCATACAGATAGAGTTGAGCATAGAAAATGCTGTCAGATATCCCAGAATTCTTAGCATCTCCAGCTCCCCGGCCCGCGACTCTGTAACTCTTTGATGGAACCAAGACTCCCATGTGAGAAACTTCAGCGCCTACACAAAGACAAGTTAAAATCGGGATGGTTCACCTTAAAATTCACCTAAATGCATGTTATTGATCTTTTTGTAAACATATCTGTCTGCATCCAATCAACAACTGATGGACTGAACCAAGTCCACACCCTACATTTTTTTATTTTTCGACAATGTTTCATTTGTTTCAAACTGTTTGACACTTTTGTTTTTGCTGTAATATAACACGACATGTAATTTTCATAATTAAACAAATACAAAATAAAGCAATTTTCTATGATTTCTAATTAGGCACTTAATAAAGTATGCATAATAATGCCTTGTATGTGGACTGCCAATATGGAACTTTACATTGAACAAGTGAAATCTCAAAAATAAAACCATTACTGTCAAAGAGATGCTATTGTGTTTTTGTTTTTTTAAATCACCACAAAGTTGCAACTGTCTTTTCTACCCTATACTGACATCTAAGCACAACTGCTTCTCAAACAAGAAAATGTGCGGAGCGGGACTTGATTTTGTCCATTGGGAATTGATTGGATCGCTGTTGTTTGATAATTGCTGTGATCTCATTTGAGTGACAGGTTGCTGAAGGGCAGGAATTATTGTTTCGTCCTCATGCAGATGCATGTCATCAGACAGATGTTGTTGCAAGGAGAAGTTAATTTTTTTGGTTAAAGATTACGAGGGCACATGAATTAAAGAAACAAACGGAAAAAAAACAAAGATATGCATACATATATAAACCTTGTAATATTTCATGAAAAAATAAGTGTCAGTAACTGTCAATTTGATTTCATGGTGAAAATGAATTATTCAAGTAAGTTTTTTTTTTTTTGTCCTTAAGGCAGGAAATATTCTTCCAATCTAAATCAGCTCATGCTCAGATACGTAACTGAGCCATCCTAAGACTGAAATCCAAGAATCAGTCCTGATTGGGATTGAAACAAATTCAAGAGTTAGGACTATAAATGTCAGGATCACGTGAGAGGATTAGGAAAAGAAATGACCTGGTATTTATGCAACATTTCCTTGATGAGTTGTTCACTCCTTTCCCTGATGATCAGCTGAGTTCTCTGAGGAACAACAAACAAAGATTATAAAATATATCATCATCAGAACATTTATAGAAATACACTGAACATGCTTCATCCCTTATTGTACGCATGCAAACTCCCCAAGGAATTCTTGAGCAGCCTGGCCTTACTAACCTGAAGCTGTTTGGCTTTGTGCTCTACTGCAGAGTTGACAGGGATGAGGACAAGTAGCAATGCCACCCCCACTAGAACACCTGGGCCCAATTCTCTCCACAGTAAGCCCAGACAGAGAGCGACTCTCAGGGGAGTGGACCAAAGACAAGCTAATGTGACCACCAGCTCTGTCACATTTTCAACCTCCCTAAATATATCTGTCCCCTGAGTGGTGTTCGATTGCTGTCTAGAACTATGGGAAAAAGGCAATGTCTTAAATGTATAGGAGGGGGGTGAAATGGAGGGAACATGAACCATGGAATAAAGAAGATAATCCTTTCAGTATATAAAGAAATGGATATACTTTCAGTGTGACATGACAAAACGTTTGTGAAAAAAAAAATGTTGCAGACTGTTTTTTGTTTGGAGTAAAAGCATAGTGACTGAGATAATAAGACCTTTACCTTCCTGTAGAGGAAGCCAGCTAGAACCGCTTGTGCATTGGCTGTAATTATCCTACTACATTTCTCAAAGTGATGCTGAGAAACAGCACAGCAGCAAACTGCTCCCAACACCACCAGAGAATGTGTGTGTCCTGCCCAGTCAAACACAGCCTGCCTCTCACAGAACAGGATAACCCACCTGAGGTTAAAAAACATGTACAAAAACAGAATTTCAGCATCTTCAATGTCACATGATCATTCAGAAATCATTCTAATATGCTGATTTGGTGATTTTATCAATTATTGGTGTTTAAATTATTTTTCTGGAACATGATATTCAAGTAGAAAACTGTTCTTTTAAATTGCAATAATATTTGACAATATAACTGTTTTAACTGTATTTTTGAACAACTAAATCACAGTCATACCTGAGTGTCAAAGGAACTAAAATGCTAAAAATATCAGTTGACAGTCTCAGAAGTGCAACTTTGACTAATGCTGGACGGAATGTCACCCATATTGCATAAAGGAGAGAGCAACCAGTATTGGTTTTTCTGGAGACCAGCAGTGACTCTCTTCCAGAATCCTCTTCTAAGTCCAACCTCTGTATGAATAAAATATTAACAATAATTCTCATTCAAAGCATGCTTTTCACAATGAAAACAAGTACAATAGAGGAGTTTGTCCCTGGCTATTGTTGTGTATCTTCACAGTTACCTCATTGTAATTCTGTTGTTTTTCCCATTCGTGCTCAAACACAGAGCATAGGGTGTGGACAGACTCCTCATTATACAGCTTGCATAGGTCTGACAACTGCAGCGGTCCCCTGTGGCCCATTACAACCACCCTGAAAACAGAAAAAAAAACTGTTAAAGCTTGCAGTTGTTGATAATATTATAGAATACGTCCCCAGTTATAGGCTTAAGGCTTACCTGTTTATCCAAAAGAGGTTCATATGGATAAGACTCCCTTTTGACTGTGAGCACAAATCAAACACAAATCTTAGTGCAGAGACTGTAACGTAGTCTTAGTCAATGGTGGGAGATAATATGTATTTATTAAATATCGCAGTGAATCAATAGATTTATCAATATAAAAGCGATTAAACAGAACAATATTGTTTTGGAAATACAAAAGAAAAATGTGTATTTCTGAAGGAAAACAGTTTCAAAACAAAAAATAAAATCTTAACTGTGAAATATCACAATAATGTGAACTTCTCAACTGCTGGCGTTCTCTTGACAGTCTAAAATAAGAGAAATTCAGTTCATGCAGTGTGAAAAAAAGATCAATAAAAGTTGCGCTTACCTCAGTAACGTTAACGGTGGCAGCATCTAAAATCAAAATAATGTCTTGCAGCGTGTAAATGACTGCATCTGCGTCTCATACAGCGGGAACAAAGGCACCTTACAGGAAAACACATAAAGTAGCCTAAATTTCACGTCATTTACACTTGTCGACGATATTTGGGTTTAAATATGCTCTAACATGTTATGGGATAATTAAATGACGCTTTCTGTGCGGAATTAAACCGCGGAGCGTAAACAGAGAAGCGCGCAGCGTGCGCACATGTCCAATGAGAGCAGCGCTGTCGGCTGTAGGCGTGTTTCCCAGCTGTCAATCATTTTGTTGGGTAAACCTTTTCAGTCTTTTTCGAGTCAATTGTGCATTTTTTCTAATTGAATATACTTTGTTTATATATATATATATATATAAATGTGTGTGTGTGTGTTTGTATGTATATATATATACATACATACATACAAACAAACACACACACACACACACACACACACATATATATATATATATATATACACACACGTACACACACACACACACACACACATATATATATATATATATATATATATATATATATATATATATATATATATATACACACATTTATATATATATATATATATATGAGGGCTGTCAGTCGATTAAAATGTTTAATCTAATTAATTACATGATGTTTTGATTAATTAATCTAATTAACCGCAAAACAATTGACTGTGAAAATACCCACAAAAGATTATTTAAAGCTGTTTTTGTGTTAAATGAGAAAGTATCAAGAAGACTACAAATTGTAGCTTTAGAAATATTTTATTTGATTCAACAAAATATGTATTACACATACATTTAGACTACAACAGCCTAACATAAACTATGGAACATAAAATAAGACAATTTGAGAAACATCTCAGTATCGTTTGTTCATAAAATGAAAGTCATTGGTAACCAAAACAGCTTTGTTACCAACAGTCTTCAAAATACCTTCTTTTATGTTCCACAAATGAGGGTGAGTAAATGATGACAGAATTTAAAACATTTTGGGTGAACTATCCCTTTAATGTTTTTATAATAATTATTATTATTATAAATGAAATGATACTCTAAATAAGAAACTAAATTTGCCAGCAAGTGGTGGTAAATGTCGTCATTCTATTCGTTCAAAGATTAATTAAGTAATGAAGTAAATGGCTCTCTTTATGAATGGGCCTCTGAATCATTGATTCACTCGATTCGTTCAAACCGCGGATTCATTCAGAAACTAAACACCGCTGTGTTGTTCGGAGACGCACAACAATTCTGCTATGGCTTTAAAGGTAAGTATGTTCTCTGCAAAATTGAGCAAAAACACATAAAATCGTGTTTAAAATGTAACACAATATCAACTTCTTATTTACTTAACTGTATAAAATCACATTTAAACTCGGGATATTCGGGACAAACAGCACTCGTGTGATAGGCTATTGCTTATCGTATGATATAAATATGAGACAAAAACACATACAGGGGCACCAATATCTTGAATTTTAGGGCATAACTGCATTTATGGAGTTGTGCATCATATTTGTCAACAGTCAGTATGGAATGTAAGATGATGTACAGGTTTGGAGGCGGGGCCAGTGCGTTAACTGCCTTAAAACACTTTAATCGCGTTATTTTTTTATTATAGCTGATTAAGTTAATATATAGCCCTAATATATACAGTGTATATATATATGTATATGTATTTTTCATTTTTGGGAAATATATGTAAATATCTATTATACTGCTTCTTCAGGGCTCTAAAATACTTGTAATCTTATTTTTTTGTTATCATTATTTCTCATTTCTCTTTATCTTTTGAGTTATGTAAATATATGAACTAAATTATATATATAATTTAGGCCTCATATTCTGTATATTCAAATACATTATGCATCTGAACATGAAGAAAAAAACAGTTGTTCATAGAATGTGTAAACAAAAAGATGATATAATGATGATATATGATAAGGCCTCATTCACATAAGAATGAGTAAACGAGTAATTGACTTTCAGGTTTAACATGAGCTCAGTTTTGTTGCCATGCAATGCCATGCAAAGTTCCATGTTGTGCTGTGTGTGAAAATGGGCGGTAATGGAAAAAGAGAACGTATTTAAATCACCTTAAATATCTCACTGAAACTATATTTCATCAGTCCAGCAGAAAACAAAAACTGCTAACCATGTCTATAGCTCTGTCTTCTCAGAGTGAGATGTCCCGGAACAAAATTGAACCTGCAGCAAATGAAGAGAGTGACACAAAAGTCATACTCCAGTCAGGTTTGCTGGGCTTTTATTTATTTCTTTTTTTTAATAATATATTTGTTTTGATAATTTTGATGCCATTGAGACTAACCTCTTGCTTTTGGGTTTAATCAGATGGTGATCAATCCAGAAGCTCTGGGTTCTGTGGATACCTCCTTACCTTCTTCTCCTTTCTCCTTGTCTTTCTTACTTTTCCTGTCTCAGTCTGGTTTTGTATGAAGGTAAGAATACAATTACCCAATGTAAAACCTACTTTAAAAAATGTTTATTATTGTTATTATCAAACAATAAAATCTGACATAAACATTAAGGTCATCAAATTAAGTGAATATATATATCAATCCCTAATCTATATTTCTTTTTGTCAAAAGATTGTCCAGGAATATGAAAGAGCAGTTATTTTCCGATTGGGACGAATCCTAGGCGGTGCTAAAGGACCTGGTTATTAATTACTATTCTTAAAATCATGAATAATGTGTAAAACAAATAATAATAATTTTTTTGCTTAGCTCAATTGTAACTAGCTGTTCTTTTTATTGATTGTTTTTAAAGGTTTGTTCTGGATTATTCCATGTATGGACACATTTAGGAAGGTTGATTTAAGAACAGTGTCTTTTGACATCCCTCCACAAGAGGTGAGTGATTAATTTGAAAATGTTTAAACGTTATTAGTATTTTTTCAATTGAAACATATTATGAGTTTAATATCATATTGTGTTATAATGTAACATGTATCACATGTTTACCTCAGGTGCTGACCAAAGACTCAGTGACTATTATGGTGGATGCAGTGGTCTACTATCGTGTCTTTAACCCCACTGTCTCTATTACCAAAGTGGAGAATGCTAATTATGCCACACAGATGCTTGCACAGACTACATTACGAAACATGCTGGGAACTAAGAGTCTGGCAGACATCTTAAAAGACCGTGAGGAGATGTCTGAACAGATGGAGGTAAGATAACCCTTCCTGAAAACAACTCCTAAAAATAAAACCGTCTTTATTGGCATGTTGTGTGGTCAATGAAGAACCTTTAACATCCATGGAATATTTCCATTCCACAAAATGGTTCTTCTAATCTATAGCATCACTGCGGAAACCTTATTTTTGGAATCTTTATTTTTAAGAGTATTTCAACATTTTAGGAGCATATAAATGCCTTAAATAAAAATTGTTCATAGTTTCATCTTTTGCCTGGTAGTCTGTGCTGTATGCTGCATCCAAGAACTGGGGTATCAAAGTGGAACGCGTCGAGCTTAAAGACGTCAAACTGCCCACCACTTTGCAGAGAGCCATGGCAGCTGAGGCCGAGGCCACCAGAGACGCCAGAGCCAAGGTGGGTGTCTGAGCACTGAAAGATTGTTACATGCTTCACAAACACATGCTATACTGTCTGTTCTGCCGAGCCTGCCAAGTTTAGTCTTATCAGCTTTGCAGCTTTGTGTTCAGTCTGTCTGGGGAGACACGCTGTTCTCTGATTGGCGGATGAACACCTGCAGCCCCTCACATATGGTCAGAAGTGTAAATGAACTGTAACCCCCTTAAGCCAATCGATTTCCAAAACAAGACCTACAGATCAGTAAAGCACTTGCAGGTCAAGACATTAGCCTCATTTTATTGCTATTTGTGATGACTGACCACTTACAATATAGTTAGATATCTCTTAGAGAATCTGCAATATATGTATATATTTTGTGACTGTAAATGTATGTAGTTATTTTATCTTTTATCTTATTTTATCTTATATATGATATCTCTATGTGTGTGTGTGTGTGTGTGTGTGTGTGTGCATGTATAGTTACATAGAATTAATTGATTTATATTTCTATATGATTCTAATATAAATATAATTAGAATTCATAAATTAATTAAATGTAATATAGTAGTTACATTAATTAATTAATTAAATTATATAGCCTATAACGCAAATTACATTAATTAAATTCATTAATTAAAACATATATATATATATATATATATATGTGTGTGTGTGTGAGTGTGTGTGTGTGTAAATTATTTTTTTCTTTCTTGAGAAATATATGTAAATATCTATCATTATATATATATATAGCAATATACACACACACACACACATATATACAAATACACATGTATATATAAATACACACACACACACATACAGGATATATATACATATACATATACATATATATATATATATACGCACACACACGTTTTTGTGAATTGTGGGGACATTCCATAGGCGTATTGGTTTTTATACTGTACAAACTGTATTTTCTATCGAACTACGCCAATCCTACACCTAAACTTAGCCCTCACAGGAAACTTTGTGCATTTTTACTTTCTCAAAAAAAACAAAAAAAAACTCATTCTGTATGATTTATAAGCCTTTTGAAATATGGGGATATGGGGAAATGTCCTCATAAGTCACCTTCTTCTTGTAATACCTATGTCATACCCATGTCATTATACAAATTTGTGTCCTCCTGTGTCACAAAAACGCACACACACACACACATACATATACATATACTGTAAATAATTTGTATTTTTCATTTTTGGGAAATATATGTCAATTATCTATTATGCAGCTTCTTCACGCACTAATAAAATATATGTTTTTGTTATCATTATCTCTCATTTATCATTATCCCTTGTCATACATTGTTTATTCATCCACCATTCATCTGTTTTTTAAAATTAATTTAACCATCCATCAATACACAATAGTTCAGTGATGCTAATCTGACCTCCCCTTAAAATACAGCAGGATCTCTCTCAATAAACACTACAATAATGTGAGTCATATTGTTGACTGGAAACCTGAGTCTTTATGTCCTCACACTATGGCACAGTACAGCGGAAAAACAAACTGGATTTGCTCAATGGAAATTTCCGAGCAATTAAAGGTGTGCGCCAGAGGCCAGACTGTGAATTGGGATTGTGTTTATATGAAGAATGAATTCATGGTAAAGTGCTTGATCACTGAAGTGTTGCTTTTGTAAAATGAACATAAGTGCGTTCTAATCTATCATGAACAGGTGATCGCAGCAGAGGGAGAAATGAAAGCTTCTCGTGCTCTGAAGGAGGCAGCAGACGTGATGTCCGAGTCTCCGTCTGCGCTTCAGCTGCGCTATATGCAGACGCTGACTGAGATTGCCTCGGAAAGGAACTCAACTATTGTCTTTCCTCTTCCTATTGACTTCATCTGTAATTTCATGAAAAGGTGACCTTATATACGAATTATCTATTAATGTTCAAATATCACTGTACAGTACATTGTTTCTCTTTGCTTTAAATATAGACAAAACATATTCTCGTTATACATATTTTGCACTTTGCATTGTTTCTTACATATTTACAAATTAATTGTTCAAATATTGTATTACATGATTAAATGATCAAATAATATGGCTAAGCTATATTCTACTCTGATCTGATCTGCTTGAATTATTTTGTATGAATTTTACTAATCTTTTAAGTATAAGAATAAAATGGATTTAAATCTCATTGTCTATGCCTAGAGCCTATGTTAACAACAAGGTACACATACACAGAGAACATGATCATATGACAGAATGACTGTTTAACCCTTGACGCTGTCATAAGAAAAGACTAACGGTTAATCTGTCAGCCTGATGCAGAAAAAATGGGTACAATGAGCCCTGATCGGCGAGTCCCATAATAGGATTGACTACATCAGATGCAGGAATGGATGGACAGTTTAGTAGTTACTGTAATCTGCCATCTAATCTGTTTCAACCTCACACAGACAAAAACAGCTTCTGTTCTGACCCTGAACCCCAAAGACACACTGTCATAATGCTCTCATTTCTGCTGTCTCCAGTATATATGCTGATGTATATACAAACTGATGAAGGATTTAAAAGAAACGTACCTCTGTACTGCAGTCATTTCTGTTGCTACACTCACATAAACAAGACCTGCAGAGAATGCAAAGGTGCAGTAAAGTAAGTTGGTGAGGCTACAAGATATAGGGTAGTGCTAATTTCACGCATAACAAGGTTTGAAGGCAATCAGCAGGGAAGCAATGTAAATGTATTCTGGGTCACTGCTTCTCTCTGGAGACTATTACGATAGTTGTGCTCTATATGGGCGCAATATGAAAATTACATGTGTGTATTTGCTGACAGGGTATGTACTATGAATATATGTGCTGATGTGGCTCTTTTAGTTTGGAAGGAGAATCACTCCACTGTGACCTTATGCCCTTTAATGCAGAACAAAACAAATGGAGGGCAGAATATGCTTGAGTTTATCACTCAAAAATGAAAGTTTTGTCATTTGTTCACAAATGGCTCTTGTGCCATTTCAAATATCTCTCTATATATAGACTTTCTTCTGCAGAACACAACAGGAGATATTTTGAAGAACATTAAGGATCAAAGAACTTTGGATCCCACTGAGATTCTATGTATGGACAAAAAAAACAAACAAAGTTTTCAAAAATATCTTCTTTATTCTAACAAAGGAAAGAAAGTTATACAGGTTTGGAACATCATGAGGTGAATAAAATACAGAATTTACATTTTTGGATGAACTGTCTCTGTAAAGTCGTTTAGTCATCACCAGATGCTTCTTTCATGATCTGTACTCTTCTGGAAGTCCTAAGCTGGCCTGCTGACTTATCACACTCTCCACTAACCACAGGGTGAGCATGTGTGATCTCGTTCGATCTCCTTCGCTCCGCCCACAACCCTTCCTCTATGGGCTCTTTCCTTTACTACAGATACGCCAATGTTGTTTCTTAGTTTTCTTGATATTCCTTGTGTCTACCTCTGTCTCATCTTCTGGTAAGGATGTCACTGTGGCGTCCCCTGATTTTGCTCAGCATCTTTATGCTTTGTAAAGGTAAGAGACAGGACTCTGTCCAGCAGATTGCACTGCTGATTCAATTTGGTTAACCTTTTGATCTCATTTGACTCTTATTATCTCGGGATTTGGCTGAATCCTTCTCATTTTGAAATATTTAGCTATGACTATATGGACATTTGTAACTTGGGATGTATTTAATTTTGATTCAACATTTTGTATTTATTATAGTCAACTATGTGATGAGCTTCAACAACATTAACTTTCATGTTGTGTTTGGGGTCCGAAAGACCTAATGACCTATTGAATATCTCAAAGAACATTTTTTACAGTATTTATGTTGAAGGTCTCAAAGTCCCAAAACTCAAAATGTGAATAAATGCATAGAATTTAACCGCAGCTTGAACCCAAACATTACTATAATGGATACCTCTTATGTTTCCAAAAACTGCATGTTCACTTTGTTGTGAAACAGACACAAACTTTGGATTTTGATTAGGTCAGAAGAATAATTTGAGGAAAATAATTGGTTAACCTTGATTTATTTATTTATTTATTTTATCTCTGGGACAGTAAAGGCTCCAAAGACTTGAGGATTCATTTGTAGCCTGTATTTACCAACGTCATCTCAGTGACGTGTGTAATGAGTAATGCTTGCAGATGGCAGACATAACAGATCAGTGTGAAAGAGGGTTAAATACAACAAACCCCCATGTAGCTCATGTGACTGACACCTGTAATCATCTCAGAAGATCTTTTTACCGGGGGAAGAGGAGGGGGCAGGGAAACATGTGGAAGGAGAGGTGGGATGATCTGCTTTTTTATAGAAGCATGATCCAATTGTGACTTGCGTGCAGGCTAATTACAGAGCACAGATGACCTCTAGAGTCGGAAATCTACATGGAAACCTGAGAGGTTGCGTGGCTTAAATATGAGGTGGACACATCATATGGTGTATGGATCTGCAGGATGATCAGAAGGATATTGTGCAGGTTGATGCCAAAGAGAAATGGAAGCATGAAATGTTGATGTGTGTTGTTGAGATGACGTACAGCAAGATGAACAGGAACTGGGTTGCCAAAATCCAGCCTTACTTTACTTGTGGATCAGTCTGTGTCAATTCTGTGGGGAAAAAACAAGAAAAAACAAGGCAAAGAATAGAGATGATATTAACTTTTTTTCCCCAAAATGTTCAACAAAAAGAAATTGTTATCATACGTTTCCAGACGAGTGGAAAAGGGAACATTTTTAAATGATCAACTAAGGCATTACGTTAAAACTATAGGAAGCAAAACACAGAACACATGCATGAATTTCACTGCACTATGCGAGATGCTAGAAATATTCCCAGAACTACCTACACTTTTCTGAGCCATTTTTGACCTTTGCTTCTTCACATTTTAAAAACCTCCTTGTTGTCTGATTAAAAATAGCGTGTTATGATCATATTGTTTTAACTAATCAAAAGAGCCAACTAGCACTATGCTAAGCTGTTAGCTTGCTAACCGAAGACTAAAAGAGATTTTTTTGGGTGTTTGATTTAACATTTTGGCTCTGGATTTTTTATATATTTTATTTTTTTTGATGGGTAGACATTGTTTATTTTCATGCTTAAAATGCAAAAACAAATCTGTAATTTCTAATCAGAAAGTGTCCAAACACTTTTATTTGTGTCTTTATTTTAAACAAATTAAATTTATTGTTGTATAGCGTGAAAAATAACAAGCTTCTTTTTGCATACATTTTTGCTTAAAATTTTTGCGTTTTTAAATTTTTTTTAATAAAATGCCACTTGGTATAGATCTTTCGTCTGTGCTGTGGTGTTATTTTAGTATTATCTATATACTATGATAATATTCACCAATATTTTGAATTATCTTTTATTTTAACAATTATTTATCTTAACAATTATTCAGTTTAATAGTTTACAACTTCATCTCTTTCACACAAACACGTATAGCAAAGTACAGACTATTAAACCAGTGTCTTCTGTCGTTAGGTGAAGACAGTGATTGTGACAACTTCACCGATCTGGATTTCCATGAGTCTTTCATGGGGACCTATCTGTACGTGCGCCTGCTGCTCTACACCCGTGCAAACCTCGAGTGCGGTCAGGAGCTCCTGCACCACAACTTCACTCAGGAACCCCTGTTTAATGTAACCAGACCCACTACCTTTGTCATACATGGGTACCGACCCACGGGGGCACCGCCTATCTGGATCAACCACATTGTGCACTTGTTAGCAGCACAAAAGGACATGAACATCCTGGTAGTGGATTGGAACAGAGGGGCAGCCAATCTCAATTACTTCACGGCTGTGGCCAACACATGGGGTACGGCTGTGAACATCACCGGCTTCATCGAGAGTATGGAGGTAGGGTCAGTAGCCTTTCATTAGCGTTTCAGCTCTGAAATAGCTTTAGTCAGTAGTGTCTGCCAATTTAATCAATATGGTGTTATTTTCAGAAAGAGGGAGCATCTCTTGAATCCATCCATTTGATTGGGGTCAGCTTGGGTGCACACGTGGCCGGATTCATTGGTGCAATGCTGGGAGGAAGGGTGGGCAGAATCACAGGTGAAACTCAGGAAAGCCAATGAAACAAAACCAGTTATAACATTTTCAGTCAGTTACACTTGTCCAATAAATATTGTTTACTAAATGTTTAACCTGGTCGACTCTAGGTCTGGACCCAGCAGGGCCAATGTTTGCCAATGCTCCACCTGAGGAACGCCTTGATCCAACTGATGCCCAGTTTGTAGATGTGCTGCACACAGATATGAATTGTAAGTATAATAAATCTAAAGACATGCTACTGAAATCACGGAATTAAAAAAGATGAATATTTGTTGTATATTTCACATTTTTGCAAGTGTGGAAGGCCATCCAAGTATTCCATGCATACTGAAAATGTGCACACTGTGCACAGTATGTTCTACTAAAATAGTATTACATAGTGTGCCAAACATAGCCTAAAAATCCCACGCTCAAACTGTTTCCCTGTGGCAGCTTTTGGCCTTAGAGGAACCCATGGCCATATTGATTTCTATGCCAACGGAGGATTAGATCAGCCTGGATGTCCCAAGACCATCTTCTCAGGTCAGTAAGTTAAGATAAAACATTTTAGGAAAGGTCAGGGTTGAGATCTGAGGTAAGATATATCTCATACAGAATGCTCTCCAGATAAACCCCTGGCTGTGTAATTAAGATTCTGTCATAAATAAATTACGCAATCCTCACAATGGGATTGAGTTAATTACAAGGTTGTGTTAACAGAGCTAAAATGTAATCTCATTCCTTCTCTTCTCCACAGGGAAATCTTATTTTGTTTGTGATCATCAGAGGTCTGTTTTCCTGTACCTGTGCGCTCTGAATCACACCTGTAAACTTACGGCATATCCGTGTTCCTCATACAGCGACTTCCTCAGTGGTCAGTGTTTGCAGTGTGAGACCTTCAAGCCTGCTTCCTGTCCTGTTCTGGGTAAAAGCAATACATCTAGTAATTAACCACAATAAATGCAAAAATGAATACTGAGTAAACACTGCAAGTGTGATATGAACAACAGTTCAATAAAGAAATGAATATACAAGGTAACTTACATTTTACACACAATATTGCCAGGTACTGCCAGCCAGCTTTTGCTCAGCCGATGAAAACATACATTTCCTGACAAACTACATTGAAAAAAATTTGGTGTAGAAACATTTTCGATTCAGAAATTGCTTGTAAATTTCACATTTAACACAGAATTATGTGTGAAAACGTTAAGTAGAAGGACTGAAACAGTATTTTCTTTTAAAACAGAAATCGTTTTTACAGTAGGCTATAAGAACAGCTTCAGGATTTCTGAAGGATCATGTGACAAAACAGACCTAATTAATTTTTGGAGCCAGCATTTACAACAAACACAGACAAAGCAAGCGTAGCGATACAAACGAATCGAGAGTTTTGGACTGGCACGAGCTGTTTATAATGTAAGATTAACTTCTATGATCTTCATCCTCAGGTTATGACATGAGCCAGTGGAGGGATACACTCTTGAGGTTGGGGCAAACAAGAGCGTATTTCTCAACTACGGCAGAGCTCCCCTACAGCAGTGAGTTAGCAGCTCTGTAACGACTCATTGCAAAAGTTGTTTTCTCAAAAGGGGTTTGTGCAATATTCTGATTTCTCATTTTAACAGAGACAAGTTACAGAGTGGACCTAGTTACCTGGAACCAGTTTCTGCGCTGGGGGGTGGTCATACTCCGACTGTATAATGGGAAAAATGTAACAGAGTCCCAGATAGATATGTACGTAAACTGCAATAATGAGATTATATAGATCCATTTATATTTGACTTGTCATCATGTAATGGATGTTTTGTATGTTTTTGTTAGTAAGCTGTTCAGGTTTGAGCAGTATACATCCACTCGACTATTGGCGCAGTTTGATGAGGATCTATATCCAATTCAGAAAATCTCTTTACGGATAGTCACTGGGAATGTGATTGGACCTCGATACAAAATAAGGCTGCTTCGTATTCGGATAACCCCACTGGAAGATACAAACAGGTGAAGAGTTACTGCCTAACTTTCCTAAACTAATGAATTAATACACTACTGTTCAAAAGTTTATGATCAAATGTTTTCGAAAGAAGTCTTTTACATTCAACAAGGCTGCATTTATGTGATCATAAATTCTGTAAAATACAGTGAAATATTACTACAAATTTGTAATGCAAGCTTAACAAAAACAGGCATTTAATTATGGTGTCTGCTCCTTTCCCCAACAGGCCACTAATGTGTCGATATGACATTATTTTGGAGGAGAACGCTGAGGTGTCTTTCAAACCGTTGCCCTGTGATTAATCTCATCTGTAGAGAATCACATACGAATGCCTATCTGAACTATAACGGACATTTCAAGGGGTCTAAACAGTTAAAAACTTTTAGTGCCTTTTCTGTGAGATTACTACTGTGATTTTACTAGTATAAAATTCTTATATTCCAGTGTTGAGGGCAGAATTAAAGTGCAGTATTACAATATTCAATTCTGACTCCTGTTGGAACAATCTATATCATTTCTGTGTAGTTATGCATGAACCAAATATTCTACTGTAAAAATGTTTTACATGTACAGCTTTTGCATTCTTTTGTAAAATAAATGGAAATTAAGTGGACTGAAAACAACTGAAGCTTCATTTGAGAACATTTTGGCACAAATAGATTTTATTTACACAATTTCTACTTTGAGTTTACACAGCAGGATACATCAAATATGAAATTATTTTGACATATGTAGTTACAACAAGAAGTCTGTATTTTAGTATAAAAGCAAAACTATCCATGTGTTGCATACTGCTATGAAATGGCAATTGAATTTCAAAATTAGCAATTAAATGTACACATTGTATAAATTGCAATTTGTGCCTTGTAAATATTGTGGAATATCAAATCAAAAACTAAACTGTAGTTACTCCACTGATAATGAAGAATAGCATTATTTCAGGACGAGAGCAGGGCAAGGTGATACTTGCCCAATGAGGAGTCCTCTTATTTGTTTCCATCTTCAAATCAAATAATCTTTACAAGCTGTTTCCTTGGATCAAACAAATGGTAACGGGTGAATAAAAATTGGATGAAAAAATCCACCAAATGTGGAGAAGCAGTGGACCTTGAATCAAGGTCTTAGTGGTTCTAATATCAAAACGGAAACAACAAAAATGCAGTTGTGCACAAGTGACCTCAGATTTGAATTGCTGGCTTTCTTCTCATGCACTGCCACCTGCAGATAACAAACAAAACTAAATAGAGAGAACAGAAAAATAAAGCAGCAATGTACACTACACCAAACACTTATGTTTGAAATTCAGAGAAATAGTGTATAAATATATACTCTGATTAGTCAAAAAAGATCTAAACAAACAATCATAATATAATTAAATACACACATTTTCCTCACCACTATTTCAAGTCCTCCGTCCCCGTGGTCTGCTATTCCGATTGAAATTCCCTCGCGGATTGAAGTTCTGTCTGTTAGGTACTGGCATTCTTTGACGGGGACCGTCCTGAAGGACCAAAATGAGTCATGGTATGAACAATTACACTCTTAAAAATAGACATGTTTCACTTCAACAACAACTCACCCACTGCCTTTGACGCTCATGGTCTTGTTCCGACCACCTGAAGTTCTCATCTGCTTCTTCAGGATCGTCACTCACATAGGAGGCTCACTCTCTTGACTTTGGAAAGACAATAGCAATAGACAATAGGTCATTGAACTATGGCTTAATCCTGGCTTAGTCCAAGCCCTATATTTGAAACCAGGCCATAATTTTGTAAATCTAAAATATTGGCATAGCATCTGAATGCATAACAATAATATTAAAAGCTGGTCTGAACACTTTTCAGTCCGTACCCCTCAGGAGCCGCTGGAGCAAAGTTTCCCCCAGCAATGGTGATCTTCACACCCTCCATTCGCTGTTGTCTTCTTCGCTCCAGGTCATACCTGAGGTCACCAGGGTCGGGGACAAGCTGTCGTCTCTGAAGCTAGCAAAACATTTCAAATTTGAACCAACATAGATTAAATATTCTACTTGATATTGATGGACCTAAAAAAAGATCAACTTACTGGATCCGGCCCTATTTTGCAGAAGATCTGAGTTTCTGATGAAGGCATTCTGTGTTGCCTATAATAAAAGACCAGAATTTTCATGCTTGAATTGCAAATGGTGTGGAGAAAATTTCTAATTTAGGATTGGGGTGATCAAATCTTTAATCATAAATAAAAACATTAACCCTAAATAAAAACAATAGTGATACTCACCTTTGCAAGCCTCGCTAATGAATAAAAACAAAGTAACTGGCAAGTGTACCTATTCATGACTGGTCTCACGTTTCCCATCTCCTCCACCTCCTCTTCTTCCTCCTCCTTAAACTCATCTTGGAGTGAATAATACTGTTCATTTGCAAAACGTTCATTAAGTGTGATGCCTTGGCCCCTAAAGTAACTTTCTGCAAAATGAATAAGCAAACAGTTAACCAAAATCAACTCTTTGCTACATAAAATAAGCTCTTTCTAAGATACACAATATGCTGCCAAGCTAATCCATTGGTTCCTGACCTTTAACTTGGTGCACAAGGGTGATGATCTCTTGGGCAAATGTCCCAGAATGTACTGCTGATTCCCTGTAAGTTCCAGAATGCTCCAGCATGGGAAGGAAATCAAGGCGTTGTCGACCCACATTGACTAAGTCGAGTGATAACTGCCTATCTGAAGAATATCCTAAATGACTGAACAAGAGGTCACATGATATACAGAGATATAAGGTTCCATTACAGCAGGTGTGTCAAACTCAATTACTGGAGGGCCGCAGCCCTGCAGAGTTTTGTTCCAACACACAAACCATGTAGTTTTCAATTGAGCCTGAAGGACTTGATTAGTTGGATCAGGTGCATTTAATTAAGGTTGGAGCTAAACTCTGCAGGGCTGTGGCCCTCCAGGAATTGAGTTTGACACCCCTGCATTACAGCTTTAATATGCTCCTTTCAACACATTAACCAGATGACAACACTTATGAATTAATATAAGTTGAAATAAAGTACAAAGTTCAGGTACAAATGTTCAGTAGTAAAGTTTAGGATTAAATCATAAACACTGCAATGTTTATTTTAATGCAAAACAACTGGCCCTTTACCTGTCATTAATCCCTAAAAATTTACCAGCACAACTTCTATTAATCTAAGACATCTCTTCCAATGAAGTTAAAAGTGGTCTTCTTTTTCGGAAAACAACTGAAACGATTCACTCTGAGTTGATTCACTGTGACAGTAAATAAAAAGTAGGTGCACGCTATTCAGATTGTTGTTTTAACAATTCGTAATTTCATTTCAATTTGAGCAGTTTGCTGAAAAACAAAAGCTATACTCAACAACGTAGTGCATGAATTTTATAAAGTTATTTCATTCATAATCGGTGACTGATAGCCCAACCCCCTTTGCTGAGACAGTGAGTGCATGAAGTGTCCAACATTCCACAATTCGTTTTTTCTTTAAGTGCATCATCAGAGTATTTAAAGTACTCTTTTTCTTTTTGTAATTTTCAGTGTGAACACAACTCACACTATTTATACTACAAAAAGTCATAGAATAATGCATAAGTGCGCAATTTGGGACAAACCTAAAATTTGGGTTGGCTCAACCTTCGTTTAAATACTATATCATTAAAAAAATAATTTAATGATGCACAATAAAAATGTCAGGTCATAATAAATATGGCAAGTTCATGCCTCTCCTCTCACTGTCATTGCGCGTTTCCATTCAGAGGATCCTTCAATAAACTCATTTGTTCCAGAGTGCCAAGACCAATAGAATCAGTCAAAACATTTCAATGTGTTTTTCTTGCAGTGAAAGATCTTGATTGGTGAGCTTGAGTAATCTTAGATGAGTATCAGATGCATTGAACTTCATAATAAACTCAATTATGGGAGCGATGGCATCAACTTTAGGTAACTGCTGGAAGAGTTCTGAAGATCTCCGGTTAGGTTGGTATCTTCACAGATCCCTCTTCTTGCTGAATAAAATGACATACCCTTCAATTTCAGCAATGATCTCAGACTTTTCCTTGGCATATGGCAAATCATTTCTAAGCAAATCTTGCTGCTTGACTGTCTTGGGGATGAAATCAAATGTCTATTGGCAGTTGCTTCAAACAAGTTTATCTGTAAACAGGCATTATTGTTGAATTTGCAGTTGCCACTTTGGGTCTTCCATTTTCTTCCTTGCCAAATCCTTGTTAAAAATACCTCAACATAACAGATGCATATTTAGGAAACTTGGCAAAAATTTCATGAAGAATCTTGCAAATAGCCATGTCTACAGAGTTCTCATCACTTACTGATACAACGGGATGACATTCTGATGCAAAGTCCACAAATGGAAACAAAATGCAGAAGGAGGTGCAGTAGATCATCTGGTAATGTACGGTGCTAGCAACGCCAAGGTCATGGGTTTGTTTGGCAGGAAACACAAATTGTCAGTCTTGAAGGCACTGTATACATAAATCTCTGGATAGGCTTCCAAATGAGTAAACACAAAAAGGCTTCAAAACGTTCCTGTTGCAATGTCCATTTAAATAGAATATTTCAATTGTGCTTCTTTGGTTTCTTTCATTGCGAATTGATAGCTGTTGGTTCGACACAATGGTAACATCACAATGGTGTGTCTTCTTCAACCTAAGCATCTTTGCTCCATCCACATGTTCCAGTACTCACTCAATGCAAAATGGGTGATTGCTGAATGAGATTGTCATCATCAAATGCAGGTTAGTGACCACAAAATCTGCCTCTATGGGCATCTGCCTCAGATTTTCTTCCCATGGTAAAAACATCAACAAATACACATTAGGATAGTACAAGCAAATAATCAGCTTGGCGAAAGTCAAACACATCCGAGACGTTTCTTGAAGACAGAAAGTTGCGTGACGGTTTTTGCTTCAGCGCCAGATTAAATGATTAAATTGTCCTTTCAGCCTCATCTTCTTCCTCTCAAACAAGGCCATACTTCTTCACCCACAAGGAAAATAATCTGACGCGGGTGACAGTCTGAATTCTGTGGACATCTGGAAAACTTGCGCATACCTACTCAACTTCAATTCGATTGTATGGTTGCTGACTTACCTGCAGTCAATACAGCTTTAAAAGTAGAAGAGCTCAAACCCTGTAGGGCACTGGTATTTTGGTGGAGACATCATCTTGAATAGCCAAAATGTGGATGAAAAAAGGGGACTGATTTTCTTTTGCCTGGGTTAACTGGTGGAGAACATCATCATTTAACCAATGGTCCTTAACCAAATGAAGCTGAGATCCATGTAATTCCAGTCTAGTATTTCAGACATCTGATGAACCATTAATATGAAGGAATTAGCAGCAGAAAGTTTTTACTCCCAACCTGGTCATTTGGTCCTGTGACTTCCATATAAATGAGGAGTGAAGATGAAAGGCAATCCAAATCACATCTTCTCCATAGGACAAACATTCACATGTTAAGACTCTTAAGCATTTTGGCATTCATGTCAAGAAACAGCACACTGCATCTTGGATATAGCATCTTGCATCTTTTTAGAGTTTGGAATTTCTCCACATACCTTCTGTAACCCTTTTCTTGTGAATGATCACCAGTAGTGTCCTTCTGTTGGTCCCATTTTAGGATGCATCAGCCACGTCAGGGCCTTGAAGTAGTCCATGTTCCTGATTACTCAATGATTGGTAGCTTTCACATCCAAACATCTGCTTGAACGAGACATGTGCATTTGTGTGCCAACACAACAGCACAAGATGAATCCTTCAATAATGTTAGATCAATTCTTAATTAATTCCATTACTCCCTGGTTTGAATAAGATGGTTTAATCACAAGAGATACGATGGAACTTCAGGGGATACATCCAAACATCCTTAAAAATCCTTTCCCTTTTTAAAGCTCTTCAGAGGGCCATCCAGGATATCCTGGAAACCTTGAATGAAGATTACTCTTGCAGTGATCATATTTCGGTATGATCTTAAATACCCACGTACACGATGATGAGACACAAAACAGCCCATTAATGGGTTTTCGGGATGCAACTCCACACTTCCCATTGAATCTTCCTGACATTCACAATCTGTAGACTGTTGTTCTTCATGTCTTCATGGTGTGGTGACAGTGGACACAGAAAAGAGGCATGAACTTTTGACCCTAACCAAACGTGGTACGACAATGATACTATACCTGCTTTGCCCAACGGGGCGACTCATGTCCACCTTGATCTTGAGGGTCTCCTGTTCACCGAAATCCATTCTAGGTGCAGGACCAACATTAGCGTTTGGCTTCCTGTGATACTGAGCTCTTTGGCGAACCACTCCTTGCCCCATCATCCTTCCACGATTCCTTTGCGATCTCTCTTCCTCCCAATCAGGGACAGGTTCTCTTTCTCTGTTCCTCAAATCAACATCCCTCACATCCCTTAAATCCATTTCCCTCCTTACTTCTGAGTCTCTTGAATGTGACTCCATTCTAGGTTGATCCATGTGTCTTGAGCGCTCTCTTCCTTGAGTTTCTCTTCCATAAGAAGAGTAGTTCTTTCTTGCTTCCTCTTGGGGGTTATTATTTGGTCGTCCGCCATGTCGATCTTGTAAGGTACGCGTATGATAGGCTTGGTCTCTTCTTTCTCGATCACGATTCCTCTGGGTTTCACTTGTCCTAGGTGGGTCTCTGCTCCTCAGATTGCCGCTCATTTTGGGGGGATCGCGGTTCCTTGAATCTTGTTTAGCAATTCCATGATCGTGTTCCACAATGACAGGTGCGCGACGTGGGCTGAAGCCCCTGTGATGCTCAACGAACTCATCCTGCAGACCAAAATCTCTAAGTCCTTCAGAAGGAGGGTGATGCTCCCTATAATCTGATTTTGACGACCTGTATTAAGAAAGCAAGTAACATTTGTCCAAGATTAGAATGAAATTACAATAATACATAGTTACTAGCAATGTTTTAACAAACAGTACAATTAACTGGACCTATATATTCCAATTGATGATAACGACAGTTAACAAACTAATCTCAAATAACAAAAGAAGGGATAACAATAAAAATGTAATTTATTAAATACATTATTGACTAAAATGTAAAATTATAGAGATTAAATGCAACAGATGTATTTAGAAAAACATTTATCCATCAAAGAATGTGACTGAATCCTTTCTTCTTTTCTTCGTTCCTCTCCATCCACGTCAGACGTATGAAGCGGGGAAAGAAATGCATTCTTGTACCTCTCTGAAAAGGAGCCCCTTTCTTGATATTGACCGCCATATTCTTCTTTATGATATCCATAATCCATCCTGTCCTGTCTTTTTCCTTCGGGATGTCTTGGATAAGGCCTGTCCCTCGATTCTCTGTGGTTATGTTGTGAACTGAGCTCCTTATCAATGGCTTCATTCTTGTTCCAGCCTGGTGATGGCATCCTGTAGCGCTCTTCAACACCAAAATGTGCGCGATCAGGGGAAGGTAACCTTTCCCGAGGCAGCCTCCTTGGAGAATGGGGCAGCCTTTCTTCATCACCCTGCATGTGGTACCTGGTCATAGGTGAAGTCCCTCTTTTTTGAGCATGCTCTATTGCATCAATAAAATTGGCCCAGTGGTCAACATGTTGCTCTCTTTGATAGGAATCTTTGTTCCAATGTGTGATACTTTCTACTTTGTTGACATATTCAGGGTTTCTCCACGCATCAGACTGTACCGATGAATGTATCTGGTTATCATATATTCCTTCCGCTCTCCTCCCATGAAGAGTTGGGATTCTGTTAATATTCGAGAGGTTCAAGAAGCTGTTAATAACCAGCAATGCAACAACAAAATCAAGTTTTTTGTAACACCGACTTTAGATTAAATACCTTGAATACAAGGGAGATCTCGAACGCGGACGTGACATTGTTTCCTTGAAAAACAAGAAACTGTTAGCCATGAGACCAAATTTATGCAACCGAGGTCTCCATTCTGAAAATTTACCAATGTTTTAACATAGTAGTGTATTATATATAACACTTTTTAAAATCCCTCTTTTGCATGTTAAATAGAAAACATAAGTTTATATGAATTATAAACCTGAAATAGGCACTGAATGTGGTCATAATAAGTTTAAACAAACATACCTAAAATTCAAGTATTTTAACGTTTCTACACGTTTTGACCAGTGAATCTGCATGATTTTCTATTATTTCTCTGGCCACTCATGATTGCTTTTAAGACTTTATTTTATTATTATTATTATAGATATTTATGAGGCAATTTTCCATTTTTATGTAAATTTGTGAAATTAATCAATTTAAATTATTACACTTATTAGTACCTAAATCATGCTTTCAGTAGAACAAAAGCCTGGAAATCAAGTAAAAACACACATATACATATGTATATATATATATATATATATATATATATATATATATATATATATATATATATATACACAAATATAAATTTTTTTTTCTCCTTCTCTTTTCTAATATTACCAGGTTTAAATGAAAGGAACCCCACCCTCCTCCCATTTTTCCCCAAAGATTTATGCGACTATTTTTTTTCCTTTACGCTTCGCATCGTTTCGTTACTGGAAAATTCAATCCATAAAATACATTTATAAACATACCACATCGACTGGAGTAGGCGTTACTGTAGTAAAAACATCGTAAAATGTATTTAGGGTTAAACTATAGAAACTCCATTCTAAGCACCAGACAGAAAACACAAATGCTATCAATACTGCAACGAGATATGACACTTAATGCTCATACATAATGAAAACAGCTTTCACAAGCACTCCAAATGAAATAGTAACTCATTACACTAACTACATTAATAAATAATATTCCTCGACATTTCTCAAATGATCCATTTAAAAGGCCTGCGCAACACAAAATGACCTGAGATCGATGATGATGCTAGAGCATGGCATAATTAAAGCACATTTTTAGAGAAACACATTTTACTATAAAATTATTTGTAGAATAAAATAACAATAAATAATGTTACAGTACGTTAGTTAGTATTAGCCTCACATACCCCGCGAAACGGCTTCCACACACAGCTAGACGATGCGTCCACCAAAATACCAGTTTCTCGCGAAAGAAAGGAACAAACTGTCTCACAATGAATTACATCACAGATTAAAGAGCTACGAGAATCGAAACGATAACTCAAATATTGGTGGATTGTTGATACATGTATTTTTTTCAAACGACCAACTTGACCCAGCGATCCATCCACAAGATTGACCCGGAAGAGAACCAGCGACTGACTCGTTTTCAGCAGCCGCAGCTCACAGTGAGCGACACGCGACACTGGCCCCTACAGACACCTCTGTAGAAAGTCGCCCACATGTCAAATAATTTAAAAAACAAATAAAAATAAAATAAAACGCATTTTAAGTTGGCATGTGTTTTAAATGTTAACGTGTTTAAGTTTATGATTTTTTAAATGATATTTTATAAGTAATTTAATAAAATGTGTATATAAAAATCACATCTATTGTCTTTCTGTCTGTCTGTTTTTTTTCTATCTATCTATCTATCTATCTATCTATCTATCTATCTATCTATCTATCTATCTATCTATCTATCTATCTATCTATCTATCTATCTATCTATCTATCTATCTATCATGAAACAAAACGATTCAGGAAACAGAGAAAATGTAAAAGGTAATTCACAAAAATATCAAATCATTGTTTTGGCTATATATTATATTATATTATATTATATTATATTATATTATATTATATTATATTATATTATACTAATTATATTGTATTGTATTGTATTGTATTATACACTGTGACACAAAAATATAAATTGTTTTGGCTATATATTATATTATATTATGGGTCAATATCACCATAGAATGCCTTTCAACCCTCACAATACTCAAAAATTTTGGTTTTAATTTCCCATTCGCTTTATGTCATATCATAAATAGTAGACACTCAAGTACTATACAAACATATTAGCCATACGATATTTCCACCCTGTCATGGACATACATTACTGTTAAATACGTTTTCATTGCAAAATTAAGATGCAAATTATATTTTCTGAAAGGTATGATGTCCCTTTCCTAAACAGGGTTATTTGTTTGCTTTCAAATGATAAATACATAAAAGATTTTATGTAAAACGTGTTTTTAAAGAAACTCATATAATTCGCACATTTTTCTTATTTGGAGAAAACTGTGATATTTGGATGCAGTTTTTTGTTTGCATGTTATTGCCCCCACACCTAGCTATTGAACACACTGGATTATACAGATATGACTGAATTATTATTTAAAATATTATTGTAAAATATCAAGATGACAGGGTGGACCAGCACATGACGGGGTGGACACATAATGCAGAACACATAAATCATGAAAAAATATAACAATGAAACATTTATTCAACTTCTAAAAAAACAATATAATAATAATAAATAATATAATTACATCCTCAATCACATTGATCCCCCCCATTCATTTGAGTTTTTAGCAATATTAACTACAAATGAATGCTTTGTCCACCCTGTCATGTTTATGTCCACTCCATCGAGTCTAAGTGGCCGACAGGGTGGACATTTTGAGCTTCAATTAGCATAATAGCTTACAACAAACTGACTAGCTAAATAGTTAGTCTGGTTGTTAAAGAGAATTTGGTATATTGAAACTTACATATTTTGAAAATACTGTATTCAAATCACTTCTGGCATATTTTATGCCGACAGGGTGGACATGTTAAGCTTTGGCAAAGCAAGTAAGCAAACTCAGACGAAGAAAATTTGTCAAATTAAAAGTCACCAATTTATTCACCTAAACAGTGTTGCCAACTAATTTTCAGGTGAAGTTGCTAAAGGAAGGTCGATTTGTTGCTGAAAGTTGCTGCTAAATGACGTTGTGATGTCATTGCGCGATGACATCATTGCGTAATTACGACGCAAAATGTCACTACATCTCAGCAAAAAATATATTTTATATATGTTAATTTAGATTTGTTTGTAAAATAATATAAATGCCTAATATAATATTAAAATATAAATAACTGTATTTTTAAATACAACACTGAATTATTGAACACACAGTTTTGAACCATTCAAATTATAATTTTTTTTATTAGCTAATAAACTTATAAAACTACACATTCTGAACAGTTATAGTTTTAAGCAGTGTATTAGTAGTTAGTTAGTGTGCTACACTCTAAGAAAAGTCTGTAAAAATAGGGCACAATCTACTATGTTAATATTAAGGAATTATTATTATTTATTTTTTTTACCTGCATTTTAAATTACCCATTGTATTTTGTGTTTTCAGGTTACATTGTTACAACGGATAATGGATAACACATAATGTCCTGAAAAGTTATTAGTACCTTTTCCATTTTTCTAGATATTTTTCTTACAGTGTTGTAACTGATCAACAATCGCAGGTACAAGCTAAGGTGTATCATAAATGAACAATTATTCAATTATTAGGCCTATTATCAAATTGAACAATTTGTTGCTAGGTGCTTTTGGAAGAAAAAGTTGCTAGGGTAGTGTGAAAAGTTCCCGCCACTGAAGAGACAAAAAATCCGTTGTCCTGATGTCAGTCACTAAAGGGGATGGCCTTTTCTTAAAGGGGCGGGTTACCCAATATGACAGGGTGGACAACCATTCAAGGGACACGGACAAACTCTTATTTTTTATTAATATTATTTTATTAATAATTTATTTTAAAATATAGTTTTTATTACCAAATGATCAATACACTCAAATTGAGTAAGCCCTATTGAGTTATTTAACAAAATATTAATAGGATAACAAAATTTTGACAATATTCTACTATCATTCAAATTTAATGAGCAGTGCAGGGGACATAGCAAAATGACACGCATCCTCTTACACAAAACTAGATAAAAATCTAGAAAATGTATCTAAAGAGCCAAATAATGCTATTGTTGTGAATATAAAAACGTAGCCTAATATAACACACCCTTTCATAGTAATTTTTATGTTAAGTTATCATGGCAAATGAGTCATTTATGTACAGGACACCAAAAGGCATCCTACAGTGATATTGACCCTTATATATATTTTTATATTATATTATACATTGTCCCACTTTTGGTAATCAAGCTTTTAATAAACTGTATCGATACAGTAGGCCTATATCCCTGTGTCCCATATATAATAATGTAAGCAAATATAACTATATAAATTGTAAATAAGGAAAGATCATGGTGTGATACATGTTTTATTGTAACGTCATTATCTCAAGGTTCGGCAACTTCAAAGCAGCTGATTCATGCACCTTTTCTCAAATGTCATTTTGAAGTGTTGAATTACAGTATTAACCCATCACTCTCTGTATAATCAAAAATGTAATCAACATCCCAAGTTCTGTGATAGATAGATAGATCCTTCCATCTTTCAATAAATTTGTTTCTTATTGGTCCTGAAGCAATCCAGCGCATCTGAAGTTTTAAACTACAGCATCATGATATAACCACCAAACATCAAAAGAACTGAGCTCACATGCAAAGCTCACAAGCACCCTGAGTATACAAGATGGTAAACAGAGTATTTTAAGCAACATACTCAGGAAGTACAGATCTTTTGAGTCAGTGCTGTACATTTGTACATAGGGATGCTGAATTACCTTGATCTGTGTTGCTCTTATGGTTGCTTGGTTTTCTTGATCTGCATAGAGCTGTATGCAATGTCATATAACAAAACAATACAGAAAAAGTCTATGAAGAAGTAAAAGCACTATGCTATTTAACACAATGAAATTGTGCACTTTTAATTCCCTTTTTAAACTTTTACACAATAAATTACATTAGAAGTACACTTTTTTCTGTATACATCCCCATAACGTCTAACTGCTGTTGACTAATAATACATTAATGCCAGTATAACAGTGTTATGGTGGAATAATATCACACTTTACATCTATTCATATCCACTTTCAGACTACAAAGCTTGGATCGCAGAGACGACGCGGAGAAGTCATGGATTTACACAATATACTGTTTGCAAACCCCAGCCATACAATACAGCACAATTAGCAGACTCAGCACATAACTGCTCGGTTTGCTGGTCATTTATGCAACCCAAAATAAAACAAATTACACAATGGAGCTGCTACAATTGTCACGGTGTATCACTCATCAATGCTACAGGTGAACAACAAGAATAAGACAACTAGGACTGCGCTAATACAGTTGCTTTGTCTGGTGATACTAAGCTGAAATGGTGTGAAATATAATATCTACGAGGATCAGGCAAACTTTATTTTATGTGTGAGGGAATCAACTGTCAGGCTGTCCCTTCTTTGCTATTAACACATGATTTGACATTCAGTCCTTGTTCTTCTGTTCAGAGGATATTCAGGAAGCTGCTGAGGCACAAAGCTGGTCTCATCTTTCAGCTCAACTCCAATTCATCAGTTCACTCCAGCCCCATGCTTCAATAGTGTCTAAAACAGAAAAGACAACACATATGAGATGGTTAAACTACAGAGATAGTTTACCCCCAAAATTTATATTCTGTCCTCATTTAGTTACTATCATTTTGGTTCAAACCTGAGTTTCAATTAGTGAACAAATTGTTCTTTTGAGTCATGAATGAATCAGTTGCTCAGGTTCACAAAACTAGTCTGAATGATTCATTCACGAATCAGACTTCGCTACTGATCTCATGAACATGTCATTTTGTGTCATTTACTCACATGAGGGTGAGTAAATGACAGAACTTCCATTTTGGGTGAACTGTCCATTTAAGGCAAGACACTACAGTTTTGAGATTTTTGGGTATTTGGCTTTTCATAACATGTAGTTTCAGACTAGTGAAAAGAAAACACCCAAAATACATTTTTTAAGTATTAAATGTAATGCACTTTATCTATTTGTGTCTCTAGATTTCAATTACAATATATATTTTAAAGGCTGTTTTCTTAAAATGATTTTTTTTTCTCATGCACCAAGTCAGAAATCTCCACTTCAGCAGAACTTACACACACCAGATTGTACATATTCTGATGGTTTTTACAGAGGGCTTTGTTCATATATAAACTGCCTGATTTTATAAAACATTCTATTCCCAAAAATATGGCAAAAAAACCTGGCTGTTGACAGAATTTTCTGATTCATGGAGTGATTAAAAAGAAAGCAAGTAACATATATAAATTGCCTGATTTTATAAAACATTCTATTCCCAAAAATCTGGCTGTTGACAGAATCTTGTGATTCATGGAGTGATAAAAACAAATCCAAAATCACCTCATGAAAAACCTTCGACTTAGCAATCACCTTTGCATTAGATGTTGAGCTTGTCTGAGGTGGGCCTAAGACTCTGGAAAAGTGATGAGTCAATAGCAGCACTACTGCAATCCTGGATCAGGTTCTTGTTGCAGTCACCAAAAGCTGGAGCAGCAGACACTTTGGGATGCGAGACCTGCCCCGTCAGAACGTGGATATCACCCAAAGCCACAGAAGTCATGCTGTTCTGTGAGATCTCGCTGACGGGGGAATATTCTGGAACGAGCTCATCTCTGGACACCGGGCTGCAATGACAAGCATTTTGGGTTATTACAGGGACTAGCAATATTTTATCAATGTTGTTTGCGGATCAATTTTTTCTGAAATAATGTGGCATGACATTGTTGGAGCTAACCTGACATCCATGGACTGCACTCCATCTGAGAGATCATCTGCCCCGCAGCTCTTTGGCTCCAGTGGCTCAAGGCATATGATCGGAGACTGAGATGTTGCCTTTGGTGGGCTAATAATTTCTGTGTTTAATGTAGTTTAATCCAAAAGAAAGAAAAAAATTCAGAGCTATTTTACCAGATTATCAACATTCTATTTTGAGATGACAAACTAATTTCAGTTCGTAATTACACCACTTGATGGCGCTATTCATTTTTTCCCACATGCTGAGTCACTCAGCAGCAAGAAATAGACAACTAATAATGAGTGTGTGTGTTTGAGTGAATTTCCACAGTGAAAGGGAGGGTTAAATGTTACTACATTCCCACTGTAGAACTGTATAGTGATACAGGTCATATCAATACCTTCGGTTTCCAAGGCAGATGGTGAGATGGACTGGGAAACAGAAATGGGGGATGGGACTTCCATCTGCATCTCTTCTTTCTATCCAAACACATGACATGCAATATTATTTGCCACAGTTAGTAAATATTTGTTATCTGATCATTTAATTGGCCTGTAGAGAATTTGTTTACCTTTTCCCCATCCGATTTTCTTGTCCTTTTCATAATCTCTTCAATGCGCTGCCAAAATCAAAGATGCAAACATACATCATAAGCTTTAATTAAAACATAACCTCAAAACAATATTTTTTGCCTTGTATCAGACAAAGCAACAAAGTCTTTTCTGATGTTGTTTTGATTATTTTTTCAACACCTACCACAAACCAGACAATGTAAAACACATTTTTGAATACCTAATCATTTCCTAAATAATAAAATCAAGTCATGCTTTGTTTTTATTTAAATACATTGTGAATATCCTCTTTGACAAAACTCAAATGGGTTGCAAACACCATTTCTTGTTGACTTTACATGCAGCCAGATTGAGCTGCTCTGTTGCACACTCTATAAAGTTTGAATTAAGTTTTAATTAAGAAATAAATCTGTGCATAGATAAGTAGCCCTTAGAGATTACCACTTCATAATTACTTAGCACTAAACTTTTCTCATTATAATGCACATTAAATTGAAGAATCACTTTAATAGTGTCAATATGAATACATTTCCCATATATTACTTGCTTCTAAACGTAAACAGAAAAGAGAAGAACCTTCTTCCTTTGAAGTCTCTCTTGCTCCTCTTGAATTTTCAGAAGCTCTCGCTCCTGTCTCTTCCGTTCAGCCTCTCTATGAACACGCTGCACTGCTTCCTCCCTCTGCCAAACATCATGACACATCACATCTCCAACTATATCACATTCATCCCTACAGATATTCTCAGCTACAGAAGACAGACTGGTTCTGCATGTGACTGGATGGATGAGTATACTGAATGTGTTTTGATGAGTCAGTTGTTATTTCTGTTTGTTTTTGTTTGTATTTACATAATGCTACTTTGATTTATTATTATTATTATTTTGTGTTTGCTCAAATAGCGGGGTCAAATAATCTGAGACCACTGCCGACAATATAATACATTTCTATCTAATTATAAATATAATTTATAATAATAAAATAAAACATCTAATAAATGTATAATATAATATAATATAAAAATGTAAAAAAGTGGTCAGCATTGGTCTAAGATTTTTGAGCTCCAATGTTTGAACAATTATTATAATTAATTAGGACAGATTAGTGCTGCACGTGACTGAGTCAGTGACCTAATGGATGAGTATGCTGAATGTGCCTTGATGAGTCTGTTTTATTTTTGTGCATTTTTGTGCTCTGATTGTATTTATGTAATGATTATGTAGATTTTTTTATTTTTTATTTTGTTTGTTTAAACGGTGAGGTCCAAACATCTGAGACCACTGCTGAAAATGTAATAGATCTTTTTTAGAAAATATAATATAATATATGTTGCATCATATTATTAAAGTAGTTTATTTAAAAAATGTATTAAATAAAAATGTATAACATTTTCATCAGTCTCAGATTTTTAGTTCTGACTGTATTTTAATGTAATGCAATGTAATATCCCTCAGACCTGTCTCTCCAGATCATCCTGGAGCTCCTTCCAGCGTTGTTCCTTTTGGTGCCTGTCTTCCAGCTCTCTCTGACAGCGCTCCTCCTCCTGCCTCTGTCTTTTCTCCTCTGCCTCTCGAGCTGCCTGTTCCTGCCGCTGTTTCTCCTCTTCCTGCTGCCTCTGGAGCTCCTCAGCCCTGAGCCTGAGATTTATAAAGAAGATGATATATGATACAGAAGCAAACACATAAATGTGACACACAGACCCTAGAGACACACAATATCTCTACCTTTCCTCTTCTAGGCGTTGCTTTTCTTCCTGCTCCTTCTGTACTCTTGCCAGGCGTCGTCTCTCCGCCAGCAGCCTGGAGGCCTCCTCAGCATCAGTGGTACCTGCTTTCCCAGTGGGAGTTACTGGAGACTCTGAAACACAAGACAGGACGCACTTAGTCCATGTCACGTGATTGAGATCCCATTAGCACAGCTTTTAAATCAGAAGAAACTCAGTCATAATAAATGATGAAAGAATTGAATATTGTTACTGTTAATTGAAATGAAAACTAAAACTATTAAAATTGTATAACTGAAATAAAGCTAAAATAATATAAAATATAAAATTGAGAAAAATTGCACTTAAAAATTAGATGAAAATGAAAAGTAGAAATGTTGCCTTGACAAAAATTACAATAACTTTATCTAAAATTAAACCTGAAAATCTAAAAATAAAAGCAAGTTCAAAACAATAATAAATGCTATAATAGTATATAAATAATACTAAATAAAACTAGACAGAATATTGAACTATTCCTAAAAAAAAAAAAAACAATACCTGCATTATGTCCAAATTCCTTGCTTGCAGATTTTGTGATTTTCTCTGTTCTGGAGGTCTTTCTCTCTAGAGTGCTGCAGTTTTTAATCTCCATGGATCCTTTCTCCTCTCCTTCCCACCTCTTGTTTTCTAAACTTGGCGTTATGGCTTTGTGCCTCATCGGGGAAGGGGGGTATTGACCCGGGGAGGCTGGGGACTGGATGCGGCTCTTACAGGACTTGGATCTAATTACAAATGAAAATAACAAATATACACTCAGTATAAAGTCAGGAATCAGATCTAATTACAAAAGAAAAACAAATATACACACAGTCTAAAGTCAGGAATCAGATCTAATTACAAAAGAAAAACAACAAAAAAACAAATATACACTCAGTCTAAAGTCTTTAAATAAATAAATGACAACAAATAATAATATATGATAATATGATAAAATACAAAACCTTTTCGGTGTACTGGGGTTCTTGCGGTTAGAAGAACTTCGGGTGGGTGTTGTTGGAGACTCAAGTTTTTTTGTAGATGAGTCAGCTAAGATTTGAGTGATGCTCTTTTCGGGTCTCTCAGTCTAAACACCCAAAACAGATACCAGAATTATGCATTTGTCCAATTCACTGTTGTAACAAAGCCACAAAACTACAAAAACCTGAACAATAGTCTCTTAGCCAAACCAGAAAGCTTTAAAATAAAAAAATGAGATTTTCTTGGTAATGCTTTACAATAAGAATCAATTTCATAAAATTTAGTAACCTGTTCTGACTCTTAACAACAATCTGGGTTGTCCACGAGGACCAGGATTAAAGGTGCGTTCATGCCATATCGGAATTCCTGTAATTTCGAGATTCCAAATTGTAAAAAGCGTTCACATCATCGTAGAGTTTTCTGAGAGCTACGACCACCACAGGCTCTGTTTAGGCGCTGATAATGTTGCCATAGAAAAGCATAACGTCATGTGTTGTCATCTCAAAATTACGGTAATTATGATATGGCGTGAACGCAGCATAAGAACCGCTGATCTGTATATTATGTATTATATTATATGATGAAGTATATTATTTATTGTTCATGGTTGAATCATTTTTGTTCATAATACATTAGTTAATTTATACTTTGCATTAGTATATACATGTAAACTAACTTTAATAAAGCAGAAGTATTGTTTATTCATGAAGATGAATGCATTAAGTTTTATCCAAGAATTAATTCTGTCCTCATTTATTAATTTACTCCAGTGTTATTTTAGTATTACTGAGATACTATTATGGTACTATTATGTTATTTTGAATTTGATTTTATTTTCATATTTTCTGCTTTCAAGTTAATTTTAGTTAAAGTTTTAGTAATTTTTTGTTGTGTGTATTTGTAATTTTTTATAACTTTTTGTGGTTTCAAATATGTCTGTATAGTTTTTATTGATTTAATTGAACTATTTTAGTACATTAAGTTATACTAAATTAAAATAAGAAATGCTGCCTTGGGAACTAGCCAAAATAAAACAAGTTTAAGTTTTTTATATTGCATTTTATTTCAGTTAACATTTAGTTTATTTCAAGTAACAACATTTTTTAATTGTTTTCAATTTAATTTTATTTAACTATAATGACACTGATTTGCTCATGTCTTTTGACTTTCTTTCTTCTGTGGATCACAAAAAGTTTCTCAACTATCTATCAATTCTTTTTGTTTCACAGAAGAAAGAAAGTCATATAGGTTTGGAATAAGATGAAGGATGAATTATCCCTTCAAATAATGTTAGGTTTGAATTTTCACCAATATCAACATTTTTACCTTCTAGAACGTTCAAGATATATAATGTACACATTTTAGAAATACATTTTGAAGTATACAAAAAAATGATATATGTCTCATACTGTATCTGTCAAAAGACCCCCTGCTCAAAAATCTACGGCTATAAATCCACGACTGAAACTGGACACGCACCGATCTGTGCAATGCAGTTGCTAGGAGACCAGCTCCTCTGTGGGTTGTGTCCCATTGTGCTTTGCACCAAATATAAATATCTGAGCTATCTGACAAAATGTTGATCACATCCATGCAGATCAGACCTGAGGGCTTTTCGGGGTTGTGGCTGCTCTGGAGTCGTCCAGCTGCCCGAAGAACGGTGTGTTAACCTTCTTTCGCTCGGCTCTACTGGGTGAAGCCCTGTAAGGAGACTTGTGAGGGCTGGAGGAGGCTATTCGGGAACAAAGACAAGACACTGAGGGGCCAGAGGTCACAGGAAGACAAAGGAGCAAATAGGGGCGGGGCAGAAATTGCAATCAATTAATTACTGAAGGTTAATGCAAAAACACTTGCCTTTCTCTGTCACATTGGGCAAAGTAGCGGAGGAGGAAGAGAGATGCCTGCTCAGGACAGAGTCTGGGGACTCGGGCAGAATCATAAAATCTTGGACTGCAGTGAAACGTATTATGAAAGGTTCCAGGGAGAAAGAAAACACAGACAGATACGATCAGACACAATCATAATGATATTCATTCACCCAGAGACTTACAGATACAAGTTAATTCTGAAGATAGAAGCCAGAGGCTTTCTTTCTGATTAATAATTAGTGTCCATTTGGGTATGAATATTTACACTGATCAAAGACTTTCATTAACAGCAGGCTCATTTTCATATGAGGTAGATTTCTGAGTTTATGTAGCTCATGTGTGATGTTGCAGGGGAGTTTGCTAAGCTGGCCTGCATTTAAAACGAGCTGACAGATGAGACCCCCTGTGCATTCTTTAGGGGGTGCAATGTAGCTGTAGACGGTTCCGGATTTCACTTACTAGGCGAGGAATAATATGACAGACTTCATATCTGATGGATGTAATGTTATGGTTATGGGATGTTATGCTCCTGTTATGGGAGCTTGATTGGTTTTCCAGACAGTTTCATTTCCTCATTGATACGATGTTTACATTCACCTTGGAAAGAAAGAAACTGACTGTATAAAAACTACTCCAAACAAAAAAATGATAGGAGGTGCTTGTCCATGCAACACCGATAATAGGGTGTTACCAGGGCGCTGCAGCATAAATATAGCCTACAATTGCTTATAAACAAACACTTCAAACAATATAATGATGATTACAACTAGACCTTTACATTTTGTGAAGAAAATGTGAGTGGTCACCTCCATTTTGTTGATTGTTGATGGGGCCCATGGATTCCCATTTTTTTTTTGGCTGTAGACAACACTATATACATCTCTTTTTATATTAAAGTAGTATTTTTCACATAATATTTAAATTATTTGACTTGGCTTTTGTACTACACACACACACACACACACACACACACACACACACACAGTATATCATATAAAACCATATGAAAGCCAGTTATTTATATGCAAATATTTTAGCATATTGCTATGTGGATGTTAAGGAGTTTCAAGTAGATTTCAGCAGACTGCTGAGGTGTTTTGAGTGCTTTCTTACTGGCCAGAGTCTAAAATGCTGACCCACTATGTTATTCTGGTCCCTAGATACACTAACGTCCCTAATTCAAAACGAGTCAAAATGTTTTTTCCTGGTTATCATCTGTCAGGCAAATATTTTAAGTCATTCACTTAGAAAATGTAATAGATGAACAATAGCTATAGTAATGTTTGCCTTAGCAAGCACCATTATTAACAAACCTCACCAATGAAATAAACAAGAAAACAGACAACAGAGCATCAAAAACACCTATGGATAAAACCAACTAACGTTCAAAAGTTTGGGGTCAGTAAGATTTATTTTTAAAGAAATCAATACTTTTATTCAGCAAGGACACATTCAATTGATCTAAAGTGACAGTAAAATATTTATGTTTTATGTTCTTTCTATTCATCAAAAAACCCTGAAATAAATGTACTGTATCACATTTACTGAAATGTATTACAATAAATGAAATAAATGTTTCCACAAACATATTACGCAGCATAACTGTTTTGAACATTTCTTCCTGTAATTGCAAAGCTGATTTTTTGCAGCCATTACTCCAGTCAATAAAATATAGCTTATTAAAACATCTTAAATTGTAATAATATTTCATTAAATTACTGTTTATTAAAATAAATGCTGCCTACTTGAGTAAAAGAGACTTCTTTCACATTAAACTTAAAAATAACATTAAAAAATATGACCAACCCCAAACTTTTGAACGGTAGTATAAATCTTAGCACACATATAACCTACACCTATGTAAAATCTCATGCACATGCAAACCATCACAACAACAACAACATCAGAATCACTGTGACTGAATCTTTAGGGAAGTGAACGGGGATGACACGTAAAGCAGCAGGAAGTCAGTACCGTTCCTGGATTTGCTGGCAGGAGGGTGAGCAGCGGGGTCATTGGTTAAGGAGGCTGAAGCAGCAGGAGAGGGCGGGGCAATCTTAGGATCACCTGTGCGGCAGGTGATGCAAAGCAGAGAAAGTACAGGTGCGTGAGCACAGAGTATTTCACAAGATCACAGTGAATATTATGAGGAGTCATAACAGTGTGTCCCTGTGAAATACTGATATACCCCGTCAGCAGTTTTTTCCTTTGACGGGAAGCTGCATAATTTCCAGCAGGGCATTTTTCTTTGTTAAAAAAAAAAAAAAAAAAGTAATTTCGCTAATAAAAGCAGGATGGTAATATGAACCACTGCAAGATGAAATAACCCAGAGCACAGCATGCAGCTGATGCGATGATATCAGGTTTTCAGAGAGCCTAATGTTTTCCAAGGGCGACCATAAACTCATTCTCAATCGTTCGCCCTTATCCACAAAGCAAAACAGACGCTACATGCATGTTGTCTAGATATATTATCAGACTGACTCGGGATCAGGCTTAAGGCTCTGCTCTTGGACAGTGTAAATAATTGATGTAGTTATGAATGCACCACAGATTCAGGGTGGTGCTTTCACATCTGTCTTGAAAGCAGCATTATTTTCCAGTGTTGATATGATTTACCAGAGCCTCAGGTCTACTGAGGAGTTGGTGTAAAACAATTTGAACTCAGAAATCACTAGTAAATTTCACCATATCAAAGAAACGCAAGTAAAACATTGAACTGAGCATAAAACTTTGAAAGTAGACTGAAGACTGAAATAGCATTTGTAAAACATACTCCAATAAACAGTTGCAGCGTAGGCTTGTGTAATTGAAATGTTCAGGGAAAAAAGGCATTATTTAAAGTCAGAACGAGGCAGTGACAGAGCAAAAAACCTTCGGCTGCGCAGTCTAATACACCCTGTGCAGTCACAGTGACAGCACAGTTTATGGTGTTTGTTCTCTAGCTAAAACAGCCCAAATTGCCCCTTGCCCCCAGGCAGCTATCGCACGGATGATTTATAATGCCTACGAGTCTGTGATCGGTCGCTGACAGCGCTAACCTTGAGACAGAGTGTTTTCATGCGACTGGGGCAACTCCTTGAGATCAGCAACAGCTCGATGTCTCAGTGTGACACTGCAGCTCCCTCATAAAACAGCTGCATTTTCATCGCACAGCTGCTGTATTAGTCAATATCCCAGTCGGTTTTGAAACAAAAGGGCTGCAGTGCAGTTCCCACACCCTGTTTTCCTATCTCTCCATCCATTCCTGCTCCCTACGGCCCTGAGAGGAGTTCACACAAGGGACTCTCCACGCCCTCACAAGCACACACACACTCACCCTCGCAGACTCCTGGAGGTCCGCCCCAGGTCCAGCGTTTGGGCCTCTGGTCCGTCTGCAGGTTCCGCTCGATAGAACGTCGCATCAGGGCCTCCAGGCGCTCCTGTTCGTTGCGTTCCAAAACAGGAAAGAAAAGAGACTCTTTGACAGAGCTCTCGCTGCGGCGGCGAGTGGATGGGGATGAGGCTGGCTGCTCCATGGCGACCACCTCTCCTATCCGTCTCTGACTCTCCCTCTCTCCCTGCTCTTCCTCCTCGTATGCGTGCGCACAAAATGACGAGGGCCTTGCCTTCTGTTTCTGCCTCTCTCTCCCTTGCACTCAGTGACTCTCTCTTTGTATCTCTCTCCTCCCAGGTGACTGTGTGTCTAAGAGAGCGTACAGCCAGACGGAGGAGAGAACAGCCATAACTCCACCCACACCCTCCCCCCTCAGCGGTTGACATAAACGGTGAGCACGCGCACACAGAGGGAGTATTATAATGACACAGGTTGCATCAGTGAAAATAAGGAAGCCTCTATGTATTTTCCTGAATTTCTCTCTCTCTATCCCACCTCACTATCTGCATTTCCTCTAACCAGTATAACCTTGTTTCTCCTTCTGATTTTAACATATTGATTGATTTTGTATACTCATAACCCTTCACAAAGCACTAATGTTTACACATGTAAAATACACAATTAAACAACTCCCCAGATTCAAGGAAACAACACATAGTCAGATAAGCAATAAAATCATAAGAGTGAAATAACATGACTCTCTTAAGAACTTCATTCTGATTGATCAACATTGCATTGAAATATATTTGTATACAGACCATTTATACTATATATATATAGTTCTAGTTTATCTCATGTCACTCTGTAGCCTCTTTGTTTATGATAAAAAACTTGTATTTACAAATGGATTCCTTGTGAACATATTAAAAAATATAAATTAGCATATATTTGAAAAACAAAACAAAACAGTACTTGCAAATAATACAATATTAAAGAAATTACATAAAAATGTCTGTTTTTTCAACATACATACTGAATCAGTTTTAATAATCTTTTGTTGTGTTCTTAAAGACATATTTTGATGTGTTGAGTAACAAAGCACAGGTAAAGTACTTAATTATTATTTTAAACTGTAATGTTTTATTCAATAAACGTTTCAATAGAAATGACAAAGTGTAATTTGGTTTACCATAAATGCTTGTTAATATATTCAGCAATTCAGTTTAACCGTATTTCAGACATATTAAAAGCAATTATTAAATTACATATAAAGATGTACTTAAGTCCTGTGTGAGTCAGAAAAGTGCTAATTCAACTAATTGCATTTCATATCAAATTAAATAATACATTTTTATTTAATTCCAATTATGCCATTAAGTGCCTAAAAACATTACATACAATTTGTACTTAATTATATATATATATTTTTAACGTATATTATTTCTGTAATAAGTGCTCTGTTTAAAAGTGTACTTATTTTTTACAAGAGACAGTTCACCCAAAATCAACATTCTGTCATCATTTACTAACATTCATGTCATCCCAAACCCAAACTCCATGATGCTATTTCATCTGTGGGTTCAAAAAAGTGAATTTTCGGAGAACATCCTGGTCGCTCTTTTCCATATAACAAAATGAAATGGAATAGGACTGTCAAGATTTAAAATCACAAACAACCAACATAAAAATATCATAAAAGCAGTTCACATGACTTGTGAGATATTCCAAGTATTCTGAAGGTGCGGTAGCTTTGCGTGATGAATCGACTGAAATTCAAGCACCATTGTTCCTCACAAAGATACTTTGTTAGTGCAAATTTTGTATGGATCACACTTATGATACTATTATAGTGCTTCTTTGTCATTTTGTAGCTTAACAGATCCAGTCCCTATTCACTTTAATTATAAGGAAAAGCACAAGGCAGACTATTTTTCAAAATTTCACCTTTTGTTTTCCACAGAAGTCAGCCACGTCACACAGGTGCACATGAAGGTGAGTAAACAATGACAGACTTATCATAATTTAGCCATGTAATCAGCAACAATGAGTCATTATCACAAAATAAACCCATTAGGGTGATACAAAACCCCTCTTGCATCTTGCATTCTCCTCTCACATCTCATTATTTTTTCATTTGATTAATCTAATGAAGAAGACTAATGAAGAAAAAGGGCGATGAATGGCTTTGAGCAAACATAAAACTAGGTGGCTCATGCTGCATATTGTCTGCAGGTGGATGTAAGGAGGCCAGGCTACTGCAAAAGATTTGATACCACTGCAGATACCGAGGAGCCAGAATTAATTTAAATCCAAACGCTGGCCAAGATCAGAGTAGTCTGAGGTGAGACTACACAGCACTACCATACCAGAACACAGAAACAGCACCACACCCTGCACACAATGATCCACTGCCTAACTGCAGTCTCTCTAAGTAGGCATCTTAATCACACCATACAGTATTTTCCTTTTAGCTTCTTCAAACACACCCTTACTATGACACACCATGTTTTTCTAGAGAAATTTGATTTGTACGTGTCAGTTAAGATGAATATCAGGAATAGTGAGGTCATTTGATCACTCCAGAGAGTCACCAATCATTGCAGCATCTGACTGGGGGGGCTAGTTTTCAATCAATATAAACAAAGAATTCGCTCTCCTGCTAAGACAAAGCTCAATGTCACAAAAGGTGGGAACTCTAGGGGGTTAAATTCAACAGGAATAAAGACTTAATTACAAACAGGTTACAAAAACTATTATTTTTATAAAATCTAACCGGTGCCCAGTAAAAATGTCAACATGTGTGATGTCACCATCACAAACTGGACATCTTGAGCTAATATAGCTACAGCTATTTCATTTTTAAATGTCTTTTTTCATATTTTGAACTCAAATCTGTTTCTTTCCACCAGTGCAAGATGTTTGACTACTATCTATTGGCTTTCATATTACAATATTCCACAAAATAGTGGAATGACATCCTAAACCTCAAAAAAATAACATTTTTGTTCTGGCTGAAAGATGATGTGTGTAATTTTTGTGCTATCAGCAGAAATGCAAAGATAATAACTGTTTCCAAACCGATTTCTCAAATGTTCCCTAGATCTTCCATTGTTTGGACAAAAAAGTAGTCCTGCCCCAAACTCACACTATTGGTTGAGTGTTTGTTGTTGTCTTGAGATTAAAGGGGTCAATGTTTAGCATAGATATAGATTATAATATGATGAAATACTAGCAATATACATACAATACCGTTCATAGGTTTGAGTCAGTAAGATTATTACATGTTTTTTTAAATAAGTCTCCTATGCTCAACAAGGTGGCTTTTATTCAATATTAAATACAGTAAAAAAAATATATATAAATAATAATAAAAATATTGTGTAACATTATTAAATTTTCAATTAACCCTTTTTTTATTTGAATATATTTAAAAATGTCATTTATTCCTGTTATGGCAAAGCTGAATTTTCAGCATCATTACTCCAGTCTTCAGTGTCACATGTTGCTTCAGAAATAATTCTAATATGCTGATCTGCAGCTCAAGAAACATTTCTTATTATTGTCAGTGTTGAAAACAGCTTAACTTTTTTGTAACTTTTGTAAACTGTGATTCAGGCATCTTAGTTAACAGAAAGTTATGACGAAGAGAAATTGTAAAATTTGTAAAGACAAATGTCTTTTGATCAGTTTCATGCAACCTTGCTAAATAAATGTATTAATTGTATTAATTATATAAATATATCTATACAATGTGTTTTAAATTCTTTCAAAGAAAAAGAAAAAAAATCTTACTGACATAAACTTTCAACAGTATTGCATATTACTTATTAGGGCTGGGCGGTATATCGAGTTTGTACGATATATCGATATATTCTTTATACGCGATACGGTATGAAGCAATATCGTTAATATTGATACGAGCGCATCTGAAAAAAATATCTAGGGAGGACACAGACTGAACTTCTGCGGAGAAAGTGCATAATACAATTTGTTCTACATGTATCAGGCTTTATATGAAGGGCTTTAAAAAAATCGTAAGATATAGTAGCCTATTTATAGTTTCAGTTTAAAGCGGCTCTGACAGAAATGCTGCGTGTGCCGCTGACAGAGACGTGCTGTTTTCCTTAACACCTAACTTACATTTCACAGGTATATTCTCCATCTGTAAATGTTAGAAAGCCATGGAAATATTGCCATTTTGCAGTCAGAAGTGCGTGAGCTTTTGCTTTGCGATTCTCTGCTATACTTCATTTTAAACCGACAAGTAAGTGTATTTGTATGATAGCACTAACTGTAAAGTGTAATGGGGCAATCAAAATAGCCTTTATACTCAATTAGTCTGTGCTTTTTTATTATTTTCAGTTTTAGTTTAGTAAATTTAACTTCTGCTTTAAAAGCATTATTTTTGTTTTTAGATTGCAAAGTTACAATGTTAGAATGTAATGTGATTTGAACCCTTTTTGCACATAATATATGCCTTCATGCTTGCATTCACTTTATTTGTTTAATCCAAATCCAAAATACCGAGATATATACTGTATACCGCACATCAGCCAAAAAATACCGAGATATGAATTTTTGCTCATATCGCCCAGCCCTATTACTTATATTTTTCCCTATCTGTTTAAGTATTTTAATAGCTAAAAATTACACACACCACATCAAGGATTAAGCAAGCTGGGAAAAATGAACAGCAATAAACTATGCATAATAAAAAACATAATTTTATCATAATATTACACACAAAACAAATCCAAAAATAAAAGAATTCACAGATAAGGTGGTGTATGAGAAAAAATACTTTATATCTGCCCTATGAGTGCATACCCCAAAGAGAATAAAGTTTGGCTGTAACCCCTGACCTTTTCCTCCTCCATGCGCTGCTTCCTTTTGTCCTCCACGGCGGAACGACGGAGCATCTCCTTTTGTCGCTGCTCCTCCAGACGCCTCCCTCGCTCCACCAGCGAGCGTTCATACTGCTGCTGTGCACGCTGTTCCTTCTCCAAGAGAGCTTGCTCCCGCACAGCTAGACACATGGTGGGGGTGGACATGGGTAAGTCTATAGATTGCCCTGATACGAGAAAGGCCAAGCCTCTCCCTACCTGCTGACAATACTGATTCATTTGTGCTAAGCACTTAGTGGTATTATCAGAAGTCTTCCACCATCGGATTCAGTGATGAATGGAGAAGTAGTCTATTGCCCTGGAATAACCCCCAGCTTTAACTTATCAACAAGATGTCATGAAATCCATTTAGGAATTAAACATGGTTCTAAAGCAGTCCAATGTTTTAGACAATTTTGAAAGGAACATATAATTTCGTTGTTGACAGTATGACTGAATAAAAGTCAAGACTTGCAGTTCACCTTGGCTCTTATCTTTCTCCTCTCTTCTTTCTTTGGCCAGTCGAATTCTGTCCTTCTTCGAGCCTCCATCTTTGCATGAGAAAAGAAACAAAATGTTAAAATGCACATAAACAATAAACACACCTTTAGGAGTCTTTTTCATGTGTAACCAAATATTCAAGCCCCTCAATGTCTATGGTGGTTATAGTCCTGTTACAAGCTGGCGGAAAACATTGGTTTTAATTGTGTAATGGGATGCAAATATATGCAACGTCAAAATGCTCAAAGGGAACACAAATGTGATTTATTGTAAAGTCATTTTCCACGATTCACAGCAGAGCCTGTGGCACAGTCTGTCAGATCCCTGTTAGCTTCAAATCTAAAGCACATTTGACAAAGCACATTTTTTGCTTTGTTTTTTTTTAAAGGAAAGGGCATTTATATCAGACAGTATGCATTGTTAAATCATTATAGTAATCTTTCAGTAAACATAAGAATCTAATAAATAAACCCAATATCAAACAAATTTATTCTGATGTGTCTGTAAAAAAAAGAAGCTATAAATAGCTTGCAGTGCAAACCAGGGCTAATTGTTGTCACATAGAAAGTATATTTGTAACTATAAGATTTTGAGTGCAATTAGACGTGTTTTCTACGGCAGTAATTTTGTATGTTAGTTTCAAATATTTTTGTAAATGGTCTTAAATTAGAACTTCTGGGCTGTTTTCCATGCTACACAATTTATTAATTTGCCTGCTAAAAGAGTGGTTTGATCATTTTACTGTTTCTTGAATTGTTTTATGCTTCATGATCGTTTTACTGTGTAAATTTAGCTGAAAAGCCTGTAATAGGCTTCATAATGGCAAGTACAAATTTGCGCCATGTAATGTAGCCTAACAACATGTCCTGCTACTGGGGCATGTTGCCACAAAAGATCAACGTGTTTTAACAACCTGCATCTTTCTTTCTAATAACAGTGGAAATGTTCAATAGCATTTTTGTGTGTGTGTGTGTGTGTGTAGCAAAGAGTTTAAGGTATGTGTATGAACATAAATTTAACCAAATCTGAGAAGAATTTACTGGCATAAACAGTGCGACAACTAGCCCCCGGTCTTCCATCCCTATATGATAGTCACACATATTTAAATGAATATACTTTACTTTGCAAAAACGTATGTTTCCTTTTCATAAGGGTTACGCACTCTTCACCTGGACAGGTCAGGTTTCCCATCCTCCTCTCACCTCAGCAGCCTGTTTCCATGACAACAGCTCGCTTTCCCAGTTATCCGTTCCTCAATACTGTCAAATCTGGGTGAGGCTTTCTTTTTAAAGAATGAAATATAACACAACATAACGTACCTGTCATGTTTTCCACGATGGTGGCCATTTCCAGTTGATCTATGGGAGTTTTCCAACGATCAATATCCAGATGACATTCCGTCCCACAACATTTATTTATCAATCTCTATTTAAGTTGGAAAAAAAAAATCAAAACGCGACGAAAATCTAAACGCAGTTTCACCTCAGGTTTGATTCATCCGAACACCATCTCGTTCTTCGACCAGATATTACCAGCGAAGGCTGAAGGCAGAGCCACAAGAGCGCGAGGTTCTAAGAAATTATAGCACGCTCGACCAATTGCCGCGTGCCGAGCGCACGAGCGCGAAGCAATGCACCCGCGAGCAACGCATTACGTCATAGTTTACATAGCGCTATATATGGAAAGCTCATCAGCTGAGCACAGGGCAGAAATTCCCATTTATTTCATCTAGAGACGTTTAATTAAACGTGCCTAGAAATATATAACCATAGCCTACTTCAGGGATCACTAAGGGAAACACAGGATGCCATTTATCTACTTAAAAATATAACACTGTCTTATAATTGAGAGGTAAAGACTGCTCAAATACATGACTGGATTTTGTCTAGACTAGATCTATGCATGCAAAATGTGCACAATCAGATCCTCTGAAGACTATTTCAAGTGTAGACATCCAGAGAAGTGTGTGAATGCATTTTTTAGTAACCGACAATTTTAACCACAAACCAAATATGACATTATGGAACATATGGGCTATTTTCATGCTACAGTGTATTGTCCTCCAAGCCTGCGTTAACATCTGTCTGAGCATGTAGACGCATGTGCTATAGGCTACCATTGTTTTTCACACTGCAACACACGTGATGGGGCAAAACACAGTGACTAATATCACTCAAGCCTATGGCTAGACACACACTTACTATAAATATACCCTATTTTTTTATACCCACATAACCAAAAACACCTGCAACAAAGACAAATTACAAGATTGTACTTTTCATAAATACTGGAGGTAAAAACTGTTTTCCCACAAAATGAAGAAACCTGGTGGATAATAATAATAAAAAAAAAAAAAGGACAATGATATTTAAAAGGCTTAAAGTACACATTTCTAGGATTTTGAATGTTGATGAATTTTATTTCAAAATCACAGGTTTTCTGATCAAAAGCAGCAGAGGACAAAAAGCAACCATCATGAGCTCATCAAAACAATACACCTAAAATTAACAAGTTATAACCAACAACCACCATGCTCATTCAAAAGGGCCAGTCTGCAAGAACACAATCAATAAACTGATAATTCTTGCATTGATTAGCCTATTTGCATACAAAAATACTTCCTTATTCTGGTTATTTGTTTTGTGAGCTATCATTTTAGAAAGTAAAAAAAAAAAAGTTTCCATTTTCATCTTACAAATATTTCAGTTGCTGATGTTTACTGTAGTTTAGTATCAAGCTATTACGTTGTAACTCTGAGTAACAACTGTGAAGTAATACATAGAGCTTCAAGATTAGTTACTTACATAAATTCAGCAGCCCTGCAAAATGACTATTCAATTATTATCATCTGAAGTAGACAAGAACACAAAAATTAGGATGGATTAAAACAGAGCTAATCAGATAGGCTTTCTGAATAAATGCATCATTGTGTGGCCAGTAAATCATAAGAGACTTCAAAAACATTCAAAAAGACAAGAGGCGTTCTAGAGGTATCAGCTTTTACCAAGAGTTTCACTCACCTTTACAGAGCTTTTAAACATGTCTATTAGTATACAGACTGCAAGACCAAACATAAAATTGGTTATCTTTTTATTGCGAATCCATAGATTCTGTACTGTAACTAAATTCCACTTGATGTGAAATCAATATAAATACATTAAAAGATAACAAAATGGATTGAAGGGGACAATGCAGTCATGTGTTTAGTCAGAGAAACCTAAAACTTGAGCCTCCGTGTACATAATGATGGAGGGGCGACTTCAGGGGGGGATGTGAGGATTTTGTCGCTTCAGGTTGAGAAACATTCACTTCCCAGCGTTTTCCTCTTAGATCTAGGGAAGGAATGTGGTATTGTCAGAACAAAACACTGATTGATGCACTGCCTTTGATGCACTTTTTTTAAAATTAATCTTAAGCTTCAGATGAATATAAGAGCGTTTTAGTACTAACATCATCAATGTCCTCATCGTCATCACCAATATCATCGAACTGAATCTCGTCGTCATCACCAGGCCCGAAGGTATCAGTCTCGTTGATTTTGGCTGCAAGGCACCAACAGTAAGAATTTAATGACAAGACATTTAATACAGTGCAGCAAAAAGATCAGCATATTGTAAGCCAAGAACCTCCATTTATCAAGAACCAGGTTTCTCAGATTAAATATACTCACCGTGTTCTGGAAGCTCTCCATACGCTTTCAGACTCCGAGCCTCATCAGCATTATACTTCAAAATGACATCTGCTTTGTTATCCTGAGAAGACATTTCAGAATTTAAAACGCAAGATATTCACTCCATAAAAAGCCTGTGCATAAAACAAGTGTAGTTTCATCAGCAGCATGAATCTTATTTTTAAACAAAGACTAAAGCTTTTAAATGGCAAAATACTGACAAAATGCTTCTTTCCAGGCAAACAAATAACATTTATATTTAATTATATTTAAAAAAAAAAAAAATCACAAAATATGCTTATTTGCTTTGTGTATAGCTATTTTAGTATATAATTAGTTGTATTAAAATAAATATTTAAACCTGATAACTCCTTAATCCAGTGAGTATAGACAATTCTATTTTTATTAAATAGTATTACAATACATAATTATATTAAACATTGAACATACTCGGAAGTCAATTACTATAGTAAAAAGTGTATACATTAAATCATTTAATTATATAATAGCTATATTATTTATAATATTACATGAAATTATATTAAGAAATATTTAACAAACCTGGTAGTCCCTTAATCCAATGAGAATAATGTCTGATGTGTTAATCCACACCTAAAAAGAAAAAAAAAAAAAAAAAAAGACCCTGAATAAGACAAACATCTAAGGGTTTCTTGTTAAAGATCAATATAAGCATTGCTAAAAAAAACAAAATTCATTTCATAAAATTTTGTACTATGCTGAAATTTTCCAGCATTTCAAAAATTCCATACCTAAAAGTAATTACATTAGTTACTTTCGTAAAACAATATTGACTGATTGGCCTAAACATTTCTGTCAGTCCACACAGCCAATCTCATTCACAAAGTGATGAAAATGCTGAATCTGCATTCAGTCTGAAGCTTCACAGACTAGATCTGTAAAGTGCACCTTTTTCCGGAGCTTTCCTCGGATGTGACAAAGCCGCTTGACTCCATCAAAACACATGGCCTCCAATCTCCCATTTCCCAACATCTTGATGACCTGAGCATATTCTAGAAGATAGAAGAAGCTTTTTTGAAAAATGGTACAACTAAAAGTAGATCATGTTTTGAAGAGAAGGCAGTGCCCTACATTATAAACGCTCATTATATGTATGAGTATTACAACACACCTTGTCCATCCTCTTTAAACACCAGCTCCCTTTTCTCAGATTCATTCTCATTCTTACCACGTCGCCGATTCTTTCCTCCTTTACCTGGATACAGAGAAATAAAATGCGCACTGATACCATCATACACTTGGAAAAATGCCATCTTATTAACACACTTCAGAGTCCTATGACAATAACGAAGTGTTGCCTAATGACTGAGCAAAGTACACACATTCAGCAGAATACCCATTACATCAATGACACCTTAAACTATTGTTAATCTCATGTGTATCTGTCGGGCAACTTTAGCTTGTATGATCCCTTTTACAAATACTAGCTTATTAGTTAAACGCAATAATTTTATAAGCATGTAAAAGATCAAAATACGTTTAACATATCCGCTCCTATTCATAAGTAACGTTAACGTTACCTGCCTAACGCAACACATAGCGGCCGAGCGCATCCCTTACATTACGTTACCTGACAGCAGATTTTATTTCATATTATTAACCAAAATGCATCAAATACAGAACCAAAAAACAAATAAATTTAACTGCCACATTAAACATCAAACACTGACAATAAACTGCGACATTCAATATCACGCTCAATAGCTCACGTTACCTTGTTTGCTATATCCAATGCTAACATCTCACACGGGTATATTTAGAAACCACCTTACCTTTGTTTTTCGGCATGTTCTTTAAACGACGTCGAAGGCCCTCGTATAATGATCAGAGACGTTGGGGAATTATAACAATATGTTAAATATTTTACTTCTCAAACGTGCTGGTGTGAGCAGATCAGCGCCGCTAACGAGAGAAGCTGACAACGACGCACGCGCAGATCGCCTCATTCAACAGCGCAAAACTTTATTCACAACCGCGAACAGCTCAGCTAATAGAATTTGAATATTTATAGTAGAGGGGTTCATTTTAATTTATTATCATCTGATACGATATGATATATATTACATAAAATTAATATTATATATTAACTCATTTCTGAATAGTTCAGAGGAACCAAAACATTTTTAAGAGAAAAGGGAAAAAGTACATATATATTTTGTAAAGCTAAAAGTATAGATGTAAACACAGATAACAATACAGTTGAAAAGAAAGATGCGTTTGATAAAAATAAATGTAAGATTGAAAAACAAACTAATTGCAATAAATTAACTTGTCCTCCTATCCGGTAGGTGGCGACAGTGTCATAATTAACGCGTGTGGCATCAGAAGAAACCGCATTAAACGCCTTTTCCCATACTGTATAATTTAAAAGGTTTAAAGAGGAATAATCTACTATGATCAAGGGATTGTAAGCAATCTAGATGCATTCCATCATTCCATATTAAAGCTCAAACCAATTACGTCGTAAACATTATGCTACATAAATGTGTGGTAGGTGGTTGTCCGAACCGATCGGACACCATTATTCATTATATGTTACCCGAGGATCCGAAAAGACGCAGCCTGTGGTTAAAGTTTATCGAGGACAGTAAATGTGATGTGGAAGACGCGACCTCTTCATGCCGAGTGTGCGGGGATCATTTCTCTGAGGAGAACTACTTCAAAATGGATCTGGGTTACACCACATGCATGATACTAAGCGTGGATGCTGTTCCTACAGTACAAACTGTTAATCGATCACCTGAGCCAGAAAGGGAGATACGGGTAGGAAATTCATTTTGTTTATTATATATAAATTACAAAGTTTATATATAATTACACTTAAAGTACAGTTACATTTAATTATTCTATATATAATATATATATATATATATATATATATATATATATATATATATAAATAAATGAATTGATAATTAAATATAATATAATTAAAAAACACGTTGTTAAATGCTTATATATATAAAATTACATTTTTCATATTTATTTACTATAAATTACATATTATAATTATACATAATATAATTCCATTTAATTGTTTTGTGTATATAACATATAAATGTAATTACATTATATAATTAAACATCAGTATTTTATATTAAAGTATTTATTTTGCTCATATGTAAATTACACAATTTATTATATTATAATTACATTTAATGCACAATTAAATTTTATTTTATGTAATATATAAATCAAATGTAATATGTAATTATATATATAAATATATTCAAAGATATGTCATTTTATGTCATGTTAAAATGTTATATATTATTTTGCTTATGTAAATTACATTTATTTACGTTACATAAATTACATATAAAGTACATAATTTATATATACATTTAATGTACAATTGCATTCAATTATGTTATATGTCATTTAAATGTGTATATAGAAATGTAAACCCATCTATCTATACTATATTATGTTTTATCTGACAGGAAGCAGAAGACGACACATGTAAAATCACCATTTCTGAGGCCGTTTCACTTGCTTGTGTCAAAGAGGAGCCTCTTGAATATGAGCTAAGTACCAACATGACAACTAGACAAGAGCTGAACTCCTCACTGGATGAGAGTGTTAAATATGAAGAGAGTGATCTAGCCGTTACTGAGGACGGCATCTCGACTGTAATTTTCGGAGTTAAAGAAAATCGTGGCAGAAAGTTTATCAACTGTCTAACTTGTGGCCAGAGATTCCGTAGTAGACGCACCCTAATGAAGCATCGACGGGCTAGTCACCCTAAAAATAAAACCGAATCTGAAGTCAAAGAAAAGTTTTATATTTGTTCAATTTGTGGGGAGAGGTTTCATAAAATGGGTCTCCTTTTGCGCCACCGAGTCATACACACTAAGGAGAATCCAGAAGGGAGGTTTGTGTGCCAACAGTGTGGAAAGGGCTTCCCCCATCAAGCTTTTTTGAAAGCTCACCAGAAAGTTCACGAGGATGCGGAGTCGACCATGCCGTTCACATGCCACTTATGTCCCAGACGTTTCGGCTACAAAGTTGCTCTCGTTGCTCACATGAAACATCACTCATCTAAACTCACATGCATCTGCCCCATCTGTGAAAAGAGCTTTCAGTTCAGAGGTTCCCTCATTCAGCATCTCAAATCATCTCATGCTGGAGAGAAACTCTTGTGTAAGACCTGCGATAAGGGTTTCCTAAGAGTCAATGGCTACGTCAAACACATGGACAAACACAACGTGATGACCCCGTTCTACTGCGACATCTGCAAAATTTACCTCTCACAGCGAGGCTACACGGCACACATGGTCACGCACGAGCAGAAGAGCCTTCCAGAACAGCAGCCTGATGAGTCCGTTGAGAACCAGCCAAACGATACTGAAATAAGTCTTGTCAGCGTGAATAGCTCTGAGGAAGGAATGGATCCAGTGACTGTGAGGCAGGAAGAAGCCGAGGTGGAGCTGCTCAGTGGAGATGAGATGGAAGATCTGTCTGGGAATTCAGTGGATCCATCAACAGTCGAAGGTGTGGAGTCTGAAAACGTGGTTGTGGAAAAGGAACTTCCCCAAGATAATCATGAAGAGAAGGAGAAGTGCGAGGAAAGCTCTGGCACACAATGAGATCTCAGTCTAAACAAGAATTGTACAATGAACTGCATAGGGTTTTTTTATAGTTTAGTTTAAAAAAGTTTTGTTTACCCAAGGCGAAAACACTCATTCATTTTTCTTTCACTAATTAGGTTTATGGTTAAACCTAGGGGCCTAATTTTGTTTAAATGTTAGTTAAGCTAGCAATTGTATATTTTAGGCAGATTTCTGTATTTCTTTTTACGGAACATGTAACAATATATTGTACGTACATTTGATTATCTTTTTATCATGTAGAAAATATAAGTCTTAGTAATAATGTTTAGCTGCTAATAATGTTTAGACATTCTAAAGACATATTTACAAAGACAAATACTTTGTAAGATGCATTTCTTAAAAACAGTATTAAAATATCATGTATGATTGTTACTATAAGACTGATTGTTGTGGTCAAATTTTGAAAGAACTTCTTTTGTGTAAAGTCTTGAAGTCTTTATGGTCAGATTTTCTGAATTTTATAAATGCACTAGTTTAAAGGTCTGGCATTAGTAAGTTTTTTTTTTTTTTTTTTTAATTAGAAATGAATACTTTTATTAAGCATGGGATGCATTATATTGACCAAAAGTGACAGTAAAGACAATTATAATTTCTATTTCAATTTCTGTTAAATGCTGTTATTTTAAACTTTGTTCATTTTTGAAAATGTGTCATGATTTCCACAAAAATGTTAGGCAGCACAACGGTTTTCAACATTGACAATAATAAGACATGTTTCTTGAGCATTCAATCAGCATATTAAAATGATTTATGAAGGATCATGTGACACTGAAGACTAGAGCCTGAAAATTCAGCTTTGCCATTACAGGAATAAATTACATTTTAAAAATATCTTAAAACAGAAAACCGTTTTTAAATTGTAATAATATTTCATCATATTAGTATTTGACTATTTATTAAATAAATGCAGCCTTGGTGAGCATAAAAGACAAAATTTTTAAATGGTAGTGTATATATATTTACAATTTTGTTTCTAAAGGCTTAGTCACACTGCAAATTAAGCATGCAAAATTATTAAATACCAGAATTATAAATAATAAATATAGCGCTAAAACACATTGTTTCCTGCAACGCTGCCAGCCATGCAATTTGAATTCTTTGCATTGAATCAGAAGGTCAAAGTGACATTTAGATCATCAAATGTGCTATGCAAACTAGGTCAGAGTTCACCAAATATGAATCTAACATGCAGCATAATTAAAAGCTTGTCTTTGCGCTTTGGCTCACCCATCTTCTGAGTATTACGTGATGAACACTTTCTATAAAAATGACAATAGTGCAAAAAATAAATTTACAGTCATAATAAAGTGTTTTTGTAAAAATGGCAAACTTTATTTTCTACATGTACAAAAGAAAGAACAGGATAGCAGCTTGCTATATGGACAGCAACATTTCCAGCACTCTTCCAAGTCAAAGACGGGAAAAATACAACTGAGATGAAAAGAAAAATGTACAACATATTTAAACTTGCTCCAAAAAAAAAAAAAAAAAAAAAAAAACCTGCAAGGAATTATAAGAATTAAAAAAAGATATTAAAGGGGGAAAACATCCTCAGTCATGCCCACTTCCACAGAGCTACTAGCTAATATAGCATCTTGCCCATGCACATTTATAAAAATATGTCAAGGCTGTAAGTAGTCACTTAAAAAAAGTCACTACATATATATCTCTGAGCTTTTCTGTACTTCCCTACATCCAAACAAATAAACAGGTCAGCAGGTTTTAGGTGAGGCGATACAGCTGTATACATTTCCGTCCCAGCTTTTTTTTTTTTTTTTTGTATAATGTATTGCGTTTCACCTGAGTTCTCTATTTGACATTCTGTGCCGTTTACATGTAGGCCTCCACTGCATTTTTGTGCTTTGGACCTCGTTCACATTGTCATTTTGTAAAAAGAACGCTAAGTTAACGCCAGCAGCGGTCATATAAACATTTGGACTCGTCTTATTATCTTGTGTGGATCTGCTGAGGGAGTCTGTCCTAGTTCACTGTCCTAAAATGACTGGAGAACAAGGTTTGCTGGGATACGCCAGGTTTGGTGGGACTTAAATATGCAATGTGGCGTTAATGATGTAAAATAATAAGCCAGAACAGGATATAATTTGAATATTCAGTGTCAGCCTGACAGGAACGTATCCCGTATACAACATCCCCATACAACTGGAGCTTTTCGCAACTGTGCGCACACTTTGGTGCAGGAATTTGTTGTCACCCTCTAAAATCCACATCCTCCCTGAATACATTTTTATACTTTTTATAATGACTGAGATACAGTATGTTTATATTCATACACTCAGGTAATTTGCTCCTCCGGAATAGTCCACAGATTCTTCATTGGTTTGCGTTTAGAGGCAGAGGTGTGATTGTACAGGCCGAACCGTTTTTATTGGCCCTCGTAGTAACCAGTGAAGGAAGATTTTGATTGTCCACCAGGGGTCCTCAGAATCTACACTTGGCTCTAAGGCCTTGATGCATGGTGGGCAGCAAGCAAGCCGAGTTCAGGCTGTGCTCAAACCAAGCTAGAGGTCAGGGGGTTGGAGGTGGAAGGTATTTGCTCATAAAGCAGTGGAGGTCAGTTTTTTCACTCCTCTACGTTGAGCCAGAATAGAACAGCCCACTGGCTCCAGCATGGGAGGAACGTTCCTATTCAAGGCAGAGTACGTAGCAGCCATCGCCCCCTACAAGAGGAAAGATTTCACACAAACAATTATAGTCATTCACTATATTGTAGTCATTAATAATAATTAGTCTTTATCTACTGGAAGGTAATCCATCTATCTGTCCGTCTATCTATCTATCTATCTATCTATCTATCTATCTATCAAAGCCAAATATTGCCCTATCCTAACAAACATTCCGTATATCAATGGAAAACCTATTTATTCAGCTTTCAGATGATGTATAAGTCTCAATTTCCAAAAATTGACCCTTATGACTGGTTTAGTGGTCCAGGGTCTCAAAACTGGACCACAAAGGATTTAAATATAATTTTAATAATATATGAAAAAAAAAAAACTGTTAATACTATAAAAATACAGTACATTTGTTAATAATTCCTTGATATTTAAACAAATTCTGTGAATTTGGGAACCTTGTGTATTCTAGGAGCATTTAAAATATAAAATAAGTCTAAGAGCAAAGTAAAATATTTTTTAGATATATAAGTTTTATTCTAACGCATAATGTGTGGACAGGACCAAACCTTAACCAGATGGGGGGCGTCCTGTCTGTTTAGCTGGTATTTAGGGAGCTGGTCTCTGTGAAGGATCCAGGGATGTTTCAACACCTGTGCAGCTGTTAGTCTCCGATGGGGGTCTACATGCAACATCTTAGACACCAAGTCCTGTAAAAGACAAGGTGTTTGAATGATTTTTTTTTGCCTGGTGGGACCTTAAGGAGATGTTTTTTAGAGTGTTAATTTAGATCTCTTCTCAAGTGGGTACCTTTGCCTCAAGTGAAACAGAGCTCCAGTATCCGCCTGTGAGAGAAAACTTCCCACTGCCGATTCGAGCTAGAATCTCCTCCGGTGTGTCCTCTGGGCCATTAGCAAATGGAGTAAATCTGAGAAAAAGCCCAGTGTCAGTTGAATACAAACACATTTTGAAAACTATAGTGCTAGGTATACATACTTACCCAGTTATCATTGTGTACAAAAGGACGCCTAAGCTCCAGATATCACAGGCAGCATCATAACCCTGTTTCTTCAGCACCTGGGGACCAAAATTATTATTTTTTGATTAAGAAACTGACTTTTATTTTACAAAACATTGTGCCACCTTTGACATGCAAAATGTACCTCTGGGGCCACAAAGTTGGCAGTGTAACAGGGCGTCATCAGCAGTCCATTTTCCGCTCTCAGTTGCTTGGCAAAGCCGAAGTCACAGATCCGGATGGACTCGGGATTCCCAGATTCATCAACATAAAGGATATTACTGGGCTTCAGATCCCTGTGAACCACCTGATGAGGAGCAAAGGAAGCTTACATTAGAACCAAGGTGGCATTTATACGGACCGTATAATTGAATTTTTAAAAATATTTTAAATTATCATTTCATTTCCAATTTAAAATATTACTGTTATCATAAATTTTTACATAATCATTTCAATTTTATTATATGTAAGGGATAATAAACTTCGCGGCGGCAACCACCCTCCGCTGCACGTCGGGCGGTTCTTCGCCTCCACGTTGTGCATTTTAAATTGTTTAATGCACAGCTAGCCGTTGATTATCCCGTTTATGCCATGGTCATTTGCCAGCATTCACATATTAAAGATGTTAACAATATTTGCGCTGCAATATTTGACTGGAACGATAAAAATGACGGTTATTTTCGTCTGTAGTACTATTCTACTGTAACTGTATGTTACTATGGTTACCAATGTTTATAGGAAGCGCATTAATATAGAACGTGATTAAACTGACCTGGAACTACCTGTGCAGTTCAACGAATTTAATCAATACCTGCCAGCCAATCAGAATCGAGCATTCAGACAGACCATGGCATAAACAGTTATATACACTACCGTTTGGAGTCAGTATGATTTTTTAAAAAGAAATGAATACTTTCATTCAGCAAGGACACATTAAATTGATCAAAAGTGACAGTACAGACATTTATAAGATTACAAAAGATTTCTATTACGAATAAATGCTGTTCATAATCTTGAAAAAGAAAAAAGTATCCTAGTTTACAAAAAAATTGAAACAGCACAACTGTTTTCAACATTAATAATAATAGGAAATGTTTCTTGAGCATCAAATCAGCATATTAGAATGATTTCTGAAGGATCATGTGACACTGAATGGAGTTATGATGCTGAAAATTCAGCCTTGAATCACAGGAGTAAATGACATTTTAAAATAGATGAAAATATAAAACATTGTGATAATATTTCACAATATTACTGTTTTATTGTATTTTTCATCAAATAGATGCAGCCTTGATGAGCATATGAGATTTTACCAAAACGTCTCGAGAACTCTTGAATGGCAGTGTATACTACAGGCGTTTTCATCCACTGCGGTCTGAATGAGACCCTCTTGGCTTCTAATGTTGAGTTTATCTGCATCAGAGCCATTATAAACCAGTATGTGGTAAGACCAGGGGTGCGGCAGTCTCACAAAGCCTCATCTGTTTCCGAAGATCATAATCTTAATGTACTTCAGCTGGGCTTTAAGTTTCATTCCCTCAGCTATTGTCTCCCTAAACTCTGATGTATTGCACACATTTTACTTTGTTCTTTACTATAGTCTGAGCCCTAGAGAGGTCACATACCCCTTGAGTGTGCAGGTACTCCACAGTCTTTGTGATGGTGTACAGCACAGCGCTGGCCTCCCGCTCCGAGAAGAACTTCTGTCTGAGGATCTTATCCAGCAGTTCCCCTCCCTTCAGCAGTTCTGTCACCAAATACACTGAGCGGCCATCGTCGTACACCTGCATAAAGTGACAGAGTAATATTAGTTGATCATTGTTAATCAGTTTAAATTCAACATCTCTTCTATTTTTTTACTAACATTACTTTTCGTTAAATGCTATAGAAACCAATTCTGCAATACATAACACTATGATTAGGATGTTTACATATGCAGCAGAAAAACGAATTTTGTGTTTGAAGGCAATCAATGCCATGTCTAAGGAACACTTGAAGATGATGCCATTTATAATGTAAGGAAACACTGGAAACAATAATACTAATACACTGCTAAATGAATATGAATGATGGATAACCTGCTCGGAGTAATTTGCAGGAAAGACTAAAAGCGCAGAAACTCATTACACTACTCTCTCATTCCGGAAATGTCAGAGCAGAATCGGTTTTAAGTAAACACATCAATGCTCTTTGAAAAGAACAAGACATTACCTTAATATAATTGTGTTTAGCCACTAAGACAAAGCTCAGAGTCTGCCGCCACAGACTATTGTCTTTCATCCTTATGGATGAAAATAAAAAGACTGCATCCTTATTTCTAAACACTCACGTCTTTCAAGGTGATTATATTTGGATGCTGTCCATAGCGTAACAGAATTTCCACCTCATCCGTTGGATCCCGTTTAGCTTTATTGATTATCTAAACAAGAAAAATATAGGGAGATATATTACAATGTCCAAGAATGTCAATGTATAAAAAGGCAGTATTAAATTGTCTTTCAAAAGTCTATAATTTTAATGTTAGGTTTATTTGAACAGTGAGAGACAGAATAACAACAAAAAATCCAGAAAAACGCATTTCAAAAAAGTTATAAATTGATTTGCATTTTAATGAGTCAAAAAAATATTTGATCCCTTTGCAAAACATGACTTAGTACTTTGTGGCAAAACCCTTGTTGGCAATCACAGAGGTCAGACGTTTCTTGTAGCTGGCCATCAGGTTTGCACACATCTCAGGAGGGATTTTGTCCCACTTCTCTTTGCAGATCCTCTCCAAGTCATTAAGGTTTCGAGGCTGACATTTGGCAACTCGAACCTTCAGCTCCCTCCACAGGTTTTCTATGGGATTAAGGTGTGGAGACTGGTTAGACCACTCCAGGAACTTAATGTGATTCTTCTTGAGCCACTCCTTTGTTGCCTTGGCCGTGTGTTTTGGGTCATTGTCATGCTGGAATACCCGTCCACGACCCATTTTCAATGCCCTGGCCCTGACGGTACATGACCCCGTCCATCGTCCCTTTGATGCGGTGCAGTTGTCCTGTCCCCTTAGCAGTAAAACACCCCCAAAGCATAATGTTTCCACCTCCCTGTTTGGCGGTGGGGATGGTGTTCTTGGGGTCATAGGCAGCATTCCTCCTCCTACAAACACAGCGAGTTGAGTTGATGCCAAAGAGCTCGATTTTGGTCTCATCTGACCACAACACTTTCATCCAGTTCTCCTCTGAATCATTGGCAAACTTCAGACAGGCATGTACATGTGCTTTCTTGAGCAGGGGGACCTTGCAGGTGCTGCAGGATTTCAGTCCTTCATGGCGTAGTGTGTTATCAATTGTTTTCTTGGTGACTATGGTCCCAGCTGCCTTGAGATCATTGACAAGATCCTCCCGTGTAGTTCTGGGCTGATTCCTCACCGTTCTCATGATCATTGAAACTCCACGAGGAGATCTTGCATGGAGCCACAGACCGAGGGAGATTGACAGTTATTTTATGTTTCTTCCATTTGCGAATAATCGCACCAACTGTTGTCACCTTCTCACCAAGCTGCTTGGTCTTGTAGCCCATTCCAGCCTTGTGTAGGTCTACAATCTTGTTCCTGACATCCTTGGACAGCTCTTTGGTCTTGGCCATGGTGGAGAGTTTGGAATCTGATTGATTGATTGTTTCTGTGGACAGGTTGTCTTTTATACAGGTAACAAACTGAGATTAGGAGCACTCCCTTTAAGATACTGCTCCTAATCTCAGCTCCTTACCTGTATAAAAGACACCTGGGAGCCAGAAATCTTGCTGATTGATAGGGGATCAAATACTTATTTGACTCATTAAAATGCAAATCAATTTATAACATTTCTGAAATGCATTTTTCTGGATTCTTTTGTTGTTATTCTGTCTCTCACTGTTCAAATAAACCTACCATTAAAATTATAGACTGATCATTTCTCTGTCAGTGGGCAAACGTACAAAATCAGCAGGGGATCAAACAAAATTTTTCCCCAAACTGTAAATAACATTTAGTTTTAAATGCTTTTTTTGCTATTAATTTGCTCAAGTGTTCTGGATGGTGACTTACTGCCTCAATGAAAGCAACCAGTCAGTGTGTTGGTTTAATATGACTCGCTTCTCACCTTCACTGCATACTCCATGCCTGTGCTTTTCTGTATGCAGCGTCTGCAGATGGAATATGAGCCAACTCCGATATCCTCCTTCACCTCATATGCGTCATTGAACTGAGACACGTTTCTGTTGAGCTGCTACAGAGTGAAAACAACTAGATGTAATGCTGACATAAAATCTGACTCATAGCTAGATGTTAAAAACAGTCATTACAGCATATACTACGTGGAAAGAGGCTTAACTGCGTGTATACCTGTGTGTATACCTGAACTATAGAGCTCACACTGTTGCTCTGCAAGGGTTGAGACTCTTCTTCTGAGGTGATGGCCACAAAACTGAAACCTCTGAAGAGTTGATTAGCATTGGCACTAGGGGGTACACCTGGAGAGTCTACAAGAAAACACACAGCGGTTTTGATCTAGTCATTAAATACACCATCAAATAATCCGACAGATTTCAAAAGGTCTAGCAGCATTTAATTAAATAGGTTTTCGTGTATTTGTCTGAGAGGGGATTAAAGACGGATGGCAAACACAGTCTACCTGATCTAGGGTCAGACATAGTCCGTTATAAGCTGACGTACCTTTGGGAGTTTTTGCTGTAAATTCTGGGTCAAAGTAGAATGTGTCGTCTGGTCTGCCAGAAGCTGGTTTGAAGGGTGGGTGAATCTCTCTTCTAAATAATTTCTTAGACAAACAAGACACGATAAAACACTAAAACCACCTTATATTAATAGAGTGCCATTCCTGTAAAAATGTTACGGTAAAGACTCACATTCCAGTCAATGGTAGCATAAAATGGGTGTCTCTTTATTTCTTCAACTCCATCTGGACCAGCACCTGCAGATGACCACAGTCAAGTTAAACTCAAATATGCACAACTCTGCAGAAATTACCATCCAGTCAGTCTAATACACTGCTATTTAAAAGGTTGGGGTCAGTATTATGTTTTTAATGATTTAAGAAGTCTCTTATGCTTGCACCATTACACCAAAGTTGCATTTTTTTAGTGACCAATACAGTTCACACAATAAAATAATTATATTTAAATATAATGTTTGATTATTAATATAATTTGACACAACTGTTTTCTATTTTAATATATTTTCAAATGTAATTTATTCCTGTGATGACAAAAATCACCACAACCCTTCAGAAATCATTCTAATATGCTGATTTGGTGCTCAAAAAACATTTATATTATTATTAACAATGCTGAAAGTGTTGTACATTTTTGTGGAAAACATGATGTATTTTTTCAGGATTCTTTAAAGAGCAGAAAGTTAAAAAGAACAGCATTTATTTGAAATTTATATTTTTTGTAACATTATAAATGTCTTTGTTGTCACCTTTGGTTGATTCAGTGCATCCTTGCAGAATAGAATAGAAATAGAAATGGAAATAGAATAGAATAAAGACCCCAAACTTTGTCAGTGTATGTGAATGGGCTTACCTAATCTATTGGAAGGGTTTCGTTTGAAAAGGCTCCTGAGGAGACTCTGAGCTTCTGAACTCAGAAACTGAGGCATTCCAAGCTTCGCCCTACAGAAAAACAAACAAAGAAAAAAAAAAAACACATCAAGAGTCAAGCCAGAGTTCAGATAGTCAGCAAATGAAAGATCATACCTTTATTATTAAGCTATACGATTATAAGTGCTGGTCGTTGACCAATCAGATTGAAGAATGTCATTATTCTAATGTTCTGTTATCCAATTAAGCGTCTTTTCTACAGAATTTTTCAACCTTACATGGCAAACATGTCATGTCAGCCAGAAAATCACTTCCTCTCTAAGTGAGCAGTTTTTTTTTTTTTTTTTACCAGAATGAGCTGTAATGTGTATCAGATCTTGTGATGATAAAGTCAAATTATGGTCCAAAATCTGTCTACACAAGCCTAGAGGTCAGATAACATAGAACGGAGGAAAAAGACAAAGTCAGTCACTGTCATTTGCACTGATGTCCCTTCCACAGCTAATACTTTGTGTATTCACATGAGTGGCAATTGTCTGTTCTTATCAGTCCTCTGCAGAAGCCTCAGATGAACACTGTAATTGACAAACTCTCATCTTGCCTTCTCTAAATGTCTGTAGTCATTCCACTAAAACCACATTACTACAGTTTATCAAAGCCGTAAAAACTGTACGCAGACCTTGGATTATAATTATCCACCACAGCAGTGCTAGTGTCACACCGGAGCGTTATTCACTCTTCAGCAGGCTGCATTATAATGTGACGTGTGTTTTGTGTGGTTGCGTGTTTACTGATGGTTAAGTGCTTAGTCTTTAAGCTAAACAGCACTGTCAGCTAAACCAAAGGCTTATCCTCATCGCTACAGCACTTAGCATCCAGATGTTATGCCGACCAATTCCGCTGGCTCTTCCCACTCAGAGTGGATGACTGTGTTTAGATTATAGTGTGAGTGGAGTCTCTGCCGGAATAGCGGAAGGATGAGGCCGTCGCACTCACTTTAGAATCATAGTCATGGTTTCCTTGCGGTCCTTGCCTTGGAAAGGCAGCGTTCCAGTCAGCATTTCAAACTGAGGATGGAGAACAAAACAAGTTGTTTCTCAGAAGTGTGATTTTATATGAATAAAAGTGTTTATGTTTAACTGCCTGATGTTGAAGGTGCAGGAAGACTACTTTCAAACTGTTCCAGCCCAGTTTAGATACAAAATTAATAAATAAAACTTTAATGATAAAACAAATGACTGAGATCACCTTTTATGGGAATATATACAAAATGCTTAATAAACAACAATAGAAACAGGAAGTGGTGCTTCCTCACCATGAGTACACCGTAAGACCACCAGTCAGCGCTATAAGTGTGTCCTCTTCTGTTCACCACCTCCGGAGCCATGTACTCTACTGTCCCGCAGAAAGAGTATGCTTTATTTTCATGATCGATCGACTCCTTACTTAGTCCAAAATCTGAAGACACACACAAACACATTTTCAGTATGGCAACATTAGTGTTATTAACTAAAAATGCAATTAAAATTACTCAAAATTGTTTTTGTTAACTGAAATAATGCTGAAATAAAATACGTTCAAAAAAAAAAAATAAATTGCCTTGGCAACTAACTTTTAAGTTGAAGTTGAAGAACTAAGAGTACTAAAAGTAAAACTGAAATAAAAAATAAATAATAATAATAAATAAAAAAGCTAAATAGAAAAAAAAAAAAAAAACAATGACAAAAGTACAACAAAAATTCCTAAAACAAAGATTAAAATAAAAACTAATACTTCAAAAACGGGGCAACAATCGTTGCACAAAACCTCATTTTCCACACATTAGATCTGTGCAGTTCACCTTGTCATATAGTATGAATGTGGTTTAGATAGTCATAAACCTCCACAGAAGGAAGGTTAAATCGTCTGTCTGCCCTCCCATGAGGCTGCAGTCAAACGGTATAAACACAAAGCCCTAAACGCTCAAGGTGGCACCATGCTGATGCAGCCATTTCAGCAATCTGAAATTACCTACCTGTCAGCTTTATGTGGCCTTCCTCATCCAGGAGAATGCTGAAATTACACAGATTCACAGCATTAAAAAGTCATTTAACAGAGCATGAACACACTCACACAAAGGGTCCCCTTATTTTCTACTGCCATTCCCACCCTAAGCCATGAGGACATATCTCTATATGTCACGGCTACAAGACTACAGCCATTATTTTTACAGCCCTATTCTATCCAGACATAAATGTGATTTATGGACGACCTTACAGACAGCAGTGAGGAAGGATGAAAAAAAAATAAAAAAAATAAGAGAGAACGAGTGAGTGTTTTAGTGATTAAAAAAAAGGCAAAAAATGGAAGCACGGAAAGGAAAAATATACACTATTTTTCTAAAGATTTTTAAGATTTTAAAAGTATGATTTTTAAAACTTTTTTTTTTTTTATAAAAATTCTCTTATGTTCACCAATGCTGCATTTATTTGTATTAAAAAAAACAGTATAACAGTAATATTGTATTACAATTTTAAAATATATATATATATATATATATATAAAATATAAAATATAAGTCGTAATTTATTCCTGTGACGGCAAACCTGAATTTTCATTATCATTACTTCAGTGTCACATGATTCTTCAGAAATCATTCTGATACCGATTTGCTGCTCAAGAAACATTTCATATTATTATCATTGTTGAATACAGCTGTGCTGTTTAATTTCTTTTTTTTTTTTTTTCCAGAAGTGTCTTTCCTGAATGGAACGTTCAGAAGAATAGCATTTATTTCTTAATTATTAACAAATAATTTTCTGTAACATTATTACTGTCTATACTGTCACTGTTGATTAATTTCATGCATCTTTGCTAAATAAAAGTATTACAAAATATTAATTTTTAAAAAATTCCCCAAATTTTCTTTCTATACTTCACTTTGTTTTTTTATTCTTTTTCTTTTTTAGAAGTACAATAAAAGTCTAAACAATGAATACATAATCACTTAATATTTGTTAAATGTCCATATTTCCACTTTTTGGAATTCGATGGTCTTTTTGTTTTAAAATAAATAAGTTTGGAATGAAATAATAACTATTGTAAATAATGACCATTTTCATTGATTTGGGTGAACTATCCTTTTAAGTTCTAGTCTAAATTGGATTTATTTGAGAACATTCAGTACTTCTCTGGTTTCAGATCTCTGTAGATGATGCCTAGTCCGTGCAGGTGGTCCAGAGCTAAAGCCAGTTCAGCCAGATAAAACTTCACATCCTCTTCTGTGAACATCACCTGAGGAAAGAGAGCACATGCTTTACATGTCAATCAGACAGTCTCGTCCTCTCTAAGCTGCAAAGAGACTTCAAGCTGGTGGCTACATTAGACTATGCTCTGGATAAAAGCATCTGCTAAATGTTTAAATGTAAATGTAATGCTTGAGGTAACCATTCACTATTTACCTCTTTTGACAGTCGAGTAAAGAGATCCCCTCCTCTTAAAAAGTCCAGAATGAGATAAAGCTTTCCTTCAGTCTGGAATGCTGCAAGAAGTACACAAGAAGAGTGTGAGAAAGAAAGAATGGCTTCATTGGTTAACAGAACAGTAGAACAAGAGCGGTTCTTTATTCTGATTGGCTGATGACCAGCACTTACCATAGTGTAGCTTAACAATAAAGGGATGATTAACCTCCACCAGGATGTCCCGCTCCATCTTAGTCCTGACCCGATCCCGTACTGAAAACACACGCATAAATAACAACACTTCTGTTTACTTCCATTGAGTTCACTAACAACGCTTCTCTCCCCTCTAACAACGTTCCCCACCGCCCAGAAATCTGGCACAGCAGAATTACGCAGATGGCACCGGATGACTAATTAAATAAAGTAGGGAGAAAAATGCAGTGCAAGAGAGACAAGAGAAGCTGAGAGCTGCAGGGGGAGGAGAGGCATTTTACTCCTGTGGATGTAGATGTGTTTTTCATCTGGAGGGGCTGTTTTTCATAGTTAGTACCCTTCCACGAACATCAATTTACATTCTTAAACCACTACAGCTGGGAATTAACCAACCAAAACACTGGAATAAACAGAACTTAAACAGGTTACTGTGGAAAAAGTAAATGCAATCTGGAGTCCCACGTGTTAATGAGACTTTTGAACTGCCTTTAATATCTTGGCTTGCAAACCTGCAAGACTTCCTAGAGGACAAAAACAATTCATTTGAACTTTCAGCTATGGGACTAAAGCCAAACATCAAACCTTCTTCCTGTTTTATTGAATTTGTTTCAAGGAGTCAAATTTGCCAAATCATACTTCATACAATTCCTAGATTATACATGACCAACGTCAATATTTGACTATTCAATAAACATTTGCAGCGTTCTATAATAGTTACAAAGTTAAAGTGTTTTGAACAGAATTTGCCCTTTGTGTCAATTTCAAATTGTACCAGCAGTCTTGTCAATGGATGATAAACAACTGCAGTGCAGTTTGATTAAATATTATTTAAAAAAATGGTCATTTCATTTTAGCAATGTCTACATCTCATGTGTTATATATCATTTAAAACAAAATTAATAACTGAATAAATGATACATTCATATACGTTGAATATATTTTATATGCATTTTTCATTTATTTTTAAAATTATTTAAATACATGCATACCTTACATGTTTAAATAAATAATTAAAAAATTAATGAAAAATGTAAATAAATAAATAAATAAATATATAAAGTATGTATATGCACATACTGTAATGTTGGCCATTGTTCTATATCTCAGCACTGGCCTCTGAAAACCCAATATTGGCTTACTTAATACCTTTTAGGGTGGCTTTTTTCAGCACTTTCATTGCGTACAGCTGTCCTGCATCCGGGCCTGTTGTCTTCTTCACCAAAAACACCTGCAACACACAAACAAAATCAAGGCTTCATCAAAACAACATTAAAAACGCTTTAAAACAGGATCTATATTTTACTCATCAGTTCTTCTTGAAAACATAATTAGTTCTGTGCGGTGACACTGTAACTATAGTGACCATGACTAGCTCCATGTGTAATTTTACTGAGATTGTCGTTAAAATACGAATGACTGTTTTTTTCATCTGTGCATGGCTCATGCTTTCATCTGTGCTGATTGCCTCTCAAAGCAAAATGCAAACACACACACACGCACGTAAACACACACACTAAAAATATATTCGTATAGGTGGGCGGTATGACCAAAATCTTCTATCACTGTTATATAAAATCTTATATCAATTCCACATCACAGAAACAATATGTACACAAAACAGTCTTTTACCTAAATATTTTAAATATCACATAATACACATCATTTGATTATGTAATAGCTTAATTACTTTAAAAATTAAACAGACTGCACCTTGTTTGATTTGTATGAAGACCTTGTACCAAGGTATATCACACCTTGTATTTTTTGGAATTTGATGAACACAAAAAAAGGTTTCTTTCTTTCCTTCCTTCTTTCTTTTTACAACATTTATTCATTAATAATTTTATTAACCTTTTTTATTTTATTAATGTAGTTAATTAAGTAAAATTTTTTAATGTTAATTCAGAGTACATTAATGTTACAACTTTTTCTACTTTTAGATACAGTCGTAAAAATGTATTAGTAAACATTTAAATTAAATTGAACTAAGATTAATAAATGCTGTAGAAGTGTTGTTCATTGTTAGTTCATGCTAACTAATGCAGTTAACAAATGAAACCTTGTAAAGTTAAAAAAAATGTTATGAAAGAATTAAAGTAAGCATTAAACAAAAATATAATATTGATTACATTTATTAATTTAGTTCTGTCTTAAAATACAGCATGTAGGCTAATAAGGAGGTGCCTTTTTATTTAGCTAAATACTATATTATTATTAATATTTTGAATATGCTTTTATGTTTTTATTTTCAGTTCTGATTTGAATTTTTAATCATTTTATGTACTTTTTTCATTTTCATTCATCAGTATTTTAATATTTTAGTATTTCAACTTAAAAATATTTAATTTCAATTAGTTGCTAAGCTTATTAAACAAAGTTTTTCTTCAAATATTTACATTTTTAATAGTTTTAGTTTACAATAACAACAGTAGTCCCTGCTCTGTCTTTCCATGGACGTATGGAGTCCTTGGACTAGGGCTGGGTGATAATTCGATAATGATAATTATCGCAATATAATTTTCCTCGATAAAACGATATGAAGAGTTCGATAAATGTTCAATATAATGTTTATATGCCAAAAGCGAAACGAAACAGCGCGACTTATTTGAATCGCGCCACATTGACGTTTATCCGCTCGGATCACACGCGGCGCAAGCTCACTAGAGCAGATGCATTTACTCGGTCACGCAATCCAGTGTGAAACGCTTGAATTCAGCGATGAACACAAATGACTCTGTGATTTAAACTAGTTTAAAGCCAAACAGGAGAAACACTGTGTGCAACAAGACAGTCAGAAGGCTTTTCAATCTACACATCGCCATCATTTACCATGGATGTAGTAACATTCACTGCACCATGGTATTGTGGCAGAAATGTGGGATATTCACATTGAATTTTATTACAGGAGTAATGGTACATAATTATAGTATGTATGTGAGATTAAGCTATAGCATGTGTGCATTTATACTGAATGTTTTTAGACTACTGTTTTTCATACAAATAGGCTACCTAAAAATCATATAGTTGTATTTTTACCATGGTATTGAGGTGCTATATGTGTGGTTTTAACTGTGTTTATCATGATTTAAATGTATGCTACTAAGGGAGACCAATGCTTAATTTAAATAAATAAATAAATAAACTTGGTCAGAATAAATTTAAGCATATAAAACTGAGGTTGCTACAATTTTTACAGATGTTACTGATTTTGATTATGAACAAAAATTTACCTCTGCATCCTAACTCAAGCTACTATCAAATGTGCATTTCTAAGAGACAAAAAAGTGATATTATTATTAATATTATCAGGCAACCCCAACCGGTTTCTTGATTTGAAACAATATCACTCATTAGAACATGCAGAAACTAAGAAATGAATTTTTCTATTTAGATATTTATTTTGTTAAGGAGAATTAATGGTCTGGTTTCTGCAACTTTCACTTTGGAGCAAAAATCTGGCTTTAAACTTGAAAGAAATAAAGATTTGACATTTATTGTGATAATTATCGATATTATTGCGATAATGTTTTTTTGCCATATCGTCCAGCCCTACCTTGGACTAATAAGGTTGAAGACCCTTGGTATAAACAGTATAACAGAAAATTTACCTGTTTATATATTTGTACCATCATGTATACGGTATATAAAATCAACTTCACAGCCCTAAATTAATGCGACGTACCTTTCCGAAGGAGCCCTGTCCAAGCACCTTCCGGAGCTCAAACTGCTGTGGGTCGGCCTTCTCTGAGCCCTCTTTAACATGATGTGTGATGCTGATCTCTTTAACAGACACTTCTTCCTGGAGAGAAGATGACAACAAGCCAGAGAGAGAATTACATTAGCGAGAAACAAAAACTTTGACAGATGGTACAAACAAATTCAAGTAAACCAGAAAAAAGATCACCAGCCAGAGAGAAAGCACTTTTACTTAATTCACCTCAACTCAATAATAAACCTGAACATGCAGCATTAAAAGAACAAACGGCTTGAATATGCGGTCGCAAACGCATCACTCTCACCCACGCCACGCACATCACAGCAGTGCCCCGTTGTGTCCCACGTGTTCTCGGGCCCGACCTGGGGCTCGTCACCCTGCTCCATGCCTGAGGGAGGAGGGGTTGAGCCCCAGCAATCCCCCTGCAGTGTGCGCCTGCTGCTGGGCTTCTGATGCACAGAGAGATCAGGACCAAACTCGGTAGAAAGCTCATGTGACGGACAGCTTCCCACACGGTTGCCATGACACCGCCCCCAATCCTCCTGCTCCATCACAGTAGCGGTGGGCGTGGAGAAGGGTGACTAAAGACTCAACGTTCAAGCTCTTCTTTCCTCACTCTCTTCCTCCCACTCTCTCCATCCATTTCTCTCTCTTTGTCTCCCCCTCTAATCCATCAGCCTTTCATCTCCACACGGTGAGATGATGTCATCATACGTTGGCGTACCAGCAGAGTGTCTCTCATGCAACTGATGAAAGTTTATGGGCACAGACGGTCCTCCATTGCTCAGTGAGACCCAAACAATAACAAAACCCCCACCATGATGCATTAAGAAAGAGAAGTTGCTTAGACAAAGTTAAACTGAAATACAAAATTCAGCTGCATAAACTGCTTTAGCTATAGTCTTAATAGTTAGTCACCTAATTTTTTCCTTAAGACTGGTCTAACTTTTTTTAAGTCAGTTACGTAAAAAGGTACAGTAGACTGACCTAATTTGAATCTGAAAAGTAACTAGTTCTTTAGACATAGTCTTACATAGTGGACAGAGCTGGGTAGTAACTGATTACATGTAATCTGGATTACATAATCAGATTTCAAAATTTAAGTACTTGTAATTCGATTAAATTACATTTTAAAATACTTGCAATCAGACTACAGTTGATTAAATATTATTCACACAATGTAAATAAATTATTCATAATTGATTGATTCTTCCTAATTCCTCTTTTTTATCTATTAAAGGCTCCTTTCTAAAATAGCCTATACCGCTTATATACATTCATGAAGTCTTCCAGTTTTGTGGACATTCACACAAAGAATGCACAATTTAAAAATGCACAAATTTGTATTATTTCTTATTTGCATGCAATGCAGACATTCCCAAACTTTTTTGTTATCTGAACATCTTTCACCTAATATGTGACCCTGGACCACAAAACCTACAGTAATAAGTAGCACGGGTATATTTGTAGCAATAACCAACAATACATTGTATGGGTCAAAATTATCGATTTTTCTTTTATGCCAAAAATCATTAGGATATTAAGTAAAGATCATGTTTCATGAAGATATTTTGTAAATTTCCTACCATTAATATATCAAAACTTAATTTCTGATTAGTAATATGCAAGGACTTCATTTGGACAACTTTAAAGGAAATTTTCTCAATATTTAGATTTTTTTGCACCCTCAGATTCCAGATTTTCAAATAGTTGTATCTTGTTGGATTTTGTGGTCCAAGGTCACATATATTTACATGAAGTAGCCTGAAATTTTAAAATAAATGTTTTAATAATTAAGTATCACATTTCCATGTTCACGGTTTTCCGTTGGTTAATGGTCACATGACATGCAGGCAAACAAATAAAATATTAAATTTTTTTGTAAGTGTTTTATTTTGATTCATGTTATTTTAAAATTACTTCTTTTAAATTGACATTTTTATGATTTCATTAATTACCAGCTTTTCATTAAACCGATAAACCCCCTGAAGTTCATTTACAAACCCCAGTTTGGGAAACCTTGATGTAACGTAATGTTTAATGCACTGGAATATATTTGCTTACTCTTTGTATTTTTCTATCAATAAAGTACAAGATTATCTTATTTAAAACAATGTGATAAACGACTTCGACTACTTTTTGATTACTATTACATTACCTAAAATGTGTAATGTAATGGATTACATTACTAACTACAATTTTTGTCATGCAATTTGGATTCAGTAACGGACTACAATTTCTAAGATTTGATAGTGGCTATGTTAATGCAACTGGACGCTGGTCACTAGGGCTGCACCTCACATTGCTTATAGACACACACTCACAAACTTTCCTTAGCACTTCCCTTCGGGTGAATCCCCGCTGCCATTTTAAAGTGCGTTCCACTTCGTGAAATGGACAAGGGAAGATTATGTGGATGGACCCTTGACCCCTCGTTTCTGACTAAGGAAGCAAGTCTACTTATGTCAGGCAGCTTCATAGACCACAATGCAACAAGGTTGTGACATGACCACAGATTGTGTTTAAAATTACCCCCACCTCAAACAACAAAAATAATATATTGATTATTTTTTAAATATTTAAAACAGCCAAAGCATACCCACATACATACAGTATAGCATGCTACATCAAACAAATTAGTAAGAGGAAAAATGTAAATAATAAATATGGCTCATAGCAGATTCCAAGTGATCACCAATTCAGAAAATTGCAAGGCTTCTGCTAGTAGTAGGCACTCGTGCAATGAAATCAATGACATACATTCAAGTCAATGAGAGGGAGGGGAGTTAGGGATAAAGGGAAGGGGAAGGGCTTAAAAAAAATGGCGGTACGCAGATATCACATAGATCCCTCCTTCAAAGTCTATATTTTCTTATCCATTTGATTGTCCACCAGGCAAAAGTTTGAAGTCTGACAGGTTCGAATTCAAGTTGTAATTGTTAACTGAAACAAATTCTATGAAAAACAAAAAGTGAAATATAGTTGAAATAAATAAAAATGATATATATATATATATATATATATATATATATATATACACACACACACTCACACTAGCAGAAAGACTTAAATCTAAAAAACTAATAAATAAAAACTTAAGTTGTACTAAATTAAAATGGAAATAAAAATGAATTATAATTTTTTTATATAATCGATTTTTAATGCAAAGGACCACCAAATATGTGCAATATGATGAACTCCTTTCATAAAATAAGGATATTATAATGTGTGATATTATAAAAACAATGTAGTTGTCGTTACGTTATCACTGTACTAAAGTTAAAATAAATATTATCTGAAAAATATTAGTGGTAATTATTAATTGATTCAAAATTCTCTTTCCATTTAAAAATTAAGTTATGTTCAGAAGGCAATAATGCTGTCTGTATAATTTGCATAATATGTTCATTTTTGTCATAAAATACTTGAAAAACCTACTACATTTGCCAAAATATGAAGTATACACTCTGTACAAACACACTGTGTGTTTTGTTTTCCCCCTCGATGCAATGCACCCAACCTTCAATCTGGAGAGTGACAAATGAATCATAATCAATATCGAATCCTCATCTACAAAGTGACTCATTTGACTGAACTGCCAAAAGTCAGGACAAAATTAACATTCATCATTGCTTACTGCATTCTGTTCTCAATATTATTTTGGAAAAAGGCGGTAAACACTGTACAGAATGTTTGTATTCCATTCTGAACACACCCAGAGATTTTCTACAATCCCCTGTGTAAAGCTCACAAGACTTGTGTAAAGTCCACCTCCATGAAGATCCCCAAATTCCCTCTTCTTCCCGTCTCCAGTGTTATCTCTAAAGCCGATGGAACCATAAATACCTCAGAGTCCCATGGAGAGCGATGTGGAAGTGAGGCCAGCGAATCCTCCATCCTGTTCCAGCCCAAATCAGTCTGGCATCGTGTCAGCCTGGGCTCCTTCAGAGCAGCCAACATCCTGCCATGAGGTGCTGGATCTCCGTCCAGCCCTGACAGCGTTTCAAACATTTCTGTCACTTCCTGAAGCCCCGCGGGCAAGTCTATGGTATGACGGTGCAGCCGTCTTGGTCTAGTCCAGTCTGGACAGTTTGTCCAGACCGCATCCAAGCTAAGTATTTCCCAGAAACAAGGTCTGTTGAGATAAAGAATAAAACCAACTGCACTCCACTTCAGATGCCTTGGCTTGTTAAGTTCTTGCTGAAAAGCACAGGAAAGTGTCTGCAAGAACTTGGAATCTTCTCTGGAAACATCCAAAGTCTATAAAGCTGCAATGCAAGCACTGTTTTCCTGATATATGAAAGAGAAAATCATTTAACCAATCGAAGGAGGAAAAGAAACGCAAAGGGAGGGAGGCATGATGAATCCGCTGTTCACCTGCATCATGTTAAACACATACAAGCATCCAACCAGCAGCACTTCCCCGCCTCTTTCCTCAGCTCTCGCTGAGCATAATTCACACCTCATCTCAATGTCGCCAAGAATGGAAACTGATACTTCAGAATGAGAATGAGTCGCTAACGCTTTAGGGTCCACATGGAAGTTGATAGAAATACAAGATGAGGTATTTAAGTTGCATCTTATAAACTTCAACTGCAAATCAGAGCCATATGTACTACAAAGATCAAAGGTGTTCAATAAAGACTTGAGGCCTGATTCCAGGATGCTTGAGAGTGTGTTTGTGTGCAGTTTGTGAATGATTCCTGTCTGATGGAGAGCTGTTGTCCAGTGTGTGTGTAGATTGTGGTGGAAGTGTTGTGTGCTTGTGGTGGTATGTTAGAGATTGTGATTCAGAGTACAGATGGTGGCAATACAGGATGTGCATGTACCATGTAATCACTGACTTAAAGAGCCTGTACCTGTACCACACATACAAACAAAGGCACATATTATTGATCTAAAGAAAACACACTGCAGCTAAATTTATTTGTCAATTCACCTATTAGTGCTTAACACTCACAGTTCAGTAATTCACAGAAGTGACAACCGCATTCTACAGGTGCTGGTTATATAATTAGAATATCATCAAAAAGTTGATTTATTTCACTAATTCCATTCAAAAAGTTGAAAAACTTGTATATTATATTCATTTATTACACACAGACTGATATATTTCAAATGTTTATTTCTTTTAATTTTGATGATTAGAGCTTACAGCTCATGAAAGTCAAAAATCAGTATCTCAAAATATTAGAATATTACTTAAGACCAATACAAAGAAAGGATTTTTAGAAATCTTGGCCAACTGAAAAGTATGAAAATGAAAAGTATGAGCATGTACAGCACTCAATACTTAGTTGGGGCTCCTTTTGCCTGAATTACTGCAGCAATGCGGCGTGGCATGGAGTCGATCAGTCTGTGGCACTGCTCAGGTGTTATGAGAGCCCAGGTTGCTCTGATAGTGGCCTTCAGCTCATCTGCATTGTTGGGTCTGATGTCTCTCATCTTCCTCTTGACAATACCCCATAGATTCTCTATGGGGTTCAGGTCAGGCGAGTTTGCTGGCCAATCAAGCACAGTAACACTATGGTCATTGAACCAGCTTTTGGTACCTTTGGCAGTGTGGGCAGGTGCCAAGTCCTGCTGGAAAATGAAATCAGCATCTCCATAAAGCTTGTCAACAGAAGGAAGCATGAAGTGCTCTAAAATTTCCTGGTAGATGGCTGCGTTGACTGTGGACTTCAGAAAACACAGTGGACCAACACCAGCAGATGACATGGCAGCCCAAATCAGCACTGACTGTGGAAACTTCACACTGGACTTCAAGCAACATGGATTCTGTGCCTCTCCACTCTTCCTTCAGACTCTGGGACCTATTATTTTTCTCCACAGCCCAGGTAAGATGCTTCTGACGTTGTCTCTGCTTCAGAAGTGGCTTGGTAACCCTTTTCCTGAAGACGTCTGAGCGTGGTGACTCTTGATGCACTGACTCCAGCTTCAGTTCTCTCCTTGTGAAGCTCTCCCAAGTGTTTGAATCGGCTTTGCTTGACTGTATTCTCAAGCTTGCGGTCATCCCTGTTGCTTGTGCACCTTTTCCTACCCAAATTCTTCCTTCCAGTCAACTTTGCATTTAATATGCTTTGATACAGCACTCTGTAAACAGCCAAACCTTTCAGTAATGACCCTCTGTGACTTTCCCTCTTTGTGGAGGGTGTCAATGTTCATCTTCTGGATCATTGCCAAGTCAGCAGTCTTCCCCATTATTGTGGTTTCAAAGAACAAGAGATACCCAGAATTTATACTGTAGGGATGGTCATTTATTCAAACTCAAATGTAAATATTCTAATATTTTGAGATACTGATTTTTGACTTTCATGAGCTGTAAGCTCTAATCATCAAAATTAAAAGAAATAAACATTTGAAATATATCAGTCTGTGTGTAATGAATGAATATAATATACAAGTTTCACTTTTTGAATGGAATTAGTGAAATAAATCAACTTTTTGATGATATTCTAATAATATGACCAGCACCTGTATAATGGAATTAACTGCTATAAAATTCAGGTAGTGGCAACCGCATTTACAAAAATTATATGCTGTATCAGGAAACGAACTGAACAGCTTGTTATTAACAACGTATTTAAACACATATCAGAGTAGTGTCTCTTCTTTGTGTGCACGCTGCAAGAAATCACAGGGAACAAGGTACGTCTTAAATCATTAGTGTTGGCAAATCTTGCTAGAAAGGGAAACACTTTATGAGCCAAGACAAGTGGACATGGCAACCCTTCAAGAGTGTGCTCTGTCGACGGTGGTTTGGTTAAAGGGATGGTTCACCCAAAAATGAAAATTCTGTCTTTAATTACTCACCCTCATGTTGTTCCAAACCCGTAAAACCTTCGTTCATCTTTGGAACACAAATTACGATATTTACCCTCCATATACAGCAAGGGAACTGACACGTTCAAGGCCCAGAAAGGTAGTAAGGACATTGCTAAAATAGTCCATGTGACATAAGTGGTTCAACCGTAATTTTATTAAAAGGTACGAGAATACTTTTTGTGTGCAAAGGAAACAAAAATAACGACTTTATTCAGCGGTTTTTAATTTTATTTTATTGATGTCCTTACTTCTTTTCTGGCCCTTGAATGTGGTAATTATATTGCTGTCTATATAAAACTATTTAAAGAAGAAGATACTAATATACATATTGGATATTGAATCTTAATGATCATATTTACTTGTTTTTTATTCTTTTTTGAAAGATTAAAATTTTATAAGATGCCTACAAATGAAGTGGAAAAACACCCCAAAACTAATAAATTTAAAAGTAACAATATATAATTTAATATATAATAATAAAGTAGGCCTATGTTTTCCATAACCTGTAAGTGAGTGTCTAATACATGCCTTCCGGAGGTACACGTCAGCTTTGGAGCCAAGTGGAAACCCGATCACTGTCCAGAGTACAGTACTCACCGTTCTGCAGGGGAAACTTTCAGGTTGTCTCTGAAACAGCCTCCGAAGAGCCTTCAGCCTACATTGCAGCATGCGGATCATTGCCTCTCCGAAAACAAGCATCCGGGGCTTAGAAGCTGCCATAACGCTACTGCCCTGCTTCTGTCTCTGGGTCTAGAGGAACACGGTCCAAGTGAGAGAGTGTGTGTCCCAGGATATGCAAGAAGTTGTAAGGAGTGAATGCCTGGATGACAATCACTGACTCACAGAGGGGGGAAGCCCAGTCCTGAAGGAGAGAGTGTTAGAGCCAAACTGGGAGATTCCCCTTCTGCAAACCCACCAATCCCTCCAGTACAGAGTCCTGGAGATCCCCACGCACTCTCACAGCTGACCAGTCACACAGAGACACATACACACATACCCTCAGCCTTGTTTCAGGATGTTGGGCTACAGCTGAGATTAACAACACCTGTTGTGTACAGTCCAGAAGGCTGCTTGCCTTCAAACAGTCCATAGGTGTGCAGAACACAGTGAACTTTCAAATAACTCCACAAACACTTACAAAACTTCACATATGCTTTATACTGTATAAGTAACCAGTGTTGATAACTAGAGAGCCATGTCCATGATAAATAATAAATAGTGTATGTGTTATGTAGCTGACTAAGACAGATGACTTGGAAAAAAAAAAAAAAAGAATAGTTTTACATCATGTGACATTGTTTTCCAGCAAAAAAAAAAAAAGTGTTTATGAATTTATAGAGTTACAGCTAAACAATTGCCATCTTACTGCAGTTGTTCTTTGTGTAAGAAAAAAAAAGTGAACAAATGTGAAGAAAACCTGAATAAATTTAAATATACACAAATGAGAAAAATTAAATAATTAAAACAGAAAACAAAAAAACATTTCATGTAAAATATATATTTTTGGGGGTTCATTGGTTCAGTAAGAAAAAAAAAAAAAAAAAAAAAAAAAAGTTACATCCAAAATATTGCTAATGTTAAATAAAAATTTATTTTACACAACAAAAATTATGTAATTCACTGGAAAAATGCTTGAAAACAGAAAATGAGTATTATCCATTGGCAAGGTTGCCAAAACACATGCGGAAAATTGGCCAAATAGTATCAGAATATTCAGCCTGACCGATATATCAGTGCATAACTACTTTACAAACCCAATTTCCTTTTTACACCGTTGATTACCCAAGAGGACATTACTGAGAGACAATACCGGCTTCTAGGGATCACCAAAGAGCAACATACAATCTATTTTCCACCTCTACATGCTCGTAGATCCTGTCAGCTGCGTGTATGGAATTCTGGGAGTCAGTTTCACTAAAGCCGCTTGCGCAACACAATTAACAGCTCGGCTGGCCGGGCTTTGAGGCCCTTGAAGTCGGAAAGGCAAACTCTATGCCCCACAAACAGGACGCCACACTCACCATTTTCCACTCAGATGACACAAGCTCAACCAACAGCTCTGAAAAGAGCACATTATCATGGTACGAGAAGAGTTTCCTATTCCGATAAGCCAGGTGCTAATAAACAGAAGCGGAGTATGGCGAATTCTGTCTGATTTGGACAGTGCTCTGGGTTTGGGTTTTGCATATGTGTGTAAGAGCAAATGGGTTATGCAACTCAATGGAGCAGCTGTGAGATCTCGGAGGATCCAGTTTTTCTCATTGTACTGTTGGATTTCAAGGTCAATCGTAGTGAACAGGGCTGGACTGGTAATCTGGCATACCGGGCATTTTCCCGGTGGGCCGACGCACTGAAGGGGCCGACAGAATTTTTATTTTTTTGCCAAAGACCATCACGCAGGGACTACGAGCAGCCAGTGGCCCATTGGTTTGTCTCCTGTATTGACAGCGTAAACCACCCAATCACAATGCGCTATAGACAGAGCCGTGTTTTGCTCTGCCTATATAAAGATCGCTTCACCCCAACTTCTTCCTCGTCGGCTTTTCACACATTTTCACAGCAGCTTCATCAAGAACAGGCTTGTTCTGCGGTGAGTGATGCGGCGTAAAGAGCAAGGCAGGAGGAGGAGAGGAGAGCGGTTCAATCGGTAAAGTGCTTGATCGGGACTCGCAACAGAGGCAGGCATCTATCCTGTGTGCGCGCCATTAGTGCAGAATACGCAAACACTTCTTAATAAAACGTAAATTCGTCCACCGCGATTTTCTGGCCAAGTCATGTCAAGTGTGTTCATAGAGGTTTCCGTGGGCCAATGCGAATAAATCTAGATTTAAATTCGAAAAGACACAATATTGTCAGACCTGACGTTTTTTTATTATCCAAGACAACTAGATGCAATGATACATATCTACACTATCAGTCAAAAGTTATTGAAAATTTTGACTATTTTTTTAAAGAATTCTCTTTTGCTGACCAAGCCTGCATTTATTTTATCCAAAATACAGCAAAAACAGTAATATTGTGAAATATTTTTACTATTTAAAATAACTGTTTTCTATTTGAATATATTTTAAAATGTAATTTATTCCTGTGATCAAAGATGAATTTTCAGCATCATTACTCCAGTCTTCAGTGTCACATGATCGTTCAGAAATCAATCTAATATGCTGATTTGCTGCTCAAGAAATATTTATTATTATTATTATTATCAATATTTAAAACAGTCGAGTACCCCCCACCCCCCCATGGATTCTTTGATGAATAGAAATATCCAAAGATCAGCATTTATCTGAAATAAAAAAGCTTTTGTAACATTATAAAATACACCATTCAAAAGACTGGAGTCAGTATAATTTTTTTGTTTTTTGGGAAAGAAATTATGGAAATGAATACTTTTATTTAGCAAGGATGCTTTAAATTGATCAAAAATGATGATAAAGACATTTATAATGTTACAAAACATGGGACTGGAGTAATGATGCTGAAAATTCAGCTTTGGTCACAGGAATAAATTAACTGTTTTCTATTTGAATATATTTTAAAATGTATTTTAAATAGTAAAAATATTTCACAATATTACTGTTTTTGCTGTATTTTGGATAAAATAAATGCAGGCTTGGTTAGCAGAAGAGACTTCTTTGAAAAAAAATACTGAAAAATCTTACTGTTCAAAAACTTTTGAATGGTAGTGTATATGGTGGTGGGCCGCCAGGACCAAAAAATGCCAGGGCCGATTTTTTGTCCCAGTCCAGCCCTGGTAGTGAATGATACAAGTGAGAGTCTGATGATCCATTTTAGAACAGAAATATTCAACTGTTCATGAGATGAAACATCTTAAAACTCAAAGACGTCAGAGGCAGGTGCATTGTGGGAACTAAGAGAAGACGAAAATAAGCAGGCACACAAATAAAGCACAGCATGACAGTATAGAGATAACATTAAATAAAAAATACTATTTTAGTTGGAACTCTGGCCTTGTGTTTATGCTGACATATCGAGCTTTGGAGCTCATGTGAGCGATTGAAGTTTGAATAAAGCTTGCAACATTTCCTGATTCCATTTGCATTTATTAATTTCTTGTTCTTGTTCTTTCACTATTCTTAACAGAATTGGAAAAAATAATTTTCTAAAATAAAAACGTATTTAAATATAATATTAATATTTAAGGGGCTAGAAACAACATTTTCTAAAATAAATAAATAATATGTATTAATATATAATATTAATATTATATATAATTCTTAAAAAAGGATTATCTTCAAGTGACATCATAACCAATTATTTCAATAACATATCCAATATCAATCCATATTCTTGAGGAAAAATTAAGTGTGTGCATTTTTTAAGAGACAAAAAGATTTCTACATGAAGCAAATGGAAGAGAAATGGACGCATAATTTATTCATACATTTCCGTGGGGGACCGGAAGATCAATAGAACTAATCAATTATAAGTGAGCTAGTCTCCTCAACACAGTCCGACTCTTTGGCCCACAGCACTGAACTTTCTGTAATATTTCAACTGACAAAAATACTCAGGAGCTGAATGACTAATCCAAAAAGATGTCTGAAGTTAATAGACAAAGAACCCACAAAAACCAGAGCATGTATTCTGGGTTTCTGTGGTTCTTAAAGGTCAGGGGTTTGAACTGAGCCAAAAACAAAAACCTGATTATCTGGTTTCCAGGCTCCTTTGGGTGGTTTGCAAGTCACAAGAATGCTGACTGTATTCAAAATGGGTTATATATTTTTTAAATATTTCCTCTGTCCTTTGTGTCCAACTCCACAATCTCAACTTCCTGACAATTTCTGTGCTCTCCGGGCATTTCGAGTTCACAGGGAGCAAAGAAAACATAAAAGAGATGAAAAGAAAGGACAAAAACACAAAGAAAGAAAGAGATGAAAGCTTGGTCCTCCTAGTCAAGACAGAGAAATCAAAATGTCAATCTGATTCATCGGATTTTGACAGACGTCAGAAAGACCAGACCAACACACAACATGTGAAATATGTCAAGAACACATCTGGGTCACATTTCACCCCAAAACCAAACGAAAATATTTTGCATAAAACAAATGAAGCCTTTCATAAAAATATTGTCACACTGTTTCTAATGTACAGGCAAAAGGGTAATACTTCACAAAAAGTTTCAATTAGCTAATGCATTAGTTGTAATTAACATACAGCAAATAATAATTTTATTTGCAATTTCTACATACACAACTGTTCAAAAGTTTAGAGTCAGTGAGATTTTTTCTTAAATTGAACAAAAGTGACAGTAAAAGACTATTTCAAACATAATTCTTTTCAAATGTCTATTTATAAAGGAATCCTGTATTTGAATTAAAAAAAAAAAAAAATGACAGTTTCCACAAAAATATTAAGCAGCACAACTGTTTTCAACATTAAATAATAAAACTAGCAAGATCATGACACTGAAGACTGAAGTAATGGCTGCTGAAAATTAAACTTTGACCTCAAAGGAATAAATAACATTTTAAAATAGAAAAGAGATATTTTAAATGGTAATATTATTTCACAGTATTACACAATAACACTTCTTTCAAAACATGAAAAAAACTCTGAACGTTAGTGTATACTAATACATTTTTAACATTAAGTTGTTTAAAATAAATTTAAATTACATGCAGAATTATTATTATTAAATTAATTAAATTTAATTTTCTATAGATTTTAGGGTGAAATATTTACCAGATGTGTGTTCTTGACAGGTTTCATCTAAGCCACTGTGTAACATGCAAACACAAAAACCAAAGTCTCAACCACAAACACACGTCCTGGTTAACACTAGGGATGTGCGGGTCTAGTCAACTAGTCGACTAAACGGTACAGCTCCTGCTAGTCAACACTGAAATCAATAGTCCATTACACGAGAGAGAAAAAATTACCATAATTTTAACGTTACATTTAAAACATTTTAACAACAAGCTAAAATAAAACTTTTGAAAAATAATAAATATCAAAATATTTAAATATATAAATATTTCTAAAAGCGCATCTGTGTGGAAACTACATTTTTACGTCAGACCTCGCATGCGTTTTTTTCATGTCAGTTGCGGCGAGCTCGAAATGACCACGCGAAGAACCAGCAAGGTGTGGGATTATTTGAATTAGAAGGAAACAGAAAAGTTGTGTGTAAACTGTGTAATGTCAAATTGGCTTACAATAACTCTACTGGAGCGATGCGTAATCATATTCAATACAGGCACGTATGCGTTAGCTTGGAGGCTAGCCAAAGCCAGCAAATGTCAATCATGTCATACACTACAACCCGCCGCTGCGGTCCGCGATCTCATCTGCGTTGTCTATTCCTCTAGTCTAGAGAGACCCACTTCAGTAGTGGTGCGGGATTTCCAGGCTCTTTTCGACTGTCTGCTTGCTTGTAGTTATCTCTCTGCGTCCCTGTAACTTGTTCCTGCCGAGCGCGTTTTTTTTTTTTTCAAGAAAAAAAGTCCCGCCTCTAGTCCAGTCTTTCGCCAGACCACGTTAACATGTTAAATTTACTGAACAAATGCGCATGCTCTGAGTAAGTAAAACGAGCATTGTTTTGTTTTTAGACAATATAGCCAACATGAAGTACATTTTTAAAAGCCGTTTTAATGCTATTCCTTGATAAACTTTCCTATTGTTTTTGACTTGTGTTTTAATATGTTGGCTAACGTTATATGAAAATGAAGAATTCTGTCAGTCTATTTTCCATTTCTGCATTGCTCCAGCTGATCTGAATAAATAAGCTATGCACTGGTTTATGTTGAGTGTATGCGCTTCCTTATTTTCTGTTTAACGACCACCTAAAATTAAATGATGATAACGTGAGGCATGCATACGGCATAATCGTGACCTATTTTTAGCAGATTTTATTGAGGGATTTGACAGTGTGATGCAAAGATTAAGTATTTCAAGTGTAGGCTGTTATACACACACAGTTTTATTCTTTTGCCATTTTTTGGGGGTTTCTAGCTTTTAGACTAGTCGACTAGTCAGATACAAAACTTCCGTTTAAATGGCAGTCAAATTAGTCGTAGTGCACATCCCTAGTTAACACAATCTCATTGTCAATGTCCCTATTAATTTTGTTTCTACGGGGACTTTTTCTGGAGCCAGGTCCACTAATTGCGAAAGTTCAGACCGTGCCGAACTTTCAGTCTCCAGTGCACAAAGAATTCGCTCATTAGAGAAAGATGCAACAAAAGAACACATGCACAACACAAAATCTAAAACAGAATTACGAGAAAGCGTGGCCTATGACAAAACAGAGCACAGCACAGCTGAGGGAGATTCCTAACTATTTCATGCTGTAGACTTCTGAAAAAAATGAATGTTTCAGCTCTTTGATGTGGTTCTTCCTGCTCAAAACGACAATGAGCAAAGAATCCCCACAAACTACACTACATTGTTCCATCTACACATCCTTAATAGATCATCAGTTTCCTCCTTATGCCCAGTTTCCTCTTCCCTTGACCTATTAGAAAAACGTATGAAACATCTCTCACTTAAAAGTGAGGAAACACAGCTAACAGTTTATATCGGATCCACTTAACCTTCAGAAAGCTTATGTGAGCTTTACACACTGCAATAGTCACACAAATTAATCTCCCTAATATTTCAAATTGACAATACCAAATGACTCCTACCCGTGTGTTTCTCTGCCTGATCCGCAAGGGAAACATTTTCAGCATGGTCCTGTCCTCATGTCAGTTGCTTCACGCTGTGGACAGCTAAACCAAAACCCTCGTCCAGCGTGGCAGGAGTGGTCACTTAGGCGGTCTGACTGTGGTGCAGTCATATATGCACACAAAAGACAAGCAAAAGGAAACGCCTGCCCAGGAAGGGCCTACAGCTGTGGGTCAGCACCGAGATTAGACCATGTCCTGCCCTGGTTTCCTAGGCAACACCTGCACAGGAAGAGGCACATCTGTCCAAAGAGAGCATCATTAATATATCAGCCATGAACATACAAGTAGGGCTGTACATGAGTGTGTATATAGTTTCCTGTCGCTTGGTCTGTCTCACATCCTCCAGAGTTAAATAATGCTTAGGATCGTCAGGACCAGGATCGTCACTAATATTTTAATGTTTGAGGCCTTTTAACCCAAGAGATATGTTGTTAACATCTCAAAGAACATTTAAAATGAGTGAGACATTGAGGGAAAGTTCTTAAATAGCTGATCTTCTCCAGGGCTCATCCTGGGCTGAACCAGGTCATGTGGCGCCGGATCAAGTTCAAAGTTTGGTATTATTTTTTCATCTGCTTCACCCGACTTCCTGTGCTGAATGACAGAGCAGGAACCTTCCCATCGGCCCCCTGTTCTTGGAAAGCTCTCAGGAAGTGCGGCACCCTGACGAGAGCATTACATCACCCTCAGATCCTGACCTCACAGGGATGTAGAGTCCTCCTCTCACACGTGGAACCGCGCCAAGACTGCCTCCCATCACGCCTTCAGATGTGGAAAAACGTCGTCCCTGTCTCCTTCTTGTCTCAGAGGGAAATGCAACATCAACTCTGCTGTTATTCTAAGTTAGAGAATGATAAACAGAACAGAGCGCCTAACACTGAACAAAGTTGAACACAGAATTTGGAGGATTTAGTAATCCAAAGACAGAATGATGTGAGACCAGGGTTTAAAATGAATGTTTTTTCACACCTGCCAATGGTGGCAAAAAAAAACGTACCAGTCATGAATATTTTTTTATATTGGATATTAAACTACATTCTACAATATTATTATATAAAAACGATTTTTAAAAATACAAAGCCAATTAAAAATCCAATAACAAGAATATTTTATAAAGATTTATTTATCAAAAGATTTATTTTATTTGATACAGTAATACAGTTGATTATGAAATATTATTACAATTTAATATAACTTCAATGTTTTTCTGTTTGAATATATTTTAAAGGGGTTATATGATGCGATTTCATGTTTTCCTTTGTCTTTGGAGTGTTAAAAGCTGTTTGTGCATATATAAGATCTGCAAAGTTGCAAAGATTAAAGTCTCAAACCCAAAGAGATATTCTTTATAAAAGTTATGACTCAGCCACGCCTTCCTAAAACGGCTCATTCAAACATGCCCCCACATGTCTACGTCACGGTGTGGAATGATTTGCAAAACACCGCCCAAATGTATACGCAATGAAAGAAGTCTTAACTTTTTATTCTCGCTATAGTACTGTTGCTGCCGCCGCCATGTCGTGGAGACGCTGTGTGTTTCGTTGTGAAAGCGAAAGTACTTTGTTTGGCCTTCCAAATTAGTACACAACTAGAAATCAGTGGTTAAGTTATATTTACAACACTGTTCCAGAACAGTACAACGCAAATATTCGAGTGTGTGCAGCGCATTTTATGGAGGACTATTTCCTGAACCTGGGAGAGTAGCCTACAATGTGAACACTATGAATGGCTGTGAACACTATGAAGTGGGGCAATTCCAACATCACAAGGACAGTCTGGTGCTTCTGACTCATAGCCTGTAAGTATGTTTCGATATTTAAAGAATTTGCTACTGACTATTCAAACGTGAGTTTTGAGCTGTGTAGAGTAGTGCTTGTTTGGCGTTTCTACAAACACAAATGTAGACATGGTGTTATGTTTACGCAGCGCAACACGTAAAAAGACCGTATGAGTCATTATAATCAGTAATTATGTCCTCACTGAATGCAACAAATGCCTCGTTTATAATGGGTTTTATTGTTTTAGTCTCATCGCACCGGGACACGGCATCACAATATGGAAAGGGCCTTATATTTCCGTCACACGCTTGAGGTATTCGGCCAATCACAACGCACTGGATAGCTGGCCAATCAGAGCACACCTCGTGTCTCAGAATGATGATTCGGCCTCCAACGATTATGAAAATACATTAATCAAGTTAAAACAATTATTGCGCCCCATTCCACCCCCTTGCGCTTTCGTTCCTCCATAAAAGCCCAATTACACATGCAAATCAGTAACTCACGTAACGTGACTTTTGCAAAATGGGGCGTGCTTGATTTATTGAAGTGTATTAGATTTATTCATGTTTTTAAAAGCGCTAAAAGAGAACTTGAGCTTCCTCAGGAGGATTTCTGTGTAACGTTATGCACGCAGAAATGGAATAGAACACAAACATAAAGTCAACTTTAGGTCAAGCTGCGCACCTTAACAGTGAAATACATGCAAAAATTTGTCAAAATGCGGCGCTTAGTGATTATTCACTAGGGGGGAGCTAGTGACGTAAGGGTAAACGCTGGGATAAATGACAGGGGGAAAGCTGAAGCTGATGCTTCACTTTATAGAAATGAATGCACTGACCAGTGCTGATGCGAGCCATGGGGGAGTACACTACTCTTAAAAGTTGAAAGGATATTACCACAACATTACTCTTAGGACATTGCTAACTATTTTTTTTTTATGAATATGACTTAACCTGATGGAAGACGTGCTCATTCATTCAGGCAGTCTCTCTCTCTCTCACGCTGTTAGGCATGTTTTGTGTCGTTGATCGCCCTCGTCTCCATCATCCTTAATAAAAAAAATATATAAAATTCGTCGGCGGTGAATCCAGTGGAGAGAAATCCCCTCACAACTAACTGCAAACTGGTCTTCAGATCTGCCTCCATTTTGTTAGTAACGCCCCAAGTTCCAATGATCCAATCAATTCTCGAAGGACGAAATCAAGTTTGTTTCATTCGTATCTTTTTATTCTATTGCATTTGTCCCTTGCTTTTTTATTACTGACAGTTTAATTATTTTCAATAATTTTGAGGACTTTTTTGTTTGTTTGTTACTAATATCAGTTACCCTAATACTCTGCTGTGTTATTGGAAATTTTGCTGATCTCTAAAATGTAGATGTCATAGCAAGTAGAAACCTTATTTACAGGAAATATATATTTAATACATCACTATCTTTAAATGTCACTCATATAAAGTTTACTCATAATCGTGTTAAAATAATCGTGACTACAATATTGACCAAAAATAATCGTGATTATGATTTTTGCCATAATCGAACAGCCCAACGATGAGCTTTGTAAAAATCAGCGCGTTTCAGAAAGGCGGAGCATAGAGGAGCAACTATAATGTACAGTATTTGGAAAATAATGTGTTTTTTTAACCTCGAACCGCGTAAACATTGCATTACACCAAATAATGTTCTTTTTACCAACATCATATGACCCTTTTAAAATGAAATTTATTCATGTGTGGCAAAGCAGAATTTCAGCAGTCATTACTCCAGCCTTCAATGTCACATGATCCTTCATAAATCGTTTTAATATGCTGATTTGGTGCTCAAGAAACAATTCTTATTATTATTAATATTGAAAATGGTTTTGTTGCTTCGTATTTTTGTGGAAACGATGGTCCTTTGATTTTATTCCCTAGTGAAATACATTTATTTCATGCTAAGTTTACTACAAATGCATTTACATATTTATGTACTTAATAAAAATACTATGCAATTGTACTTTTAGTATACTAAACTGGTAATTTTAGTATACTTAATTTTGCAGTTAATGTACTTTATGTCCAACAAAAGATACACTGAAGTATATTTGATTTGATTGCAAGTATTCTTCAGGTAAACTTTAAATATCTTGAATTTAAAGACTGATATTATTCAAAGATCATGCAATCCGCATCAATAGTGACATTAAAACACATTTTAGGCTTAATATTAAGGCCCTGTTTACACCAGTGCGTTTTCGTTTTAAAACGATCCTCGTCTACACTGGAGTTGTCACTGCGTTTCAGAAACGATCTCCGTCCACACTACACAACCGAAAACGCATGTCACATGACCATTCATTTAGGTACAACCATAGATATTTATAGGTAGATTCCCTATTATTTAGATGACAGACGGAAGTTTGCGTGCTTGGATTGGTCGAATGGGGAATCTACCTATACATATCTATGGGTACAACAATGAGCATGATGTTATTGTTTACATGGTCGTCAAGGATAGGCAGAGAGAATGTGGGCAGCCACGCGATCGTTTTCATAAGTCTCCGTTTTGCTCCGTTTTCGAGGGTCGAAAACACCGGAGTAGTGTAAACGACAGGCTTAACCGTAGCAAAAGTTATGTGTTTTAAAACGAAACTGCACTAGTGTAAACGGGGCCCAAGACATGTGCATTGTACAATAATGAAATACTCCAATTAAAGTTTAATTATAATTTTTATATTGGTAAGTCACAAGCGATATGTCAGAAAATACGTTAATAGATTTGAACTATACTTAGTATGAAATAAATGAATATTAAACATATTACTTTTTTACTAGGGTTGATGAATAGAAAGTTCAATATGTTTTTATTGTCGCTTTTGATCAATTTAATGCATCCTTGCGGAGTAAAAATATTCATAATAAATAAATAATAATAAAAAAAAAATCTGACCCCAAACTTTTGAATCATATCTATAAATTGCATAACCTTGTTTGCCTTTGAGATGCCTAATGAACGTCCACATGCCGTGTCCTTCATGGAGCGCAGTGGACAGCACTTACTGATCCTGACACAGCACAGACTGCACACTGCAGAAAATAGCAGCATTTTCTCAGTGAGTCTCTCCTGCTGCTTCTCAGACGTGTCTGTCTTATCAAAACACTCACTGGAGTCATTCACAATTATTGTCGTTGTGGCACTGGGCCACCGATGTATATGAGATTGAGAGCGTTTTAACTGCAGAGTGAGTGCTGCTGAAGAAGACATTTGCATTAAAGCCAACAGAGACAAGATTAATGGATCCCCCTCTCTAGATCTCAATAACTTTTCAACAACCTCCCCCTCTCCACAATCTCTCTCATAAAACCGTTTCTCTTCCTCTGCCTTCAATTTCCTCTCTGGCTGCCACTTTACTTTCCTTGGGTTTTTTTCACATTCCTCTGTCATGTGTTCATCTTGGCAATACTGACCAGGGCTTAACAATAAGAACGAACAACGGATCAAAGTCACTGTAAGAGAGCTTCAGACCACTTAACGGACCTGTACCCTGTCAAAACAGTACGCACATTCCAGCCTTCTTACATTTCGTCTTATCACATCCATGTAATGTGGTCTAGATAGCGGAGTTAAAAAATGATTTAAAAATAATGTCTGCACCATATACAATATTATTTATATCAGAGCTGTAAAATATCCAGATATTACTGCAATAAAAATAATAAATAAAATAAAAAAAAAGTAATAAAACATTTGAATGTAATATTATATACACAATATGAATTTACTTTTACCTGATGCATACAAATGTATACACTAATGTATTTAATATATGCAAATATGTTATTATATTATATATATATCTGCTTCACGTCGTGGCCACATCACCACACCAGGTGTGCATTATTTTTGAATAATTCAACGGCCAGTCATATAATATATTATATTATATTGTTCAAAAGTTCAAAACAGTAAGATTTTGTAATACTTTTGAAACAAGTCTTTTATGCTCACCATAGCTGCATTTATTTGATCAAAAAAAAAAAAAAAAAAATCGTAATATCGTGAAATGTATTCAAATCTGTTAAAACAGTTATTTTAAGTCGTAATTATGTATATGTATATGTGGAAAGTGACAGGACAGTGTTGGGTGGAGAGAGGAGAACGGATCGGCAAAAGACCACAAGATGGGAATCGTACTTGTTTCGCCACAAGCGCAGTTGCGCTATAAGTTAGCGCACTAACCACGAAGTTATAGGCACTGACAGTAATTTTATTTTAAAACTAAATTTATTTTTGTGATGGCAAAGCTGAATTTTCAGCAACTATTACTCCAGTCTTCAGTGTCACATGATCCTTCAGACATTTCTTATTATAATAATCAATTTTGGGATTTTGATGAAACTGCTACATTTTTAATGCATCTTTGATTAATTAAATATTTCTTAAAAAAATAAATAAAATAAAAAAGGAAAAATAAAATAAACAATTTAAATTTTTATATATATATATATATATATATATATATATATATATATATATATATATATATATATATATATATATATATATATATATATATATATATATATATATATATATATATAGGGTGTAACGGTACACGAAACAGTACGGTATGGATTTTTCGGTTCGGTTCACTAGAGAAATGAAGTCTAGAGAGGAGCATTTTGCAAAATATTACACCATATACTCATTATATTTTACTAAACCAGTTAGTCTTAATTATTTAATATATGTTTAAATTAATCTGTTATGAAACATGCTATGACAGCCAGTGTGTAATTGAATATATTTTAACAAATAACCTAGAAATTGTATTATTTATAAAGTTAATTTAAAAACTGCATTATGTGCAATTTACATGTTTGCATACATTTTTATTTTTATTTTTTTAAGTTGAGTGTTGATCATCCATTTAAAAATAAATAGTAATTAAATTTAAGTTTGGGTTAAGTTGTTAGGCCTAGTTGAAACCTTATAATTTAAAAGGGCTCCCTATAGTTTTAAGCATAATCTGAGGTAGATTTTTATCACTAAGAAAATTTTAACTATAACTGAATGTATTTAAAGAAAGAGCAAACAAACTCCCCCCACCCTTCACACATAAATATATGTTGCCAAAAAATGTATGAGGTCAAATGGCAAAGGTAGGGCAACTAAAAATCTAACCTACTTGCCCGACTGTGCCAGCAGAAAAAAATCCTTATTGTTGAGCCTTGCAGACTGAGGCACTGTTGTATGGTGCCCCTCATCATCAAATACAGAAAGACTTTCCGGGTCCTGTCCGATCCCCCACCCCACTTTTGAGGCTGTGAGTCTGCCTTGCTAATGAGAGCCTGTCCTTGCAGCTCTTGAGCGAAGGAATGAAGATGAATCAACTCTCCCACACTTATTCAGCCGGGAACAAAGAGCAGAGTTTAACCAACACGGATTCCGAGGGTCTTGGATCGCTCTGCAGTCACACGGCACGTCTCTGACACACACCCACTCTTGCTCTCTCACACATACAGTGTGCCGTCACACCGCTTTTGTGTCCAGGTTATGTGGGACGTTAGAGGAAAAAGCTTCACAATGAAAGATCCACAGGAAGCCTTTAGTGAGAATTAATGCCATTACACGGTATAACCTCTGTGTGTGTGTGTGTGTGTGTGTGTGTGTGTGTGTGTGTGTGTGTGTGTTACATGCATGGACACATGGATCAACAGACCCAGCAAACGGGCAGAGAGGGCCATCACTCCCAGCAAGCTCTATTGATCCTCAAGCATTAGAGGACTGTAAGTCACCAGCTGTGACCCATCACGACGCCGCTGTGACTTAGGGTGAGGTGGGGAGGGGAGGGATTGTGACTGAATCACCGCCTGGTCACGCCATCAGCATCGTGTGTAAACGGCTCTTAATAGATCTGTCAGTAAACAGACCCATGTTTTAATCAATCAAGAGGGTATTATGGGTATTTTATACAAATTGGTGCAGGATCATATGGCCTGTAACTGAAAATAGTTGGACTGATTTCGGTTGGGAAACAGGAAGAAACACTGCAGAGAAATGTAATCCTGAAAAAGCCATAGGTTTACATGATATATACAAACACAGTAAACAGATTCACTTTAAGATGAGTATACACTGGACTCCCTAATGAGACCTAGTATATCTTGAAAACAAATATGCATTCTATATTTAAATCAATAGTCAAATAAATGCAAAAATTATTGAAAATGTCTCATTTAAAAATGGTTATCAGAACTTGGGCTTACAATTTAGTGAAAATGCAGCATCACATAAAGCAATGATGGTCAGGTGCATTTCATGAATCATAGGTACGGTTATTGGTGCAATTTCAGTGAAATTTTGCATGCAAAAAACAGTTGCATTGTTCATTGTCAGTAGCGTAGCGTGCTCTCAGAGAAGTCGCTTTCAAACCAAGCAGGTTTCAACGCAACAAATTTGCGAGAACTTTCTGACCCTGCATAGACAGCATCGCAACTACCACATTCAAGGTCCAGAAAGGTAGTCTAGTAAGCTCTCGGATTACATAAATTTAAAAAAAAAAAAAAAAATCGTAATTTGTGTTCCGAAGAGGAACGAAGGATTTACATGTTTGGAATGACATGAGGATGATGAGGATGAGTAATTAATGACAGAATTTTCATTTTTGGGTGAATAATCCCTTTAAGTGCAGAAATCTAAAGGTTACATTTACCATCTTTTGGCAAATTTTCACAGATGAAATCCAGTCATTTCGATAGGAATTCATACGACTGAGAATATCACATGACTGCAAAAGATTGCCCCTCACAGATTTCGCATCGGGTTCAAGTTGATCAAGTGAATTCCCCAAGCTGACCAAAAGAAAGCAGCTTGGTTTGAAAGTGACTTCTTTGTGAACTGTGTTTCATGCATTGCTACAATACTGACAATGGACAATCGACCTTTTAGCCCACAAAATTTTGCAAACATGACCACAAATGCATCTTAAGGCAGGGATTCCCAGACGTTTTGTCAGCCTAAAGTATTTACGTGAAGTATCCTCTGAGATTTTAAAGTTAATATTTCAATGAAACAAAACCTTTTTTGTGACCATTTTCTTTTGATTTTCTTTTATTTTTTTATAATTTCATTAGTTATTGCTATTTCATGAACTCACGGACACCCTGCAGTTCCCTCACAAACCCCAGTTTGGGAAATCCCAGTCTAAAGGAATTATTTGCTCATTGTTTCATTGATTAACCAAAACTGTCTGTCCAATAACTTTAAAAATTAAAGTTGCGGTCACATTTATTGTTGCTAGGCAAAATTCTGTTGGCAAAATCCAGACATTTAAATGGAAATCCACGCGAACTGGAATTTTGAATGGGGGCGAAACATTCACTGATACAGATTTCACACTGGATTCAAGTTGTCAATGCGCATTTGTTGGGCTGAGCAACAAAAAGCTGTTTAGTTTGCAAGTGACTTCACCACATACAACAGATTTGAGTGCGCCTAAGTAGCAGACTTCTTTGAAACAATCTACATGATCTAATGCATCATTCATTTCCATTTAATGCATTATTCCAATCCCTAACCCCAACTACGAGCAATAGTAATAGTGGTGCTCCTAATGATTGATTCCACAGCAAATTAAAATGCTCTCAGAGTCATTTTTGAGCCGAGTTTGTTCCTTAATCACACTCAGGCAAGTTCTGTGAATCAGGTGTGCAGGGCCATGCTGGAAGAGTGAGTCAGAGTAGATAAAAGACAGCATGATGTCTCCGCACTCTCTCACACAAGTGACTGCAGAAGAAGACAGAGATGGAGAGGGAGAGAGATGGAGAGAGAGATGGAGAGAGAGATGGGGAGAGAGAGAGAGAGGTAAAAAGAGGCAAGAGTGGGTGTCCGCAAAGCGAGAGAAAGTCAGTCCAGATGGCCAGAGAAGATTAAATACCATCTGCCAGAGAGATCTGGACACATAGCCAAACATTAGCACAAACAAGCGACACACACCCCGCACATAGACATGGATGATGCTGGACGCATACAGTACTGTACATCAGTGTCAGGGTCTGATCACAGTGACTGGGACGATGATAGACGGTCATAGGCTAGCTACCTGATGAGGGGATAGTTGTGAAGAAAGGGGGCGTTTCAACTCATTTCGAATTATGGGAAAATCTCACTAGTGTGTGTGAGTTAAAGACTATATATGGAGTCCTCAAGAGCTCCCTGTTATCTCTGATGGAGTTGTGTTGATCGTAAAAATTGTGTTGGTCATTTTTTTTTAGCTAGTGCTTCTCTAGTAGAGTTTCTTTCACATGTACCTGTGGTGCAGTGGATAAAAATCTCGGCTTGCAACCAAAAAGTCTGAACTACGGAGACTTGTGAGTCATCATTACTGTGCACGTAATCCCGGGGCACTCCAGGCAAATGTGCTTATAATAGGTGTACGTGTTGGATCAAAAAGTCTTACTGTTTTTGTTAACCACTATGTTAGTGTGTCTGAAATGCTTTACATCTAAATTTAAACAAATCACCTTAATATAAGCTGTGCGCTTTCACCAGAGGGAGCCAGCGAGCTGCTAACTGGAGTGATTCACTGCTTTGCATCTGTTTTGAGAATGAATTTAAATATGATCCCATTTATAAACTCTCAACTGGCTTCCAGATAAAATTAAGTGGCTGATTGCAAACTAAATATAACAAACACACACTTTCACTCATTCCTTCCCTTTTTATTAGCTGTTCTGAGAAAAAGAGCTGCTTTAAGACCATTTAACTGAGCACATGACTAATGCATTCACACACTCTCCTACTCATTAACTCTCATTACACTACTGAAATACTGTTTACCCTCATACGCCCCATTAAACACAGGGATCGGAACAAGTCCAGGTGAACACACTTACGCACAACAGTCGACTAAATAGACACAAAAACCCCAAGATACACCCACATGCATTTATAGAGCTGAAGCATTGATGGACATAGTCATGTTATGTACTCTTTTATTTGACAAAGACACAGTAGCAGAGCACTACAATTTTAATTTAAAAATAAGAAATTATATTTAGCTTAAAATTAAAAAAAATACACCCACATTTTTATTATTATTGTATTATTTATTTATTTTTCATTTATTATTATATTTATTATACCTACACCCACATTATTTTATTATTATTTTTCATTTATGATTAAATTATTTGTTTATTACATTTTCCTTATAAATTAATGAATGCATTTATAAAATACATTTTATATACTGAGATATATAATCAATATATAATATAGAACATGTATACAACTATAATGAACAACTATATTCAAGTTTGCATAGGAAAACAAGACAAGAATACTGTGGAAGATATTCATTTTTTTGCACAGCATGCGACATATAATGCCATGACTTTAGGAATTTAAGACCTTCTACTCTGATTTTTAAGGCCTTAATTTGTGGAAAGGTGGATTAAGATTTTTAAAGACCCTTTTAAGATCTGCAGAAAGCCTGAATATATAATGCATTATAGTAAAAAAAAAAAAAAAAAAAAAATTACAGTATTACATTAATAATATTTTTATGACAGTCACTGTTCAGAGTGATAAGAATTAAAAAAAACCTCTGGACGAATTATGGTCAAATTAATTTAGAGAGAAAATATGCTTAATTGTTATAAAAATTGATTATGTAAAATATGACTGAGGTGTTTTCATGAGATTCTCCAATACAAGGTCAAACATAAGTATGAATATAAAAGGAGCGAGGAACCCAACAGTATGCATCTATCCCACGTCTATCATGGAACATTTGCAGCTTTCAGATGCTTTATACATCTGAGTGTGTGCTCATGTGCGGGGACGTTCAGAGAGAAAAGCAAATACTCAAGAGAATGTTTTTGATGGCCCAGCTTTCCTCGCAAACGAGATCCATAGGTCCATCTGCCCTGCATTTAAAAATCAATGCTTCCCAGCACCAGCTAGGGAGGAAGACGGGGGAGTGTTTTAGTGGGAGAGGAGACCTGAAAGTCTTTGCCATTTCCTGTATGAGGTCAGACTGCATGATGTCATAATGGACTCGTTACATGCGTGTTACGGAAACTCATTAATGGCATTTGAGTGTCGGAAGAATCCTTCCTGAACAAGAACAACCATTACAGCTTAGACAGAAATGCTCCCACAAACAAAAACAATGAGCACTTTGTTGTCTAGGGTGGTATCTTTTCAGCAGGGGCACAGGAATGCTGGGCCCCCATACAATGCGTATGGTACAGTACTGCTCAGTGTGACTGTAAGGGTGCCCATTTTCAAGCCAGATTTCCAGCTTCTCCACCATGCATACGGAAATCAGAAGACCGATCGATACAATTGCTGTCTATGGGGAACACATGATCAATAGCTACCATTTATCACCAACTCGCCTTACAGATGCACATGGAGGGACATTTCAGACCACCGTCTCAGAAGAGCTGCATCCTTGAAAAGAAGCTCCTTGACAAATGTCAAGTGTTACAAAACACTGAACTGGTATAATAAGGATCAAAGCCCATGAGGGGACATGGCATGAAAAAATGAGAAAGACAGGGATAAAAAGGTAGATAGAGCTTGAGAAACAGACAGCTTGAGAAAACCGAGAAAAGTGAGAGAGAGACATAAGAAGGGTGAAGAAGCGGGGGGAGGCATGACACTCACTTGACATGGTAGATTTTCATCTTCTCCTGTGGAGTCCTCCAAGACATGATGGGGCTCCGTCTGTCATGTGAGAGAAAAGTGAATATGGAAAATCAGTGTCTCACGATGCATTGTGAATAGAAAACACAATATAATGTGTTAAAGGTCTGAACTATACTGAACACTAGCGCATAGTCAGACCTTTGACTAACGGAGTAACGCCTGGTTCACATTGTGGCTTATTCTGGCCAAGAACTGCCAACTTAGACAGGAAGAGACCATCTGACCAGCACAGAACAAACACAGTTCATTCTTTATTATTTATGTGCCAGATATTGTCTGAATAAACAAGCTCTACGAACTTTGGGATGAGAATTTCTCCAAAAGTTATAAGCAATGGCTATTTCATTTTATAACTCAAAACAAATTGGAAAACATGCTCCAGATAAAACTGTTTCAAAGGTTTAATGTCTCTGTTATATAATTGATAATTTTTAAAATTATTTTTAACCTTATTTTATGGTCAATAAATGGGCAATTTTGTCTAAATAAATTAAAAATATCACACAAGACACTAGAATCAATCTTAGACATCACAACATTATAATGTTCAGTATTAAAAAAAAAATAGATAGATTATAGATTAGCTAAAGATTATATAACAGTGTTATAAAAGTTACTAAGGTTTTTATAGATTAACTTTGAGTGATGAATAAGGAAGAAAAAGTAATCTTTTGGTAAAAACATTAAAAAGTCATAACCACGACATTAACATTTATTTATAAATTTATGACAGTCTAAAAGATCACAAAGGCAAATTTCTTATATAAGAACTCAATTGTGACATAAAAAGCAACATTTTACAAGTCATAATTATGACTTTTTAGGACATTTAGTTTTTCTCATATTATGACCTTGTATTTAATAATTACACATTTTATTTAATAAAATTTGACTTTCCAAAGCATGATTTGTTTCTACCCTGATGTACATAACAGTTATAAAAATAAGTATAGGGTTTTTAAAGTTTAACTTTGAGTGATGAATATGGAAGCCCATTGTCACCACATGAGAAAAAAGGTCATCTTTTAGTATTATGACAGTAAAAAGTCATAACCATGACAAACATTTATTTATGAATTTATGACAATAAGTCTAGATTTTTTCACAAAGGTTTTGAGATAAGAACTCATAATTACAAAATAAAAAGCCACATTTTACAATGTCATAATTATGATTTTTATGTCAGTTTGTTTTTCTCATATGACTTGATTTTATTGATTTTATTTTTCTGATGTGGTGGAAAATGAGCTTCACAGTAAAGACAAACACATGAACACTTAAATATCCCATATTCTATATGACCATTACCGATAAATCAAAAATCACTCAACAAATATGGTACCAAGCATCCCTAACCTGACACATAGTTATATTACCAACCGGTACCTGGTTTCCCAACACTCCCAGATGTTATGCTGCTGTCTGACAATCTGATTGGAGCTTGTGAATTTCACAAGTGCTTTTCAGTTTTGTATAAAATATGAATCATGAGATGGTCATCGAACTGACTGTGGGCGGTCCGTCTGAGGCTGAGACGACACTGAACATAACAATCGCAGTTTGGATCAGTTTCTAAGAGTGATACAAAGCCTTGATTACTACAGCAGACACACACTCGTGCCAGTATGAACGTCTGCTCCTCTGCACCAAATGACAGTGGTGGAACGTCTCGTTAGACCGGGCCTACATGCTGTCATTGACTGTTTAGGGTTAATTAGTCAGGGTGGCGACTCAGACGGGCCGATCTGTCACCGCGCGGGAGTGAAACTGACGGATGGCCCGTGATCATCTGCTGCCTGGAAGGGAACATTGTGTTACCTGCCTCTCTTTTCTCTCTGTCTCGTTCACAGTACCATCTCAGCAGCTTTACAGCAGACTTTATTACATGTGGATCAATGGGGTTGTAGCAGTAATTTCTGAACATTGTGCTATTCCAGAATAGATGACAGAGCAGGCTGGATGGAATATGAGTTTTTCTAACCTACTGGATAAGCCTGCAGTAATTTGCATGTATGTTATTGAATTCACAGAATTGTTACCCTTTGCAAATCAGTGTGGGAAAAGTCAAAGTAAGGGGTATTGAATTTTCAGCAATTAAATTAATCAAACACAGTCTTACAGAGTAAACTTAGCTGTGGCAAAGTGACGTGGGTTCAGTAAATGTTTAAACTTTGTTATGGGTAAAATAAACCTTGGAATCATTTCAGTGTACTTTCAGCCACAGAAACAAAAACTGATTTTAAGTGTGTTACTTAACATTTCATAAACAGTATTATATTCTATTTCAGGCATCTTATAATGGGTTTGCACACACTAGTGACGGTTTCAATTAACTGATTCAACAGAAGCATTTTACATGTTACAATCTTAAAAATAAAGGTGCTTAAAAGGTTCTTCACAGCGATGCCAAAGAAGAACCATTTTTGGTTCCACAAAGAACCATTCAGTCAAATGTTCTTTAAAGAACTCTCTCTCTTACCTTTTTATAATCCGCAGAACCTTCTTTCGCCACAAAGAACCTTTTGTGAAACAGAAAGGTTCTTCAGATGTTAAAGGTTCTTTACGGAACCATTTAGACAAAAAAGGTTCTTCTATGGCATCGTGACGCATCTTTATTTTTAAGAGTGTAGAAAAACCCTCGTAAGAAGAAAAAAATGTCCATAAAAATTAATTGTAGTGGGAAAATGTTGCCCCTTAAAGGGACAGTTCACTTAAAATGAAAATTCTATGTAACAAGAAAAGAAATCAGACAGAACAGCCATTCATTGTCTATCTTCCTAACATTTCCTTTTGTGCTCCACATACAGAAAAAAATATTAAAACATGTTTGGAATACTTTGTGGGTGAGTAAATGATGAAATGATGATGAAATTTCCATTTTCACATTTGAATTATATCAAAAAACCTTTTGTATCTTCCTTGTGTATCTGTGTGTATATAATACATATTTAAGACATATAACATGAAACTAATTAAACCAAGTCTTAGAGAGCAAATTTAGTTGTGGTAAAGTGATGTGAGTTCATGATGACAGTAAATAAATGTTAAAACTCTGTTATGAGTAAAATAACCCCACTAGAATCAATATACTTTCAGCCACAGATACAAAAATTTTGCTTAGAATTCCTCAAATTTTGAATGTGTTATTTAACATTTGATATATCGTAGTATATTTGATTCTAGGGTCACACACTCTAGTGACTGTTTCAATCAATTGACTTAAGCTGGCAGAAAACATCTTAAAAACCCATAATGCCCTTAAATGCCCATAAAAATTATTTCAGGGGGAAAATGTTGCCCCTTAAAGGGACAGTGTACTTAAAATGAAAATACGGAACAAGAAAAGAAATAAGGCAGGACAGCCTCAGTCACCATTCATTGTCATTCTTCCTAACATTTCCTTTTGTGCTCCACATACAGAAAAGAAAGTCAAACTTATTTGGAATAATTGTGGGTGACTAAATGATGAATGGATTTCCATTTTCAGGTTTGAATTGTTTCTCTTCAGAATTCTCTGGAATGATCCTAAAAATGTCCAAAAAAAAAAAATTATATATATATATATATATATAATTTTTTTTTTTTTTTTTTATTTGTCTGATCTCATGACTCAAAGCATGTGAACAATTAAAAAGATAATGTTTTATGCACACACACAGACGTTATTATTATTATTACTATTATTATTATTATATTAAACAGGTTAAATAAACTGATTTACATAAATTCCTCGGTGAGAACGCAAAGAGTCCCACATATGAACCGATTCATCATTCAACTGTCATCATTACAGCACCGGTATGAATCAGCCTGAGATCCGTGAACATTACGCAGTCTCATTCATGAAACTTCAGTCTCCGTTAACAAAGCACAGTGATCAAGGTGAACTCATATGCTAGTTACAAAGAAACTACAAGTCAAAAAAGAAGAAAAATGTATCCGTGGCCTTTGGCAAACGGATCGTTTTAAAAGCGTTTACGCACATACATAACACGGGTCACACTCTATAACCGCTAATCCCCAGCATCGGATATACAGATAAAGATCTGAAACAGGTTGTACAACAACGACACACAGAACCGGCCTCTAAAAGCAGAAGTAACGAATTTATAATGAACACATCAGTGATATAAACCTTTATATACGGTTGAGACTCACCTCGCTCGCCGCACTCCCGATTGCCATCTTTCGCCAAGGGTCAACTAGTTGTGCCAGGGGCATCTTCACTTTTTGGAGGTTCCTTCTTTTATAAATCAGATTCAAAATAACAATTCTGAGCTACTTTGAGGAGATTCTGCCTGTTTGTTTCCGCGCTCTTGACACTGAGGGAAGAAAGCTGGGAATCCGTTACGTGCGTAACGCATCGGAAAGCAGCGCCGCCACCTTCTCCTCCGCTCACCTCTGTCAGTCAGTGCAGCGTTTCCATAGAAATAGAAAAACCGTGCCCCTGATCTCGCGCCAGTCGCCCTCTCTCTCTCGCCACTGTCCCCTTTTGACAGAAAAAAAACACGTTCACGCTCTCTATTCACTTCCGCTTCTTTCAGTATAACGCATCGGATTGGCTGATATGCTTGTCAATCATTCTCAGAGGGTGGGGCTGAAGCTGTGGCGCTCATAGACGGACAGGTGAGAGCGCAGTGCATTCGATGCCCCAACCTGTGATCTGAGCTGACAGGTTTTCATATAATAATTACATTAAATTAATATCATATTTTACTGTATGGCAGTTGGCAAATCAGATATAATCCGTACATTTAGGCCAAGCTTCACCCATTCAGACTTTGCATTATTTCTTCTCTGCATGCAACCATAAATAAAAATCAGATTATGATTTTACATTTGAATAGTTGTTTCTTAAATCCATTCCAAAGGGCTGTACATCTCTTTTGCTTACACTGAAATCTACTATGCACATGAATTTAACAATCCTGCGTAGTATGTGTACACTCGTAAATATGTAGACTGGTTTATAATCATCTATCATATTTTTTGGGTGGCATCAAATTACATTGGAATGTACAGTATGTAAGAATGCACCCTGTCAAGCTGTGGTTTGACGCTTGATTCACGCAGGTGGAGAGTGCGACACCTGATGGTAAGTCTAGTAATTTCTTTTGTGTGTTTCAGTGACTCGGGACTTTGCATTCATTCGGTGGCGAGCAAACTGAACACAACTGACACAAATGTAAGCCAAATTATTACATATTTATTCATTCCATCCATTGTAGTGTTCTGAAATCCAGAATACAGATTTTGTATGGGCAAATGTGCTGACTAATATTTGCTTTAGCTAAGGTGCTAGTGAAAGTTTTGGTAGGCTACTAACAGAAATTTAGGTTATTAAAATGACAAATGAACTCATAATTCAAGAAATTACAGCATCACACCAATATAGGACATGAAAATTGTATCATTGTTACAAACAATTTTTAATAGGCCTACATTTCATTCAGAGGCCTTTGATTTTACATTAACAACTAAAGATGATGCCCATTAATTTATTCGTAATCTATTTTTCCAGTATTGCTCTAAATATTTATTGCTGTACGTTGTGCTATGTGTTTTCTAATATATTAATAGTCTGCCAAACTGATTGCTAATTAGAGAGGCAATAACAGCGGTTATGGAATGTAATTATGACTTTATGGATAAACAATTTCATCCATCTTTTTGTGCGTATAGGTTTAGGAACAAAGCTCCCATCCGTACTATGAGGAATGAAGTGCTGAATTATCAGTAGGTTCTTTAGCTGATGGATTTCAGCTTCATCCAAGGGTTGGTGCCTCTGATCTCTAAAGGTGCATCATTGTAGAAGATGTGGTTGCACAAATCCTCCAGCGGGGGCTCTGGATCAGAGGTAGCAAACTGTGCTGCTTCTTCTATCTCCTTACGAATCTCAGCATCAATGTCCTGTCATGGTTCCAACAACATAACATGGTGATACGGTAGGTGTTAACCCTCTAGTATTCATTAAGTACCTGGTAATGTATCAAGTACCTTAATCTCTTCCAGGTTAGCCATGTTGTTACTAATCATACGGTCCTTCAGCACAGTGATAGGGTCACTCTTACTGCGAACTTCCTGAATTTCCTCACGTGTGCGATAACTAAGAGAAAAGCACTGATTTAGAGTACAGCGAACTGTGAGCTCACTGAAATGATGTGCAAACTACCTAAAACTAAAGAGGAAGGACTGTGATTATGGAGGTTAGCAGATGAGGATTGGGTTTTAAATGAACCGAGGAAGGAGCGCCTGCCACAGGGGGAAGGTTGAAGGTCAACCTCACCTGACCCCAGGATCGCTCATGCTGTGGCCGTGGTAACGATATGTCTGGAGCTCCATTAGTATGGGACCCTGAAGAGCATAGGCCAAACATTTGCCCACGAGTACAGACCTCCCAAAAATTTTGTTTACAAAACTAGCCCGTGCCTAAAAGAAAAGTTCCCCCAATATGAAAATTTGCTGTACATTTACTCACCCTCAAGGCATCCAAGATGTAAATGAGTTTGTTTTTTCATTGAAACAGATTTGGAGAAATTTAGCATTACATCACTTGCTCACCAATAGATCCTATTTAGTGAATGGGTGCTGTCAGAATGAGAGTGCAAACAGCTGATAAAAACATCGCAATAATCCACAAGTAATCTACACGATTCCTGTCCATCAAAAAACTGTGTATGTGTAAGAAATTTCAAGAACTTCAAACTGCTTCTGGCTAAAACACAACTCCATAATGTTGATTTCTCAAGTGAAAAAGTCATTTCATCTGAATCAGGAGAGAAATATACACAGATCAAGCACAAAGCAAAACCAGTTTTAAACAAAAATGTTGGTGGATTTTGATGTAAGATGACTTTTTCACTGGAGGAAACTGTCATTATGGATTATTGTGGTATTTTGACCAAAAGTTTGAAGTTAAAATGTCTTAATGATACATTTGTTTATCACAAACATGCAGATTTTCACTTCAAAAGACATTAGTTTATGTACTGGAATCTTGTGGATTATTGTGATATTTTTATCAGCTGTTTTGACTCATTCTGGCGGCACCCATTCACTGTAGAGAATCCATTGGTGAGCAAGTGATGTAATGCTAAATTTCTCCAAATCTGTTCTGATGAAAAAACAAATTCATCTCGTACGGCCTGAGGGGGAGTACATTTTCAGCAAATGTTCATTTTAGGGTGAACTCCTTTAAATCTATGACCTCTCCTTGACTTGTTAAGCAAGTAAAATATGTCACTTTTCTTTTACCTTTCCAGATCTGCAATAATCTGCCGCAAACCTGGTTGCCTCTCTCACGCTGAGAACATCCATACCATCCACCTGGAGAAAACAAAGAAACAGGCTTGACTTATTTGCTCATTTGCTTGACTTATGTGCCTTTTATGTACTTCTGTATAAATTTGCATGCACTGGTGAACATAAAACTAAAAAAAAAAAAAAAAAAAAGTTACCCTCAGACCAGGAATGTAGTCTCCTCTCTTGTAATAATCTGTGCTGGCTGAGGCTCGTTCCACTGATGTCCCCATGCCATATTTATTATTCTCACAGATGAAAATACAGGGGAGTTTCCACAAAGCTGCCATGTTAAACGACTCAAAGATCTGGCCCTGATAAAGAGATGAATCAGATAAGACATTATTTTTGCAACAGCAGATCGCACGCGATCTTGTGAACACATGGAGGAAAAGTTGCTCTCACCTGATTAGCAGCTCCATCCCCATACAGAGTGACACAAACCTCATTCTTACCCTGATACTGGCACGCAAGGGCCACACCTGCCCCAAGAGGAACCTTCAAAACAGTAAAATTTAGATTTAAAAAATGCCTGATGTAATATTCTTGTAAATTATGGTGCGTGCATCTCACCTGGGCACCAACAATACCATTCCCGCCATAGAAATTCTTGGCATACATGTGCATAGAGCCACCCTTGCCTTTGGCAACACCACCCCTTCGACCTTAAATGGATTGTAAACATGTTCAAACAAGGGCTGGGTATTGATACACATTTCTTGATTTGATTCCTAGTACAAGCTCTTGATTCAATTTGATTCTGATTTGATTCAGATTAATTTGGTATTTTTTAGTTACAGTCCAATTTGGGATATGTAAGTACTTCTCTCTCAGCTATTGCTGTAAATAATGAAACTCTTAAAGGGATACTTCACCCAAAAATGAAAATTCTGTCATTAATTTCTCAACCTCATGTCATGTCGTTCCAAACCCGCAAGACCTTTGTTCATCTTCAGAACACTTTTGATGAAATCTGAGAGCTCTCTGACCCTCCATAGACAGTAACAGAATAACCAAATTCAAGGCCCAGAGAGGTAGTAAGGACATTGTTAAAATAGTCCATGTGACATCAGTGGTTCAACCGTAATTTTATAAAGCTACGAGAATTTTTTGTGCACAAAGAAAACAAAAATAACGACTTTATTGAACAATTTCTTCTCTTCTCCTCTCTTTGTGCGTTCATGACAGTACCATGACGTGAACTATCTCTTTAAATTTAAAAATCAACAACAGGACCTAAACTATGCAGTTCAGTTGCTATTTATATACAGCTATATATAAACACTGTCAAATGTTTGGATTCAATTTTTTATTTTTTTAAAAACATTTTTTTACATTTTTTAAAATGTTTTAACGTTTGAGTAAATACAGTAATACTGTGAAAGAATTTTGCAATTTTAATAAAATACATGTTTTCTGTTTTGATATATTATCAGATGTGGTTTATTGCTGTGATGTTTTTTTTTTTTAGCAATCATTACTCCAGGCCTCAGAGTTGAATATCCCTTTAGAAATCATTTGAATTAGTGCTCAAGAAACGGCATTGTAAAATAACACTTAATGGGGCTGTGGATGCAGCAGAAATGTGGTGTAGTAGAACACAGGCAGGGTAAAAGATCGTTCTTGGGGTTTTAAGAATCAGGATGGAGATTGAGATTATTCAAAGGCAGATCGTATTCTTTTGGAAAATATGCAGGATTTCTATTTTAATGCAGCTTTATGAAGAAAGTCCTCACCTGTGAGTTCTGCCATGATCTCTTTCACAGACACACCTCTAGTGTAGGTGTAACCATGAGCCCTATATGCTGTGATCAGGTGATCTGTGGGATTGATACCAGCCTCAATGCCTACGGCACAGGCCTCCTGAGAGGTAGCAAAAAGATAAATCATTTTACAATGACTGTGTGTAAACAGCTAGACTTAAAAGGCATTCAGTTTAGTCTTACCTGGCCATCATAAAGATGACAGAATCCTCGTATGATCTTCTGCTTGTACAGCTGATCTGCCTTCAGCTCCATGCGTCTCATGGTTTGCATAGTGCGGTAGTACCTGAGTCCATCCTCTCTGGTGAGCACCGTCTGCACCGAAGGGCCTTCATCCAAGCGATGAAGATCACATCTCTGAAATCGAACAAGTTCTTGAATGAACTAAGTTGTTTGTGCATAATTTTAAGCTAATATGACAACTTTACCTTGATGTCAAACCTGGCTTGAGGGGTCAAGTTAGCAAAAGAACGTGCTGATATCACAACTCTTGAGCCCTGGAGAAGAATAGAGTGCATTAATAAAACTATGAAAAATAATTTTAAAACAGAGTGAAACGTGGCACTAATGTAACTAAAATAAACACACTACCATTTATTTTTATTTAATTTAAAAAAAAAAGAAATTAGTTTTATTCAGCAAGGATGTATTTAATTGATCAAAGTGGCAGTAAAGACATATAAATTGTTACAAAAATATATATTTCAAATAAATGTTCAACTTTCTATTCATCAGTAAATCCTGAAAAATCGTATCACAGTTTCCACAAAAATATTAAGCACAACTCTTTTCAGCAATGATTCAACAATGAACAAAGAAATGTTTCTTGAACACCAAATCAGCATATTAAAATGTTTTCTGAAGGATCATGTGACACTGAAGACTGGAGTAATGATGCTGAAAATTCAGCTTTGCCTTCACGGTAATAAATTACATTTTCAAATATATTAAAATAGAAAATCATTATTTTAAATTGTAATAATACTGCAGCAGAGCAGAACAATTTTTACCGACCCCAAACTTTTAAACAGTATTGTATTTGGTTGGCAAATTATAATAACTAAGACAGATCAGTTATATTATATAGTAATTATAGTAATTGTAATTTTTCAGATGAGTTATAAATAAAAAAATTATTGAAAAAACATAAAAATTATTACTAACTAACTAACTAATACTGGGGTGGTTGAGCTGGTGTTGCTGGATCATAAAGGAGAAGTTAAGTGAGTGTAGAATCCAAACCTAATATCTTACCTCTGACACTGTTTGGGCACCCTATAAAACAAGCAAAAAGGTAGACACATATTGTATTTACATACTGTAAATGAACATAAATAGTACATAAATAGTAGAAAGACTGCATATCAGAAAAAGACCACAATATGGTCCGTGTTGACATCCGTGTTAGACCATACAAGTTATTATACCAACTCTCAATTGCACTTGGGACAGTGTCACAGACTGTGAAAAGCTAAAAACAACCAATTATGTTCATTTAACACACAATAGAGAGACCGAATCAGGGCATGACTCTGCAGTTTAATCAAAACTGGTCAGTTCAGTGGCTATTTCATTTACAGTAAGCATGACTCTGCATTTATGATACACCATCTACAAGGTCGATGAGACTACAGAGATCTAATTTAGCCTTGCTAAATCTTTTAATGCCTCTAAGCTAAACAGAGCTTGATTCTTTCAATGCTCTGTCTTATTTACAGCAAACACATATACATTATGATACCTACATTTATTTTGGCACCACCCTTAAGTGCGTTTGCTATCACTGTCAGCATGTTCTGCATGCTCCAAAGCCCAGCCTGAGTGTGCAGGAGTGTTTCAGGAGGATCAGCCCCACACAGTGAGCTGAAGCCAGAAACACTCACACTTGCTCAGTATGGCCGAGGATTGGACTACACTCTGTTTCAAGAATTAAAGTTCAGTTTAACCGTGCACAACAACAGCAACAAAATAAAAATATCAAATAAATATTAAAATAATAGATATTAAAGCAATATAACAATTTTAAGTCATATTATGCACGTTTGTAATAATGTGACAGATACAGGTAAATTATTGTATTTGTATTTTGTAAAAAAAAAATTAAATAAAAAAATTAAATAAACACGAATTAATAAATAAATAAATTATTTAATAGAAAAGCAAATCTGAGAACAGTCTGACAGAATGACTGACTGATTTACATTTTGATATTTTTTTAAATTCCTTATGGGAAATTATTATAACAGATATAACAGATATAGACTGGATCTTCTTGAGGTTTGCAAATAACAGGACTTTTATTTTGATGACTTGTAAAGAACGTCATTTACGGTCATGTTATTTTCGTAAAAAATGTAACAGTGCCACCAAGCTGTAAAGAGTAGTTATAGCAGAATTAATGTTGTCTTTTCATGGATATACCCTGTAAAATATTTGTCATGTGATTTCATTATTAAAATAATGTAAAATAATATAATAATAATATGTATGAAATAACTAAATATTTATATCCCCCCCCAAAAAAAGTATAACAGTTAAATTTCAAATGAATATGTAATGTCACATTTAAAATTAAGATGTTTTAAAATGTATTTGGTACTACTTCTAAATAATATTAATAATTGAAAATGATTAATATCCAAGCACATTTTTCCATTTTTTTTTTTTGTAGCCTATGAATTTTTGTTTCTCAGTGTGCAGATTTTACTATTAAAAAAAAAATGGAAGTAAACTAAAAAGTAATTTTTTTTTCTTAATATTGCTATTGTTGAATTTTTAATTGAAAAAAGGCTTATTTACATAATATGTATGCTAAATTTAGCTAACAGAAGCAGCAAGTCCTTTATGATAAAACATGTAATATGGGGAAAACCATAGACTGTAAAAGGTAATATCCCAACATTTACGAAACAGTTCAAACCTGGGCATAATGTGATCCTTAATAAATGTACAAAAACAAGCCGAAAGAAACCGCGTTGTAAACCCAGAAAATGTACAAAGTAGATTAATAACACAATTAAAGCTAACATTAGTAATCTCAAGAGTAATATTTTGCACTGTATGAAAAAGCAGGCGCATGTCTCCGCTTTTACGTCAGCGGCGGAAGGTCAGCGCTCAAACGGAAGTGAGAGTCAGAGCCCATCCGCCATTGTGGAGCAGAGCAGGGGTAATATTCTCTCCAGACGTTACACAGAGTGTGAATGTTTCGGACTAACTTAAACACATCACACAGCAGCCAACCTCCCCCAGCCGTTTGACGTTCGCTGTCAGTACCGCCGAAAGGACCGCTGCCGACCGTTTGAAACCGGGCGAGGAGATCAACGCCTGAGAAATACGCTGTGATTATAGGGCAATCCGGAGAGAGGAAAAACAACGTGAACCCGCAGCGGTGGCAGGAGAGACAGCCGTGGACAGTCATAACAGCGATCAGCTCGGGCTCCCGGAGGATGTCTGCGACAACTGTCGATCAGGTTCCATCCATATAACCATATAAGCATGATAGTGCATGTAAAGGTAGTGGCTGTTTTAAAACCTAGTGAGCTGCCTACCTAGACAGCATTACTGACGCGCTTGGAAGAAATAAACGTTTCAAAACAAGCTAACGCTCAGTGAGGCTCTTCATTATGTTGTAAAACACAGCTAACGTCAATCACAGTCAAGCCGCTTCTCCACAAACTGGGAGTCTTGGGTATTTGATAGCTGCTTCTGCTAGGCCGAATCATTGTATCCATGTTGTGTTCGTGATAAACTGATGTTCATAGTTTGTTTTTTGTCTTTTTGTCACTGTCTGCACACTTTGAACCCAAAATCAGAGACCTAAAGGACAAGGAAACAAAGGTATGTGATGAAAAGATTCGTTTTCTGTCCGCTTACAAAGGGACAGTTCACTCAAACATTACATTTCTGTCATCATTCACTCGCCCTCATGTTATTATAAACATGTATAACTTTGTTCTGTTCTTCTGTGAAACACATCATGGTAGGGACATACACCTTTGGTCAGCATTCAGTTTAATAAAAAAAAAATTCCATGCCATAAGAATGAATAGTAACTTTTTTGTTTTTTGAATAGATGTTGTGTGTAAAAAAAAAAACAATAAAAAGTTGATGAGAAAAAAAAAAGAATGGTGACTGAGGCTATCATTCAGCCAAAGAAAGTAAAATGGACAACATGTGGATGAGAAATTTCATTTTGTGTGAACTGTCTCTTTAAGGGGGTTCGGTTTACTGATATGTTTCTGGCTGTCTCACTTGTGTGCATTTATAAATAGTCACTCCTTCTGTGAATCATATTTTATGTAGTAGACCAGTCTTGATATAAATCTAGCTCTCTATGTGATTTTATAGTCGTGACATTGACCGATAAAGCAATTTAGAGTTTTAAATATATTTTTACTTGTTGTTCTTGCTTAGACATAATCATTTCCAAGTGTAATTTACTTTTGCTGTGTGTCATTATTTCTTATCAAGATTATTGTGGATTGAACTAAGTGACACACTGTCTCTGTCTGTCTTTGGTGTAATTTTGCTTAGTGCAAAACGGCTCGATGCATCAGAAGGATGCTGTAAATGATGATGACTTTGACAATTACCTGAGCAGCCAGACAAATCAGGTGAGTTTTTGTCCTTATATTGTTGTTAGTTGTCAGTACAGAAAATTTTAGTATTACCATTTTTATGATTTCATTTCACTGTTCCATTACATTAAAGATTAAACTGATAAATATGTAACAAATCATTGACCTCTTCCATATTTTATTATTTGCTGATACTTATCTATATTATGTATTACCATTGAAAAGTTTATGGCGATTTTATAAATATTTTTTTAAAGAAGACTATTATATTCACCAAAGCTGCATTTGATTAAAAATACATTAAAAATGGTAATATTGTGAAATATTTTTATCATTTCTTATTATAAAAGTATTAGAAATATTCTTATTATATGCTGCTCAATAGTTTTGTGGAAATTGATACATGTATTTTTTCAAGATTCTTTGATCAGTAGAAAGTTTAAAAGAACAGCGTTAATTGAAAATAGAAATCATTTGTAACGTGTCTTCATTTTTTAAATCAATTAAATGCATCCTTGGTGAATAAAAATATAGTTTTTCCACATTTTTTCACCTATTATATTTTTATGTCACCTCTTTTATTTAGCCACTGGTTTGTTACATCATCATTACTGACTTATCTTTAATTACCCTCTACAGAGTAATAGCTACCCACAAATGTCTGATCCCTACATGCCCAGCTATTATGCGCCCTCTATCGGATTCCCTTACTCCCTGGGAGAGGCTGCTTGGTCCACCGCAGGAGACCCGCCTATGCCATACCTGACCACGTATGGACAGATGAGCAATGGTGAGCATCACTTCATTCCCGACGGAGTCTTCAGTCAACCTGGTGCTTTAGGCAACACGCCCCCTTTTCTCAGCCAACACGGATTTAACTTCTTTCCTGGAAATGCAGACTTTTCCACCTGGGGCACCAGTGGTTCTCAGGGACAGTCTACACAGAGCTCAGCATACAGCAGCAGTTACGGATATCCCCCGAGCTCATTGGGCCGGGCCATTGCTGATGGACAGGCCGGATTTGGCAGTGACTCGCAACTTAGTAAAGTTCCAGGGCTCAGTAGTATCGATCAGGGAATGGCCGGGCTCAAGCTCGGCTCTGACATGTCGGCCGTTACAAAAACGGTTGGATCTCCTTTAGGTGGGACGGCGGGTATGAGTAGCATGGCTGCCAACAGCATGCCACCCGTCAGCTCCTCTGCACCAAAACCCACCTCGTGGGCTGCCATCGCGAGGAAACCGGCGAAACCTCAGCCCAAGTTGAAGACTAAGCCCAACATGGGTTTAGGAAGTGGCGCCACAATTCCTCCTCCGCCGATAAAGCATAACATGAACATTGGGACCTGGGAGGACAAAGGCTCCATCACCAAGCCCCCTCATGCGCAGCAGATGCTCCCGCCTCAGCCCTTGGTGCAGCAGCAACTCTTGGCCCAACCTCAGCCCATGCTGCAGAGTCCATTGCCTCCTCAACCCCAACACCAGCAGCTCCAGCTACAATCTCCCCAGCACCCTCAGCAGCTGCCTCCAGGTCCTCCTCACCCTCACCCTCACCATCACCATCACTCGCAACCAGGTCCCCCGCAGCCCCTGCACCCACCTCAGGTACAGAACCTCCCACCCCAAAACCGCTGGGTGGCTCCTCGGAACAGAGGAACCACATTTAACCAGAACAGCGGCATGGAGAACTTTGGCCTTGGGACGGGAGTCCCCATGAGCTCATCGCCTTCTTCCAGTGAGGTTCACCCTGTGCTGGAGAAGCTCAAGGCCATCAACAATTACAACCCCAAAGACTTTGACTGGAACTTGAAGAACGGACGGGTCTTTATCATCAAGAGCTACTCAGAGGATGACATCCACCGTTCCATCAAGTACTCCATCTGGTGCAGCACAGAGCATGGAAACAAGCGTCTGGATGGTGCCTACCGCTCGCTCGGTGCCAAAGGTCCACTGTACCTGCTCTTTAGCGTCAACGGCAGCGGACACTTCTGCGGTGTGGCTGAGATGAAGTCAACCGTGGACTATAACGCCTACGCCGGTGTCTGGTCCCAGGATAAGTGGAAGGGCAAGTTTGAGGTGAAATGGATCTTTGTTAAGGACGTGCCCAATAACCAACTGCGGCACATTCGCTTAGAAAACAATGACAACAAGCCTGTCACCAACTCCAGGGACACTCAGGAAGTGCCCCTAGAAAAGGCAAAGCAAGTGCTTAAAATTATTGCGACTTTCAAGCATACCACCTCAATCTTTGATGATTTTGCACATTACGAAAAGCGGCAGGAGGAAGAGGAAGCCATGCGAAGGGTAAGCGCAGCTTTCTGCCACTCTTCACAATAGCAGAAAGCAGGCACTGCACCTTTAGATCTCCTAAACATTGTTACGTTTTAGTGCTGTCAGCATGTCCATCCATTTCCAAAGGTAGGTTTTTTAATAGCAACTAATTTCCAAGCATTTCTGTCTCTTTTGAGTTTCAGAAATAGGCAGCAGCAAGACAAAAACAGTGCAGTCAGTCATAATTAGAAATGAAATGTTAGATCTGGTAACTCCGTACATCATTAATGGTGGTCACATAATAAGTTGTTTGTGTTATTGCTCAACACGGCTTGCACATAACACATTTCCCCTATATTTCAATTAACTGAACTGCTAAAGTCTCAGAAGATAGGTATTGTGAAATAAATGGTTCTTTAAAAAATAAAATGAAAAAAGTCTCTGACCATTTATTGACAAAGGCTGGCGTTGAGCTGTGACGCCAATCAGTGTCTCTGCTCAAACAGCAGGCAGATGTCCCATTAATAGATTGGACTTACATCATTTCCTGCCCAACCAACACAAATAATTGATGTCTGTGCCCGTTACCAGCTGCTTTTTGTCCTTGTATGTGAGTTATGAAAACAGCATTTAGATTTTGGGGGTTTATCAGGTCAAACCTTTAAAAATGTATATTATGTCTTGCCTCTGTACTAATAGTCATTCAGTATCTCATCCTAATAGAGCTTAAACTTGTTTGGAAGTTGTTGGAAATTGTTCGGCACTAGAAAGTTTAATATCTACACTAAACTCATTGTTTAGTGGCCCAACTTTGTACTACTGTGATCATGTACTCACTTCAAAGTTTTGGAAGTGACTCCCAAACTTGTGATGGTTTACATGGCGATAACCATTGCAATGTTTTGCCGTCACGTGCCTGTATAGAATAAACATGAATGAATGCCAGCAGTTTTTTAGTTTTAGATATTTTGACCATAGCTACCATAAATGTTTTAATTGTCCAGCAATTGTCAATAAACTTTGGCTGAACAGAGTTCTGTGTTTTATCGGTGTTAAGCTGCTGCTTTTACTCCTGTGAATAACCAAATTGTGAATTGACTGAAATTGTTGCTGCATGTATATGACCTGTATGCAGCACTGCAGCTCTATTGGCCTTGTTACATCAGCATGTCATTTGTATTCAGCTGATTGAGTATTTGTCACTTACACGATATATGTGCATCTTTACGTAAGCCAATTTAGGATGAACTTGTTAGTCAAGAATATAAATGGAAAAATTGCAATCAAAATGGCGCTTGGCTTAATCATGATGTCTTGTTGTACTTGGACTTATTTAGCTTCTTTTTTTTTTGTGAGAGATTATCAAACCTCAGATTAAGTTTTTCTCAGAACTTCATTTCTTTCTATTTCATTACCTTGCCAATCATGTGTAGATTGCCAAAGCCATAATAAAATCAACTATTTAAATTAAAAGGGTCTCCAAGGCCTCTGGTTTAATTTGTGAAATCTAATGCTTTATTTAATCCAATGAAGTGATCTTAATTTGTGGCATACAGAAGTGTATATAAAAAAAAATATTTGCATTATATAGCATGGCACTGTGCATTCATAAATGTGTGATGCTTAACTGCGGTTATTTATTTTTTATTATCATCAGAAACGTCAAGCATTTAAGAATGATGAGCTAATAAATTCTAATCTATTGTCAGTCTGCGTCATTGACATTTTGACCACTGATTTAGTCGCCAACAGTGGGCTGTAAAAGCACTGTCTATAATGCAGTCAGTATCTCCAATTAAGTGTATTAAAACCTTCAAGTGGCACATGGCTTTATGTTGTTTGGAAATGCATGAGCCAGGCTGGAGTCATACATGACTCTTGATGTAGCTAACATGCCTCAGCTTAGCCAGTAACATGAATGTTTTTTTGTGCCCACTGCCTTTTTTGCCTCATATCTTTATGATAGCTTTAAATGTAACAGATTGATGCATTAAAATATATGTTAACCTTCTGGTGCTGCTCACTTGGTGATTAAAAATTACAGATTTTTATTTTTTTTTATTTCAGTGAAATGTTTATTAGATGGTATGGTACTAAATCATATTTATGGGATAATTATCCATTTATTACCTGGTAACCCCATTTTGAGCATATACCTGAAAATTTCCTACTTAAACTATTGTAAATCTCAAATGCTTTGGAGCACAGACTTTAGTTTGATCTCTTCCCTTTTTAAAGACGGCACTTCGATTATTGCTGAAGTGAAAAAAGTGAAACTTAAAGTTATAGAAATGTATTATTTTTACATTTTCTATGAAATATAAATTTTCCAAAATATTTAATGTTTTACTCTAAAACGGCATAAAACTCATAAATCGAATCAAGTTGTGATTTTGTGAAGTTGTTTTTGACCGTGAACAGTACAACAGTGCAAGTTTTTTTTCAGGACCATTTTACCTTCTCAGATCATATCCATGATTTGTGTGTGTTTGTTAACATAGCAAATGCCAAAACCTTTACCAAGTTATATTCTATTTAGGAGAAGTAAAAACAACAACAACAAAAAGTAAAAGTTAAAATAAGTTTTTGCATTAAAAACCCCCGACCAAACAGCACTAGAGGGTTAAAGGAATAGTTCACACAAAAATAAAAATTTGCTGAAAATGTACTCACCCCCAGTACATCCAAGACGTAAATGAGTTTGTTTCTTCATCGGATCGGATTTGTAGAATTGTAGCATTACATCACTTGCTCACCAATGGATCCTCTGCAGTGATTTGGTGCCGTTGGTTTAGAGTTCAGATAGCTGATAATAAAACATTAATCCACACAACTCCAGGGAAAGTTAAAAGCATGTTTGTAATACAAATGTTTGTAATAATACATCATTAACATGTTTTTAACTTCAAACTGTTGCTTCTGTCTAAAATAAGTGTCCTTTAATCATAATATTGATTATTGAAAAAAATGGTCTTGTCTGAATCAGGAAAGAAAGATGTACAGATCAATCACTGGTAACAAGCAAAAACAGTTTTAAACAAAAATGTAAGTGGATTTTGATGTAAGGGAACAACAGAGGATGAACTTTTTCACTGGAGGAAATGTTATTATGGATTATGGACTATTTTGGCCAGACGTAAGGTTTAAAGTTAATACGCCATGATGGATTTGTTTCTTACAAACATGCAGCTTTTCACTTTGTTTCACTCCAGACGTGATGGACTGGAATTGTGTGGGTCACTTCTGGATTATTGTGATACTTTTATCAGCTGTTTGAACTCTCATTCTGACGGCACCCATTCACTGCAGAGGATCCATTGGTGAGCAAGTTATGTATTGCTAAATTTCTCCAAATCTGTTGCAATGGAAAAAAACGAACTCAACTACATCTTGGATGGTCTCAGGGTGAGTAATTGTTTAGCAAATTTTAATTTTTGAGTGAACTATCCCTTTAAGTTGTTTCTGAGCTTCATTAAGATAAGAACACGGTCATCAGACTTTATCCTGAGACCTATTGGTGTGTTTGATCATAATGCAAAAGCAGGTTTTCATTTACATCATTGTAAAAATACCCTGTTCACAAGCATTTTTGTCATGCATGATTGATTAATTCTCCAATCCGATATCTCCAAGAGGGGTTACTAAGATGAATTGAGTAGTATTCAGCTGGTCATACAACATGTGGGACAACCACCCTAATGTAGAATAAAATGGCTTTTATGTAACTGAGGTGAACATTTGTCAGAAATATTACTCGCTTCTTTTAAAATTACTTTAAGGGTGAAAAGTTTTATTCTCTGCATGTCAGAGAGATCTGATCAGCCTCGTACTGTTTTGAAACCACTGGCTGTATCAGCAGTTCTGATACTTAAGAGACAGAATCATTTTGCATCAGTATCTGCATCTTCAGGAAACTAACATTTGAAATCTTAGAAAGATTCTCAAAATTGCTTACTTGGTGATCCACAACATGTACAATCTTTTTTCAAATGAATTTTATTTAGTTGATTTACATCAGTCAATCTTGTGCGATCATCATTAGATGATGACAAAGGTAAAGTTCTTAATAGAAACGCTAATTTAATATCACAGTCTAATCTCAGTCAGAATTCAAAATTAATATCCATTTTTCATACAGTGAACTTAAGTATCACAACATTATAGTGTATTGTTAGCATAAAAAATAAAATGTTCGTTTTTTTTTTTGTATTATTTAAACAAATGACAACACACCGCAAGAGTTTTTAAAGACACTTTCATTTGTTGTAGTTAAAACAAAATTTTCAATGTAATCATCATCTAATTTTGTCTCTTTTCTCTCTTTCTCTTTCTTTACAGGAGCGAAATAGAAATAAACAGTAGGTTTACAGAGATCTCCATGGTAGAACGTCAACACTAATGATGTAGAACCTTAAATATTGTGTAACCTCAGAGGAAATATGGGGTTCTGACATATTTTTTCTGCTGAAAACGATGTACGAACACTTAATCACGACAGTGGACTTTTCTGCGTCAACTTCTGATGGATTTGCCCTTCTCGCACGAAACGGAAAGAAAATCACTCACGTAAACTGTATCTTAAAGCACTTTCAGCCCTTCTAAAAGCTTCTACCAGTACCCTTAACTATCATTGGACATCTGTTTGGTATTAACTGACTAACCAGTGTAGTTGGTTCTGAGGATTTCAAATGTATTTGTAGGCTTATTGTTTTGTCTTGTTTTTGTTTGTTTGTTTTGGTAAATCATTTAAATTTTAGCGTACTCAGAGGAGATGAGAATTATGTATCCAAGGAAAGAAAAATCTTTACTTGAATTTACGTGAAGCTGTAAAAAACATAATTGAGGTGCAGAAGCTTGACTGAATCCCAAGTCAGAATAATCACGTCCGATATTGTAGACTGCCTCCAGAGTAGCCCTTTCACCTTTGTGTATCAGCATCTATTTCTGTGTACCAAATAATAGTTTCGCAGCTTGGTGTAGTATGACACCAGCCAATGCACTTTTTTTGGTTTGGTTATTTTTTTCCCTGCAATCTTGTCATTCGAAAGTGCATTTGTCATAGGAGAAACCTGCTCAGAAATGCCATAAGTTCCTCTGAAGTCCATCGTCCCCAGACGTTACCAGGCCTGGTGTTCAGGAGAATCTCTTTAACGCTTTTTTGGACTGATCAGGATTCTAATCTGCTGCTAATCAGGATTCAGTCCGAATTGCTGAAGCTCAGTGAGAACGTGACAGTTTTCTCCTATAGGTGACTCACTAGCTAAAATAAACATTATCCATGTTTAGCGATGCCACGTTTCGAGTTTTTCCTTTCAGAATGTCCTTCTTTAATTAATGAGCGTGAAACATTATTCGTATCTTCCAAATTCGTATTGCATGAGAACTTTCTGTTTTGCTGTTTGCAACTATATACTGAGCATTATTCTGAGGCCATGCAAACAAAATCTATTTAGGTCTTGATTATATTGATTGATTGAATGAATGATAAAATTAATATTGTTGCCATGGCCTGACGTTACAGTCCGAATGTTTCCCCGCTGGGAAGATGCCGGTGCCGGTGTCTTGAGATCACACTCCCCCTATAAGACTTGATCTTCTCAAACATCTGTGAGTAATGCAAAGTAATTACAGTCTCTGCTATTTCCTGTTTGTTCACTGGAAGCTGCCTTCTCCACAGACCACTTTAGGCTGTTCTTGCTTCAGGAGGTTGTGGGTAAGAAGAAGTGGACCCAGTGATGGAACAGGCATCACATCTGGGTTTATGTTCTACGGTCGGAATCAGCGGGAAGATGACACTGCTGCAAAAATAGACGCCTTCCGTTCCCTTCCTCTTTCTGCTTTGGTTTAAGGCCATGTTTGTATAGGTTACTGTAAATCAATGCTTCTTAAGATGCTGATGCTAATTGAGGTATGATGTGATTAATTAATCTGATTTGAAAAATAAATATAGATTTATGGAAATGGATTCTGAAAGTTGTCTTGACTGCAGCAGCTTTGGTTTTGTATATCGCATGGCAGCCCCACCAGATCTAATTTTAAATGTGACTACGCATTTACATAAGAAAATAAAACTAATGTAAATATCCTTTAATATTAATCTTAGCCTCAAACAGATATAACACAAGTCTGATTGCAAAATATTCACACAGGTTCGTTTGAGATGAAATGTAAACATTTGTCGCGGTTGATTGTATTTTACCCGGAGTTGTTGTTAATGGATCATCCATTAGGTGGCGCTATTGCCCAATACATTTCAGTTCTAGTGGCTGAAGTGCCGTTGGAAAGCTTGTTCTGTGAAAGACTATTTGGTTTTTCTTTTTTTTTTCCTCTTAAATCCCACACTTTCCTAATTAATCTGAAATCTGTTGAGATGAACAGATATAAATAACTTCCCCAAAATGATTGTGCCAAGGTAAGAAATGATCCCGGTATCTGGGCTAATAAATTAATATAAAATAAAAAGCAAATAATTAAACAAAAACATATCTAATGCCTCAGTGGTGAGGCAGGATGACGACTTATTAATATAATTTATAATTTAATTATTAGTATAATTTATACTCTATACAATAAAATGACTGCATGTGCCAAGGTCAAAAATTAACCCAGTATCTGGGCAAATAAATTAGTATAAAATAAAAAACAAATAAATAAACAAACAAAAATATTATGTAAATAAATACATAATACCTAATGCCTTAATAATATACTTATATTATTAATATCATTTACTATAATTTATAATTATTAATGTAATTTATATTAATATTTTAATGATATAATAAACTATTCTTACTTGCTTTAAATGCTAAGAAACATACAATCAAGATGTTATCTGAAATCATAATTCCCGTTATCCCCCCAAATCTTGAAATTTCTAGAATAACATGAATTGTGTTTAATTAATATATTAACACTCACAGTTTCTGTTTCTTTTTATATTTTATTGCTATACTATTTATTTAACAAAAATGTGCTGCAATTAAAACCAGTGGTCCATTAGATTCCCTTAAGAAAGGTAAATAATTTTTAAGGAATATATTTTTTGTGTGCATGTATGTTACAAAAGAGCAACACCAGTAAAAGGAAAATGATATTAAAAAGGATTCTGTTCCACTGGAAGAGTATAATGGCAAGCAAGGATGAGTGTGCAGCTACATGAACTCGGTGACAAGCTCTTATGTCATTTCGGTGGAAAAGGCAGAGATCTCGTCTCTCGCCCAGAAGCCTCTTCATCTTTAATCAGGCAATTACAGCATGAACATGGCACTTGTTGTCCAATCTGCACCTTTGTAAAGTCAATTAATGGTGGCTTGCCAAGAGAATCCCTCTGTGTGACAGAGGCAATTCCTCTTTGTCTGGTGCTGTAGAAAAAGTTGTAATTAAGACTTTACAATGTTCCCCACATATGTATCAGTACTCGCATCTGGCTCGAACTGCTAAACGTTTTCTTTTACCTTTTTTTTTTTTTTTAGGTGAGTTTGTACAACACAGGCTATACTATTAATAACCTTTGCTACACTCCCTCTAATTGCCAGTTTGGCTCACAGGCATGAAAAGAACAAAGGCTGAATATGCAAATGATGGTTTTTATTTCATCAGCCCTTGTGCTGGCTTGGGGTTTCCTGGCCCTTGTTTTTGAGAAGTCGGATCAGATCACAACAGGCCTTTTGAACAAAACATACATCTCAGATTAATCACAGCAAATCAATAGACGTGCAGAACTGTGCCATGCGTACATAAAAAGTACTTTTTTTCTTTTTCTTTTTGAAATAACCATGTTGAGAATGTGAATGTATCTGTAGAACATTTCAGAGCATAATTTAAATGGGCATTTTCAAGAGTGCTTCTTCTTGATCTTAGCATTGCAAATGATTGCCAATGACCTTTTGAGAAGTGCTCAGCTTTCACATTTTCTATTTTCCCTCTCCTCACCTTCTGCCTCCTTTGCATAGGAGTTTTAATGTTAAACCATGTAGCATCTGACTAGAGTGTGTTTCACAAATTTAAAGTCATAATATGACATTGGCTCATCTTTGAAACAGTGAGTGGTACTGTGACATACTTCACTTTAGCGCCGGTTTACATATTTATAATGCATTTAATTGTATCATCCATCCTAAAAGGTAAAGCTGCAGTCAAGACTTTAGTATTTTATCATGATGGGCAAACCGAGTGAGTGATTTAAATCTTTTTTTATCAGAAGGAGCTGATTCATTCTGATGCAGTTGAATGGTGTTCTGTTATTCTACAGATGTTCCTTTCGAAGGCTCAGCATAGCCAATTAGGAAGAGATGAGAGCCACAGCCAAAGGCCTTTGATTCTGCGCTCTTTGAAGCAACTGTCGTATTTAACTGCCGAGAAATGGCTGAGAGCAAGGTTAGGCTGAAGCTTTATAGGACGGTTGTCTGTTGAAAAATTACTTTACTTATCCTTTTGATAGGGCTTTGCCAAAAACGGATAATGATGTTTAGTGTTATCTTAAAAGCATTTCCTTTAAATGAATGATAATACTATGTAGAGATTTTTTGCATCAGTAAAAAATATATATATATATATATATATATATATATATATATATATATATATTTATTTAAATATATATTCCTATACTTATATTAGCCTAGTGTGATATATATATATATATATATATATATATATTAGTGATGTCAAACAATTAATCGCATCCAAAATAAAGTTTTTGTTTACATAATATATGTGTGTGTACTGCGTATATATATATATATATATATATATATATATATACACACATATGTAAAGACACACACATACAGCATATATTTTGAAAATATTTACATGCATGTATGTGTATTTATATATACATAATAAATATACACAGTACACACAAATATATTACGTAAACTTGACAGCACTAATATATGTATATATATGCTTAAAGCTGCATTTATTTGATCAAATTTACAGTAAAACAGTAATATTGTGAAATATTATTACCATTAAAATATTACATGCTTTCTATTGTAATATTTTTTCAAGCAGTCATTACTCCAGTCTTCAGTGTCACATGATCTTTCAGAAATCATTCTAATATAATCATTTGATGCTTAAGAAACATATTTTTACCGATTTTTAAAATATTATTTAGATTATTATTTTTATATTATTATCAATGTTAAAACAGTTGTGCTGCTGAATATTTTTGTGGAATATATTAAGCACTTTTCAAGACTCTTTGATGAACATAAATCGTTAAAAAAAAAAGAGATATTTTGCAACATTAAAATGTCTTTACTGTCACATTTGATCAAAAGAATACATCCTTTCTGAATTAAAGTATTATATATTTATTTATTTATTGATGTGAACTTTTTTTTTTTTGAATAGTAGTGTATCTATAAACATAAGGCTTGGGATTTTTATATAAAATGTTATTAATTTACTATTTAAATGTTATATAACAAATCTACTCAGAACACAAAAACTGAATCATCCTGAAATGCAGAAGACACAATCTTCACAAAACAGACACTTGGAGGGGCTTGAACCTTCTCTCCTCTGACTTCCCCTCTAAGACCTAATGGAGATTAAAGGCCATTAAAGGCTCTTTGCTGCATGTGCAGTTTCTATTGATCCCATCGACTCAGCTTGTTTTAGCCAATGATCCGATTACAACTGTTGTCACCCCTCCCCTGGCCCTCTTCCTTCTGTCCCCTGCTAAAGTTCTCCGTTATGCCATAGAACCATATGCTGACATGTGCATTTCCTAAAGCTCCATACCAGGACTGAGGCAGACCAAGGCTGGACTGCCCTGCAACTCTGCCACGCTGGATTATGACAGGTCTGGGTTAAGAAGCCCAGCAAACAGACAGCCTTGACTGCTAAGAGAATGTAAAGTTTGACAGGACCACTGGATCGAAAGATGCCTGAGGCCGGGGCTGCGTTTTGGAATCGCTGCAGATATTAACATTGACAAAGCTTCTTATTAATCTGTTTGGATTTCATTTACACAGTGTCCCACTGCGTAACAGAGTGCTCTATGTTTTCTGTCTCTTTCTCAGCCTGAATGATCACAATATAGCCATTTTAACCAGAAATACATGTGGTTTCAAAATTTTGCAGTTATTTGCAATACTATCATTCTAATAACAAATAATTTACAATAGAAACAATATATTACAATAATTAAAGGGACAAGTTATGCTTAAAAGTATAGCATTTAAAGTATAGTAATTAAAAGTATTTTAAAATTGCCCAGTAATATAATTAATAATGTAACCAGAAGTATATATTTTTTGCTCATTTAAAAGCAATGTGTGATTTTGAATGAATTATCAATCTCGAGTGACAGTATCAAATCTGAATGAGCAAAATTAATATGAAATACAACAAAATCAATTTCCATAATTGAGTCAAAAACAAATACACAGTACAGGGACTCAAATTGGTGAATCATTTTTGTGTCATTTAAATGAATTGTCCGAACAAAGAGATTCACTAGAATGAATCGAGAGAGAGGTTCATTCAGGGTGAACTGATTCACTAGAATGAATTGGAGATTTTAACTAGATATGAGAGAGAGGAGGACTGTTCAGGATGAACTGATTCGCTAGAATGAATCAGACATTTCAACTAGATACGAGACAGAGGTTAGTTTAGGATGAACTGATTCGCTACAATGAATCGGACATTTTAATTAGATATGAGAGAGAGGTCCGTTCTAAATGAACTGATTCACTTGAATGAATCGGATATTTTAACTAGATATATGAGAAAAGGACTGTTTAGGATGAACCGTACCACAAATAGAATGGGACAAGTTATATGCCAAAGTTTAATACTTAGGGTTAAGTGTTCAAATCCCTGTCCTAAGGTGTGCATGTCTCCTATCCTATCCACTCTGTCTGGACCTGAAGTTGGATCTCTTTCTAAAAGTCTCTATAGTGCTCATATAAGCTTTTCTGAGGAAAAGCGTGACAGAACTGGGTCTTATTCCACAGAGTGGATGGTGCTGGTGATTACCGCACTCTGTCTCTCCCATCCTTTTGGTTTTTATTCTCTAATCTGTCACATAACACATGATTGACAGATCCAGGACAAACAAACAACGTGCCAAATAAACCCAAAAGATTGAGAGAGAAAAAACTTCAAAGTTCTCAGAACTTCAGAACAGCAGAATTTCTGTTAAGTTCCACGTCTCAGCAGTGGCTGCCGATAAAGAATTTACCACAAAGGGTCACTTCCCAAGTTTCACCACAACAGGATTTATCACAGAGCAATTTGGTAGAAACTGAGACTCAATGCTTAGAACAGTGTCAAGTAAAAAAATTTCGGAATTTCTGCAGAAGCTTTAACGATTCCGATTTCTGACAGATTCCAGAGATATGAGATGCTGACAAATCTCATAATGTGCATCCCTAATACATGTCATATGAACAACCACTCAGTAACTCACAATTAGCTGTAATTCAGCTGTATGTGTTTGATTTACTAAAATACAGACTTAAATCACTCGTCCTGGAATCATGAGCTACTACACTGGTAGCTTTTCATGTTTTTATTTCACTAAAACGAACAGACTCATAAAATGAGTCATTAAAGAATCCGACTACATTAGTTGTGCTGTTTGTTTTGATTCACTAAAAAGAACCGTTCATAGGAGTCGTTCAGTCTGTAATTAGACTAGTAAGCTGGTTAAACTGCTATTGAACTCATCACTGTGCTGAGGTTGTATTTTGCTGTGATGAATCATAAACAACTCAGAAACTCACAGTTAGTTGTAATTAAGCTGCAAATGTTTTGATTCACTAAAAAGACTTTCATTCAGGACTCACCTGTTAGTTTGATTCACTAACAGAACCAACTCATAGGACTAACTCCTTCGGAAATCCCACTACACTGTATGCACTATGTTTCTGATTAACTAAAAAGAAACGAATCATGATTCATTCAGAAATCCGACTACACTGGTTGTCCTGTCTGTTTCACAGCATCATTCATTAAAAAGAATGTGCATTTCTGATTTTAAGTAAATCAGTAGGCCTAAATGGAGCCTACTGAAATATTCAACAGGGACAGTGTATGTAGGAATATGTAAATTAATATAACCACTACAGTTCTCATTACTGTGCAGAGGTTGTATATTGCACAGATGAATGACAGTCTGTCAAATATGAATCAATATGTGTTGTGGGCAGATGGTCACAAAGACAAAGAAGGTTGTATCAGGTGAAGAAGAGAGGCAGTTGTTCTGTCCTGAATACTAACGCGTGTGTAGAAGCCACAGTCTGAAGTGTTATATAACCATCTTTTCCAAATTACGGAGCATGTGCTAATCTCAGGAGTTATTTTTTTAGCACTGAAAAAGTGCTTTTCACTTTCTCTTATCAAAAGCAAGCTAGAACACAGAGGGGGTGTGGTTGGTCCTTGTGTTTTATTTTGTATTGGATGAACTCTGTGGCATGGAGGCACTCAGCACTGCAATTACATCACAGAGGAGGGCAGCCGGCACAGCACCCATTAATATTCATGCCAGAGCTGGAGGTAGAATGGACACCTTTGATTCGCCGGGATCTGAGCCTCGCGATGCATGACGGGCGGCTGCAGACACAGAGTGCATATAATGGCTTTCTGCTTCAGGACGGGACCCGTGTTTATCCTCCGATCGGGAAGGATCAAAGAGCTACACACACACCGCTAGCAGGCAGAGTGATGCAAGTGATTGGGGATGAGGAGGGTTGTATGAAGAGAGAGAGAGTGAGGGGTTTCACGGGCAGTTAATGAGCAAAGAAGATGCAAGATAGGCTATGTTGCTTACTAGAGTATGTATTTAATATGATGTGCTGCATGGTTTTATTAGCATTTCTGCTAATAAATTAAATAAGCTAATTGGCTAGCTCACCAATATGAATGGGTCAAGACCTTTTTAAGCCAGCTACAGATGAATGTCCAACTGAAACATTTCAGAAATAAAACCTTTCCAATGAGTTATGTATAAAAAAATTTTTTTTGTGCCAATATTTTGGAATCAATTTTGAAAAATAATTTGGAAAGAACCTTGCCAGAATGTTAACTAAAGTTAATCTGAGACTATTTCTTGTTTGTTGGGAATTCACTATCTTTGGTGGAATCATACTCAACTTGAAAAATGATTGGTTTTAATTTTTCAGATTTTTCTAACTTAAAGGCATAATTCACACAAAAAGAAAAAATTACCCCATGATACTCACTCTCAAGCCATAAGATGTATATGACGTTCTTCTTTCACACAAATACAATCGGAGTTATATTAAAAAAAATGTCTTGGCTCTTCCAAGCTTCATAATGGCAGTGATAGTTGAGATTTTGAAGCCCAAAAAAGTGCATCCATCCATCATAAAAAGTACTCCACACAGCTCCGGTGGGTTAATAAAGACCTTCTGAAGCAAAGCAATTCGTTTGTATAAGAAAAATATCCATATTTAAAACTATCTCTATCTATCTGTAACTATCTTAATCTAGTTTCCCGCTAACTGTCATACATACATTCACAAAGAGAGTGGCATTCCAGCGGATGACAGGACGTAGGCATAGTGTAAGCTCCGGTGAGAATATGCTAGTCTCATGAGAACCAAATTTTGTGTACAGCAAAGGAAAACCAGTCTCCTCTTGGCTTAGGCCTATATCAAAATCCTCCGACGTTTTCCTTTACAAATCCTCATTTTGTACTTCTAATTCATGATTGGTGTTCGTGACTTCTCACTAGAGCTTACTATGCCTATGAACTATCCCTTTAAAAAGCTAAACACTGACAAATCAGATTTTTTTTTTTTTTTATTGCTGTCATGTGATTATTTCCATGGCACTCAGAATTTGCATTTCAAATGAATATTGACAGATAAGTGCCAGTTTATTCCTCCCTCTGCATTTGTGGTGTAAGTGCTGGATCTTGACCAATAGAGGTCCTCCTTGCTTTGAAGCCGGTTACTGAGCACTGTGTTTCTGCTCTCGAATAAGCACTCAAGACCAGCTGTGATGCACCGACTCAATCACTAGAGGTGTATCCTTGATTTCAAGGCAACACTATTGTCTGATATAGTACTGCAACTTGTATATAGAGAGAGCAGAAGAAATGTAAACATAAAAACCTTCTATTTAATACCAGTAAAGCACATTTCTAGAGGTCACCAAAAGCAAGTCCGACAACATTGTTAAAATTGAACGGAAGCAGTGTGTCATTTAATCCAGACATTGAAATCACAACACATTGCAGTGATCAAATTGCATCATGTGTGTGAGCAGATGAAGGGATGCTGCAGCCCCACACAGTATGTGTGTGTTTCATTAGTGATTCGTCTTGTCCTAATTACTGTAAAATGAACAAGAATCCATCTGGCTCCAATAACACTTAATAGCAAATATTTAATCTAATCAAAATATGCAGCGTGAGAGGGGGACATGTTTTAACAGACTGCTCGTTTCATGTTTTCACACAAGACTTGATATACTTCAAGACCACATCTGCTTTTTGGCTCATTAATAAGGGTAATTTGATCAGGCAAGGACCCTTTGAGAACCAGCTTAGACAAAATGATCAAATTAAATAGAAATCTTTCAAAATAATAAGACTGGAACAGTACTGTCAATATATATATATATATATATATATATATATATGCTATGTTGCTCATGTTTCTATTTTTATTTATTTATTTTTTAAATCTCTTAAAAAAAGTTACTTCACTGAAGCATAACTGAGAGCTCCATTAATTCTTCTGAGCCATGACAGAGCAACCTCTGAGCAATAAAATTGTCCTCTGAGAATACATTCTTCACTGAATGGGCACTAATGCCCAATATATATTTCGCCAAAAAGCCATTCAAAGGATTTTGGATTACCAATGTGGGAATACAACTATTAATATCCAAGGAGCTACCCTCATATTTACATTCACACACTCTCAAAGTCTGTTGTGGAAGCACTATACGCTGAGTCCTTATTTATAGCCAGGCAAGAGAGTAAGAGGGTGAGTGTTTACAGAGGCCGTATCGATCCAGCGACAGGAAGATTCTGCACGCTTGTGGTTTCACAGCTTCCTGTGTGCTGGGGTGAGCTTCCCACTGGAACATAGATCACGCTCTGTGGACTGAGCTTCTGCCTAGTCCATTGATTCCAGCCCTTATTCAATTCATGTTAAGTATTAAAACCACCCGTCTTAAATTACCAACACAGTCCATGCTCTTTATGAAGAGTGCTTGATTTGGAAGGCAAAACCTCAAGGGCCTTGCTTTAAATAAAAAGGACTACTGTCACATAAACATAGGAGAGCTTTGCCGGATGGATAAAAAGGCTACTTTAAGTGATGTTTTTACATCTGTGTGATATTTTAGAGGACCAAACTGAATGCAAATTGTGAGCTTATACAGTACATTGATTCAATCCAAAATGTCATTTACTTACCCTCGTGTTATTTGAAATCTGTATAACTTTATCCACACAAGAAAGAAATTTAGCAGAATGTCCAAGCTTTTCTCTTTAGTATAATGAAAGCGAATGGGGACTAGAGCCTGCAAGCTCGAAAAAGCACTATAAAAATAGTCAATCTGACTTGTGCGCAAAAATCAAAGTATTCTGAAACCATATGAAAGATTTGTGTGAAAAACTAGAAACCTTGCTTTACAGTCACTATTCACTTTTATTGTGAATAAAAGTGTGGATGACATGAGAGTGAGTAAATGATAACCTATATATATAACAAAAAACATCCTATTTCATAACCAGCGATTGTGTTTTACATGCTCAAATATTTAAAAATAAGCACAAGTGAGGTTAGAAAAAATAGCTGAAATTTACAACCGGTAATTGCAGTTGTTATCAGTTTATAGTCATTAACTATCAATCAAGAGAAATAAAATCATTGACCAAATCTCCCCCAAATACACACACACTTATGCACTGACAGCACATGAACACACAAAAACACACACTACCATTTACATATTGTCAGCAGCCATCTGCTGTAAATGATGGGCAATTAACTCAGTGGCTTTGTCTCTCCTCTCACTGTTTGGTTGACATGTATGGACGTTTTCAGAGAGTATATTGCGGGTGAGATAACAAGCAAGATGGAATGATGGAAAAACAGAGAGACATGGGAGAAGAAATGATTAAGAGAGATAACGGGGTCAAAAAGTCTGAGGCCACACTGAAAATCTGGCATTCTAATTTAAACCAGGATTTTGACAAGTTGTAAACAAATAAATATGACATGAAATGAATAAGAAAGTCTGTTGCGTGTGTGTGTGTATTATTCCCAAATGTGAGCTAAATCTGTAAATGTGATCTTTCTTCAGGGGACATGTGACATCCACAAAAGCAAGTAAGAAGTAAAAAGTCAAAAGAAAATAATTTATCAACGGTGCTGTTTGCCTCACCAATGAAAATGGTTCCAAACACAGCCAAAGCAGAATACATTTTTGTACATCTCCAAACAACACAAAATAGTGGCATTCCTGAACAAATCAGTGTTTTTGAACAACACGGTTGAGTAAATGATTCAATGACTCGCTTATAAAAATAGTAGCTGTACCCAAAAATCTGAGTATGTACTACTTTGGATAAGAACCTTGCAACCATTAAAAAATATGTTCTATGTAATATAAATGTGTATAGCATGAATGTAATCAGCATGTAGATACATGTGCTACATATATAAATGCATATGCAAATACAGATGCAGCCAGAATGTTTTGGAGTCATGTAAATGATTCAATAACTTTCTCATAAAAACAGTTGTTTATTTAATCCCTTAATGATTTAGTATTTGTGAACAAATCGACACAATGACACTTCAAAAAGACATTTGTTTTGTCCTGATTTAATTAGTGTTTTGAACAAATCGGTGAATGGTTAAATTGCTCACATGTAAAAGTCACTTATGGTCACATGGTCACTTATTTTGTATCTGATGAATGAATCAGTTGAGCAAATAGTTCATTCATCTATTGAGACAGTCACTTTCACCTAATGGTGTAACATAACCTGCAGATGGAGTAACTGAAACCCCCCACCACTAATGCTGTATAATTAGCTTTATATAGTCTGTATATCCCCATTTAGATCATTCATAGATTACAGTAACTTCTCTCTGGACCATTTCTCCTCTCATTCACAGTGGGATACAATTAGCAAAGTTAGAGTAAGAGAGAGCAAGAAAGAGGTGGTGAGAATGACAGCCTAGACTTTATATTTCTCTAAGCATGCTGGAGGTGTTTCCTGCAAGTTTTATGTGGTAATTATACAGTGTAGATGTCTCACCCCTGGGCAAAGGTGAGATGAACTCACAAGATTAACCATCTTCATAGAGCTGCCCTCTCTCATTCACCTCACACAGCCAGTTTGCTGTCTAATAACACTCTTTCCGACATGGGTTGGAGAGAGGAGACCTGCCATGTAAAAGGAGGTCACCATCTACGGAAAGGCTGATGGAGGAAATTACCTGCCCAGAGATGCTGAAGAATCATAGATGGCACATTAATCTTTTAGCATTAACCACAGGACCACCTGTGGTCCCCACGAGGGAATTTTTTTTATTAAAAATAGTAAATGATGTTTATCTGAAAGTGTAACAATGCAAAAAGGTTTCCTGTAAGAGGTAGGTTTAGGGTTAGGGGATAAAAAATATTGTTTGTTCAGTATAAAAGTAATAGAAGTCTATGGAAAGTCCCCACAATTCACAGAAACAAATGTGTGTGTGTGATAGGTTGTGGGTTAGCAGACAGCATGAATGTGTGCCACAGTCTCAGCTCCTGCTGTGAGGGCCACACAGAAGAAACAAACACTGTAATACCACAGCCCAAAACAAACAAACAAACAGCATTTTTGTGGTAATGGCTGTGATTAAGAGATAAGGGAAGTAAGAGGGAGATAAAGGCCACCCCCAGCGCTGACCTTCAGAAATGGCACAGCTCTTTCAGTCAGCTGCCGTTCACACACTCCCAGCATGCAGAGTCAGGATCAGAGGCAGGTGAGAGCTGCTCTCATTCTGTTATTATAAAGAAACAAACTGCAAACATCTCAGTATATCTAGTTGGTCAGAATTTCTCACAAATTGACTTCTAAATTACAAATAAATGCTGGTGCCTAATTTAAATTTACAGTATAATTATTTACAATACAGCTAATACCACTATTAAGGTCACTAATTATTTATTAATGCCATTATTTGTTCCTTCACATTTCTTGTATAAATATTCTGTGCAAAACAATAGTTACTAACAATTTTAAAATATTTACCTCATTTTTTTCCCCATCCATTTATCATGTCACAATAATTTCTGCTTTTTTTTTTTCTTTTTTTACAATTTCCTGCAATAATTAAATTCACAAACACATCCATTGAACTCACTTCTGCAGGTTGTCACTAGCATAGAATATTAAATCCCACAATGCAACGTGGTTGACTTGGCCATCCACCTATGACAAAAGATTCAGAAATAATACTGGATATGGATAATGCTAATCAATGAAACCAGAATCTCTCTCTAAGCCATGATTGTGAATTTTTGAAGCAGCCATCTCTCCTGTGATTATACTCCAGTCAATATGCTTCCCATGCCAGCACTATTGATCCGCCCAGTCATGTGTACTCACCACATCTGGAGGAAGCAGGCTGGATTGTTTCAGCATTGCAGCAGATATCAGAGATGCACAATGGATTCCACCTCCCTCTGCCAGTGGACAGATTACAGCAGGACTTAGAAACGCCCAAGTGTGTCAGAAACAAATTCCACCTGCCATCGATTTGTGATAGCAGTGCTAAACAAGTCATGTTGCAATCATGTGAGATGTGGTGATGGTATGTGTCGAAATTAATATGTAATGTCAGGAGTCTGGCGGTTTGATTGACAGCTCGAGATATGTGGATATGAATGCGAGAGGTGGGTTGCTCTTTCAGCCGAGAACAAAACGTGGAGAAAAAAACCCCAGATCGATTCATTAGCCAAGAGTCAGAGTTCCTGAGAGACAGCAATCTCAAGTGAGTTCTATTGATTTTCTTTTTCAATTATGTAGTGAAAGGTAAATCACAGTCAGTGGCGTTTAAAAATGAGCAGAATAAACACAAACACTGGGAGTGTGAGAACCTAAAATTACACTAGCAACTAGCACATAGCCATATCATATTCTTTGCAAGCCTGGTATCGATTCTGAAATTTGGCCGCACTTGTGTGAATCATATGTGCATTTAAATACAGGACCTTAGGATTCATGTGTAGAAACTGGGGCTGTCATTTAAAGGTGTCAAGTCACCCAAAAATTTGCTTAAAATTTACTTCTCACCCTTAGGCCATCAAAGATGACTTTGTTTCGTCATTGAAACAGATTTGGAGAAATTTAGCATTACATCACTTGCTAACCAATATATCCTCTGCAGTGAATGGGTGCCGTCAGAGAGAGAGTGTCCAAACAGCTGATAAAAACATCACAATAATCCACAAGTAACTCCAGTCCATCAATTAACATCTTGTGAAGTGAAAAGCTGCTTGTTTGTAAGAAACAAATCCATCAAGACATTTTTTTTAACATCAAACTGTTGCTTTTTTCATAATATTGCTTTCTCTAGTAAAAAAGTCATCTAATCTGAATCAGGAGAGAAATATGCACAAATCAAGCACTGTTTACAAATGGAAACTGTCCAAAACAGATGACAACATGGAATGGACTTTTTCCACTTTATTTAACTTTCATTTAACTCTTCGTTTGAGTTTGTAGACTTCACCAAGGAGAAATCTGCATAATAGGCCTACAAAAACTAGCCCTAAGTTACCAAACAATATCAAGGTTCTCTTCTGGGTCACATTGTTCCTCAAAAGTATTTGGTAAGGTCTTACTAATGTGTTTATTTTATATGACTTGAGCAAGGTAATAATGAAAATAGCCTGCCACAAATATCACTGAAGCATCAGCATTGTTGTGGCAACATTAGAGTGAAAAGAATTGCTCTAAAATGAAGCACTTCATTATGAATTAAACTGCTTTTAATGCTTTTAATGCCAGCATTCTAATGGGTTCATTTGTGTGTCAGAATGTGTGGGTGGATTCAATAAACAGGTACAGAAAAATGAAAGGAAAATAAGCTGAGTGTTTGTGAAATGCTAATAAGAATTAAATGAGGACTTCTAGTAATTTTGATAATGATAATAGGTAACACTCAGCCTTTCATTTTTTCCTTTTGTGAGTCAAATAAACACACCATTAGAAGAATCACTGATTGTTGTCAGTCTGAATACGAAATTATGTGTATTTGGAGAATGGGATAATTTTTGGGGTCAGAATTTGGAGGTTTGCTGGATGCATGTCTTTCTGGTACCAGGTGATGGCGCTGTTTTCTCTAACCTGGCTAGACTAGGTTTTCCCACTGCTTTAGTAAAGGAACAAACACACTAATTGCACCACAATGTGAATATTTATAAATATAATATATATATATATATATATATATATATATATATATAATTTATATTATATTAATTATAGTATTTAGGGTAGGGTATTTATTATTTACATAGGGTCTATTTTTTTATACATACTCTATGCTATAGTAACATATACACTAAATAACTCTGAAATTACAATCAAATTTACAATCATTCCTAAATAAGATGTTCATAATTTTTTTTAATTTTTTGGCAGTAAACATGTATGTTTATATAGCTATCCCATAAATATAGAACGAGAGATAGAATTATAGTAAAATTATATTTTTTATATTTTATATATACCACATATATATAAAATAATACAATTATATTAAATTTTATAATACATCTATACATTTTTTTTTTTAAATTAAGAACTTTTTTCTTCTCAGATTAATTGGTTCTTAAACAAACTTGTTCTTAAACTCTAAGTTAACCTACTCACACACACTAACCTGGAGATGAATATGAACAAAAAGGTGGAAAAATTAACACATGCAACCAACACACATTTACTTCTAAACAATTTGAGAACACTATTGATGTTCAGAAATCATCAATATGTTCCCTGATCCACCTTGACAAAAAACTTTGTACCTCATCCCATTTGTGTGTGAGATGAATTATGTTTTGTGGTTCAGACTGCTGCTCCCACCCTAATTTTTTCCCCAAAGACCAAGCCTAGCCTTCCACGTGATCACGCCACGCTCAGTTAATTCCTGCAACCGACACTGTAGCCTTCATGCTGGATGGATCCCCGCAGAGGCCTTGGCCCCAACGAGCCACAGGAGCCTTGTGCCGAATACAGCGACAGCACGGCGCGTGCCTCTTTTCCAAGGTCACGGGGAGGACAGTGCAGAATGGATGGACGACGCAAGACCACCGTTTCCCTGATTCAAGATAGAAATGGATAAAAAGAGGCGAACAAATAAAGAAGGGAAGAGAAGAGAAAGTGAGAGAGGAAAATGCTTTGCAAACATGTAACCAGAAAGGAAAGAGCACTACTGGGGAAGCCCAGAAATAGACTGGCTAATGTTTCAGTGCAGTGGCCTGACCCCTGCATTGCAAGTGAAATTCATGAAAGCAGCAGGAGGAGAATATCAGTTTCTCTGCTTCTGTCTCACATCAATACGCTCATGTCTGGGGAAGAGGAAAGAGGAGGCAGGGTTTCTAAAATGCACCTAGATGTGATTTCCTGTGATTTCCATTACAGCATGATATTTAGTAAACAATTATGAGAATGATATCTGAAATGTGCCTCTAAATCATAAGCGAGGAATGTATGGCTGTGTTTCGGATGCAGACAGGAATACTGTATTTGTATGTGCATCTGTGGATTTCAGCACCTGCTGTTGGACAGCTCCCTCCCCCTTACTAGGGTTATTATAGGCATCTCACTCACTCACACACACACACACACACACACACACTCAAACATAGTAAAACTCTATCAGCATAACAGATGCAAATTTGTTAATATACTGCAAATGGCATGTGTGTGTGTGTGTGTGTGTTTGCTTGTTGCTTTGATGGATAACAGTGCGTTTTCTCCCAGGTTCGGACATCTGTCCACACAGCTGCTGTAGCTGTTCTACTGTACTCCATTATCAAAGTTTAATAGTGTTTGTCAAATCTCTCTCGGTCTCATTTTCAAAGCCAGCACACTGGAAGGCTCTGCATCAACCTTTAAATGACAATAAAATGCCTCAGATTTACAGAGTGTTATGCCTTATTACACGGCTCTCTGAAATACTCGATTCTATTTGGTCAATCGCGGCACTCAGCAGGCTGATATTTCGCGGTCATTCAAACTGTATCCACCTAATTTTTAATGTTGGAGCTGATGTGTCAATTTGTAACTTGTATGTGTGAGACTTCCGGTGTCATTCGCTTCCAGCTATTTTCAACTGTACAAAGCAGCTCCTCATGCTGCTTGATATCGTAAACTGGTATTTCTTATCATATTATTTTAACATTTTTCATAATTACAAACACATTGGTTTGTACTGGCCAAGGGCCATCTTGTGTCTATTTTATCGATTGTATTGATAATAACCTACAAATAATTTTATTGCAATATTGCTGCAGTGTTTGTCTTGTTGGACTGTTTTTTTTTTTCTTAGTGGAAGCCTTAAGATAATATAAAGGCAAAAATGTAAATTAATTTCAGATCAAATCAACACTTAATATTTATGTATTTATCTATTTGCTTTGAAACAAGCAGGAAATTGACTTACATGTTACAGAGGATAACTTGAAAAGAGCTTTGTAATAATAGAATTGACAGATATATGATTAGAACTACCCCTGAATAAGAAACAGGCCTTCGTGGTTCCTTTTATAAGTGCATGATCCTGAATGGATGCTATCTAATCCATTTAGAGCTATCTGGGTGTCTCGCTGAAATTCAGTGATCACATACTGCTGCAATAGAGATATATCCAGGCATAAAAGATGGTTATCCTGGTTTATGACTGGCATCTTACTTGGTGGGCATTTGGAGACCACTTCAACAAATAACATACATATACAATAATTTATGTTTGGAATGATAAAGCACTAAATAAATAAATACATTAATACAATTTTAAAAAGGAGATTAAGCATTACTTAAATCTATAATATACATAAACATGGCAGATAGAAATTTTCACAAACCAAAAGTCATCCATAGCTAATGAAAATCTCCACACACATTTCCACACAAATGCAGAAATGTTTAGCTGTATATATACTTTAGCTGTATATGTACTATATATATTGGGATATATATATATATATACATATACATACATACATACATACATATATATATCCCATATCTATCTATCTATCTATATCCCAATTATGCCCATACAGAACCTGCAAACTGGTACTTAATGATTATTTATGTTTAAACTAAAATCAAGTCTTTTTAAACTGAGATCTTCTTTTCTATAAAAAGCATAGCAAGCAGTACATCTTCCCCAGTTGAGCAGTTAATTGGCACCAAACAGTTCTTCTAGTGTTCTTGTTTGTAAAGGAAATGCAAAAATGTCTTTTGAGGTGTTGGTAATTTCAAAGATAGACAGGACAAGTAAAATCTAAAGTAATGTCATCTGGGTACATTTATGAAAAGATGTGTCCATGTTAATGGAAGACATCAGCTTTGTTCATCCAACAGTATAAACAGATATTCAAATGCTGCTCATATACATTCAAACGCTTTCTTCACCCTGAAACTGTGAAATACTCTTAAAGGACACACTTTAAAGTCTGCTGAAATTCCACTCTAATCTAGCCTTTTTAAAACACCATTGTAACATTCTCTTGTACATCAAAACATAATAATTAAAATCTGCCGGAAGGTAAAACTTAATGAATCAAAAATAAAGGACAAGTAGGTTTCCATAGAAACATGTATAATTATGATAATTAGGCCGCCATGAATGCTGAATTCATCTGAATTAGGTAAATATGCAGACAAAGGCAGATAAAGAAGAACAATCCTCTTTGACGTTTTTTCAGTGTACACTTGAAGCTTTACCTGTTTATGGAAACTATCTGATAGACACAAGCTCTTCTGCTTTCAGACATTGTAAGGACAAAGGACCCTAGAATTATCATAGCCTACTCTAATTTTTCTCTCATGAATATTCATGCCACCATGTCATTATGCTGCCATAAATCTTTTTTTTTTTTTTTTCAGTATAAGTCTACAGTTCTGACCTCTCCAAATCACCAGCGCTCCCAATCATGAGTAATACATTATTCAGGACCTACACTGATTGTCTAAACAACATCATCTAAGCAAAAAAAGCCATTTAATTAAAAAGTTTTTTTGTTACCAACATGATGAATGAGTACGTAGCACAACTTGTAGACTTTGTTTTTAATTCAAGCATGAAAAATGATGAAAAATTAGTTAAATTGGGCCATTTAAACCAGATGGAAATGAAAATAAGTTTTTGTTGTCATTGCATAAAATGCCATTTAGTATCTTACTTTTGTGATTGACACCAAGTCTGTGAACAGCACAATTTGTATGTTGTTGAAGGCTAATACAAAAATGTAGTATTCATAAAACTGATAAATTGGCATGGTTCATGAAATTCAATTATTTGAATGACTGCAAGTTTATTCTGCTGATTCACAACAGTTTTTTTTTTGAGTTCTTTGTACTGAACAGTTAGACTGCCCACTGTTCTTCAGAAAAATCATCTGGGTTCTGAAAATTATTTGATTTTCCAGCATCTTTTGCATATTTCACCCTTGCTGGGGGTGAAAACTTTTGAAATAGGATGAAGATGTGCAAATTTTCCTTATATTGTTTAAATATCATATATTTTTTTTAATTTAGTACTGCCCTTCAGAAGCTATAGAATATACTTACATGTTTCCCAAAAGACAAAATTAGCACAATTTCCCCTGATCTTCAAATTAAAAAAAAAAAAAAAAAAAGACATGGATCATCTACACGGATCATGGCACACACATTAGGAATGGAAGGAAGTGTATGTAAACTTTTGAACAGGGTCATTTTTATGAATTAATTTATTATTTTGTCTTGTGGACTATATGCAAACATCTTTTATGTGAAATACCTCATTCAGGACAGTACTACAAATAACATATACAGCATATATGTTTCTACCATAACTAGTATTTCAGGTGAAGGCGCACTGCAAAATGTCTGGGTTTAATTTTTTCTGTGATTATTTCTGGCACTTATCATAGGTTATTTTAAGCCATTACTCTGAAGTACTGATCAATACTCTATTCACATAAAATGTGAAAAGACACCCTCAAAAGGACCAATTTCACCAGCCGATGGGGAAAACTAAATGGTTTGGTGACTATTGGAAAATCGACTCGCACAATTGACAGCCACCAAGCAATTTTAAAATCAGGAGGGCTTGAAAAACTAGACAATCCATTAACATTAATGCCAACAGATTCAAATACAAATACAAGGATATAATGAAATTGCAAATCATCATATCATGTTGTTATGAGCACTTCCTATTGTGCAAAGCATTGTTAGCAGGCTAATATTCCACTCCAGCTTCTTTAAGGAGTATGTAGATATCTGTGCTTAATTGAAAGCTATTATCATAATGCACCACACCTTGTGTTATTCATATTCAAATAGCCTCATTTGAACTAAGTACGACGTACACCCCCCTGAGTGATTGCAAAATGAGGCAGGAACAGGGGATCACTGCTTTAAATTACAGCTGTGATGACACAGGAGTCCATCTCACATATAAGTTCCCATTGTTCAATTTGCAAATGAATGTGTCGAGTATTTAAGATTTAAATTTAGATGAAGTGATTGGTAGTTTCAGTCCAAACAAATGGGCACTGCATTTGTGGAGTTTTCCAAAGAACATTTGAACAATTAGAGGTGAATGATAAAACTATTGTGGCGAAATAAATTAGAAATTAAAACAGGTTCCACGTCATGGGATACGATATCCTCAATTCGCAGAAGTAATCAAATTGGCAGATGTGTCAACTACTGATGAGACCACAGGTGGCTTTTTTGACCAGGTTCTACTTACTTTTCAAATTATGTGAATTAAACAAGATCTACTTCTAAGAACAAGCTCATGGATCTCCAGGAAATCCCACACTTTCTGCTGTTTCTGTAGCTGCGTCTGATTAGCTCAGTGCTCCAGGCTAATTTCTACCAGAGAGTTGTCTTTTATTACCTTATGAAGCGCTCCACCACATCTTCAAGTGATTTCACCTGTCCATAAAATCCAAATCTGTTGCTTGTTTGGTATTGATTGATTGATTGATTGATTCATTCATTCATTTCATTCATATTTAAAAAAAACCCTGTAAAAACCACATATTGACTGATTGATTGATTGATTGATTAATTGAATAGTATATCTCTCCTCAACAAGCCTCACAATTTGACATCATTCATGTTGCAGGGCAAGTTCTGCATTAAAATGTATTACTTATACGAAGAGAAATAGTAAGGCACCATTAATACAGGTGCATCTAAAAAAAAATAGAATATCGTGAAAAAGATCTTTTTTTTGGTAACATTTCAAAAAGTGAAACTTTCATATATTCTAGATTCATTACATGTAAAGTAAAACATTAAAAAAAAGAATTGTTTTAATTTTGATGATTAGCGCTTACAGCTCATGAAAGTCAAAAATCCAGTATCAAAATATTAGAATATTTCCTAAGATCAATCAAAAAAAGGATTTGCAAAACAGAAAAGTTCAAGTTCTTTAAAGTATGTTCATTTATGCACTCAGTACTTGGTCGGGGCTACTTTAGCCAGCAAATTCCAGCATCAACGAGGTGTGGCATGGAAGCGATCAGCCTGTGGCACAGCTGAGGCACTATTGAGCCTTCAGCTCGTCTGTATTGTTGGATCGACTGTTTCTCATCTTTCTCTTGAAAATATCCCATAGATCCCATATGGGGTTCAGGTCAGGCATGTTGGCTGGCCAATCATGGTCAGCAAACCACTAGGAAGTGGTTTTTGCACTGTGGGCAGGTGCTAAAGTCCTGCTGGAAAAGGAAATCAGCATCTCCATAAAGTTTGTCAGCAGATGTAAGCATAAAGTGCTCCAAAATCTGCTGGTAGACGGCTGCATTGACTTTGGACTTGATAAAACACAATGGACCAACACCAGCAGACGTCACGAAAAACTAAATGTGTTGTGATTGGTTAGCTGTCCCAGTGCGTTGTGATTGGCGAACAGCTTAGACGGTGTTCAAGTACTGCCCCGCCCCTTGCCAAAGCAGCAAGTTCGTCAATATTGCCATATCAATTCAGACCCCGAGAATATTGAACAAGCGGATCGCGCAGAACCTTTGCACGCACGGATATCGCAAGGCATATTAAAGTAGTAACATTATTGTTGTTGTTTTTTTTGGCTAAATCCCGTTTTAGAGAGGACGTCAACAACTGCTTAAAAATAACTGCATTTACTATGTACAGATAAGTGCAACGGTAATATGTATTATGTTTATTGTTCTTTAATTCTAATATTATAACATGAATTGCAGTGAAACTGTTAAACAGTTGAATTTATTTATACCATAGTCTCACAGACTTACACTATTTGTGGCATATATATATATATATATATATATATATATATATATATATATATGTATATGCAAATTAATTCTCTGCCAGCAGGAGGCCCTGTTGGAGCGGGAGAGATCAAGGTTTTCCCGGTAACGCTGAACACAAAGCAGAGCTCCTCTCACAAACGCGGCTTTATCAGACATTACATGCAAGATGAAATGAAAATAACATCCAAAATTTTCTGAAGACAGTCGGTTTCCTTCAGAAATACAGTGATATAAAAACACCCGCACGGGGTTTCGATTTTTGAAACGTGCAGTGCTCAACCAAGCGTTCTCCCCACCTGCCAACCATTAGAATTTCTGTAGGCGGGGTTTATTTTAATGATATTCTAATTGACCGCTTTGTGATATCACAAATACAGGAAAACAACATTGTAGTCCAAACAAGCCGTTCGCTGTAGTTCTTAAAAAAGGGATTTTTTAAAAACGAAATATCTCCCTTTGGAGTGGACTTTGAGATTTGTAACTTTGTAGATCTTTTTATGCTCAAACATGCACACTACACCCTGACTAAAATTCAAAAAGTGAAAAAGCATAATAGGACCCCTTTAATGAAACTCAAATGTAAATATTCTAATATTTGAGATACTGGATTTTTGACTTTCGTGTGCTGTAAACTCTAATCTCAAAATAAAAAAAAAATAAAAAAAACTTTTGAAATGTTTTACTTTACATGTAATGAATCTAGAATATATGAAAGTTTCACTTTTTGAAATGTTACCAAAAAAAACTTTTTCAGGATATTCTAGTTTTTTGAGATGCAATTCACAACTTAAATTTATGTCACTAAGTAAATCTGAAATCAGTCTTTTTGATGATCTTATTTGATTTTATATTATTCAAATTATTCACCCTGAAATCCTAAACAAATTTAATTTATATTAGCTAAACATAAAGAGGGAATTGATATATTTATATGAAGATACTGCATGATATTTATAATTATAATGTTTTGTATCATACAGCTGCACCATCTATTCAAAAACTTGACATACCATAAAAATGTACATTTGATATGAAACATGATGTAAAAATAGTAAATGTGAACACTACAAAATTATTTTCTTAATTTTTTTTTTCATCCAGTAAAATATTATATAACATCCCAAAATTTGACATCTGCTTATCTGTTATTCAGATTTGTTTTCAGAGAATATGAAAAAAAGTTATTTTTCTCATTCATTTAGCAAACTGCCCCCCGCCCCTCCTCCCCGTTTTAATCATAAATTAAGACAATTTAGTGAGGTTTATGCTTTAAACAAGAATTTTAACAACCAATTTGCCAATGCAACGTAAGAAAAATTTACTTAATTTGGGATACATTATCCAAAAACAAATCTTAATCTTTAACTATTGTGCTTCTCAAATAAATGCATCTTGGTTTAACAACGTTCAGATATTTTACTGAAAAATACATGACTTTTTCTAGGTGTCATAAATGGTTCAGGAGAAGTATAAATAAAATAAACATTATCTAAATACTGTATATAAACACATACTATTGATCACAATGTAAGAAAAGAAGTAGAGTAAGACAAGAAGTTTAATTCTCATCATAAAATAAGCCTAACACAAATGCATGTACTGTAGTAATCATACTGAGCTCCTGGTAGGGCACATGCGTCAAAGATTTATAGCGACAACAGCTGAATATGTAGAAGAAGCTGTTTTGTGCCCTGCAATTGTACAAAGGCAGGACGAAGGATCTTGTCTTTGCTTGGAAGAGAGCGAGCAGCAAGGCACAGAGAACTTCAAACAGTAAACGTGAGAACATCAAATGTCAAGGGATTATGGCTCTGCAAAACCAAGAGCCTAACAGAGAGAGAGAGAAACGAAGAGAGGGAGTGACACGACGAGCAGAACAACAGAGGAAATATCAGCCTCCACATGATGCCAAACCATCGATTGAAATTCAGGTGCTGCTTTCTACTGCTTCTTGGGATTTTCCCCTCATTCCCTCAAATCTAAAACGAAAGTGATCAGAATTATATATTTAAATGAACGAGGCCTGTATCTGCTAAAACCAATGACCGTTTGAATTTCTGCAAGGTTTATTAAAGATACACAAGCTATATCATATGAGAAGACTAGGGCTAGTTGTCACAGTGGTCTCTCTTAAATGTACACAATTTGGGTCTGCTTTGACCTGGTTTATAGTTACCTGTGATTATTTTAATCAAACTGCTGTTACACAGCTCTCTTCCGCCCTCTCCAGATGTGAATCCAGGATGGAGCGAGGCTAAATTTATCCATCTCTGACTGGCCCCCTACTACCTTGCCGGAGAACATGTACTGCTCTGCCCAGAGATATTATCACACATTCACTCCGCAAACACAGATGAAGAGCACATACACTCACTTACTCACAAACGGTATGTGTATCAACCGTCCTCTCAGGTAAAGAGGCTAGCTAACATGTAAGAAATCGTTGTGGGTGTTCGTTTTCTTCTGCAGATGAACCTGTATGCTCATGTTGAAGTCAGAAAAATGATTTGGGTTTGAAAGACAGGATGTTTGTCTCTAGACAGTATAAAGATGGAGTGATCCCCACTGTGATCAATATGATAAACTGTGTTTACTGAGGAACGATGTTGTATTTGCAGACATAAGCTCTGTTTCAAAATCTAGTGAGCTTTCTCGCTCCCTAGACAGCTGTCTTCTTTTAACATCAATAAGTGATCAATTTAAAATGTTGTTGATCGGTAGAAAGCAACACCACACAAATAGGAGATTTGACTTTGAACTGATTTCAATAGTTTGATGTTAGCATGTTGCTAAGCTAACAGTGATACTCTAAGCCCAAACTAGCATAACAAATAAAAATATATGGCAAAATAATCGATTTTAAATCAGATTAAATCAAATGTATTAATGCTTTTCAGAAGTGAATGAAATAAATTTGATACATTTAGCCTTTAGGGACTTTTTAACATTCCTGCTTTCAAAGGTGAATGCAAACTATAGCAGGGCAAACTTTCCATGGGAGACTATAGCAAATTTTCCATTTCCTTTTGCTCCCACAGCACAATAGTAGTATAGTGTTAATTGTATGCAAAATTGTTTAAAAAAGAAAATATAAAAATGGGGCTAGATTTATGGTTACGATGCATTACCATAGTATTACAAAAATTAAACATGGTTTTAATGCAGTAAAAGTGTAGTAACCATGTTTTTTTTGGCATATTGATTACCATTTGTATAACCAGAGTTGTACTACAAACACCATGGTTAAAGTATGGATAGCGTAGCAAAACCATGGTTAATTTGTGGTTAACTATAGTAACCGTAGTTTTCTGGTTTTATTTGTAGTAAAGTTACTAAAAAGAGGTGCTCTACCAACAAAAGAGGAGGCGCAACCAAAAATCAAAAAGCCATATCAACAGAAAAAGGTGCAGCACTCACTCTTGAAGAGATGGAAACTTTATTTATTAAAATGACATTTTGGCCATTATCAAGGCCTTCATCAGACATCAAGAACAGCGGTACCAAACAATGCTTTAAACATTCTTGTGATCAGCAACAGGTGTGTCACTCTGCCAATTAGGGAAACTTTCTGGATTTTTACTTTAGACACATTATTTCCCAGAGGTCTCAAATGATTATGGTATTGTTTGGTACTGATGAAGGCCTTGATAATGGCCGAAACATCATTTTAATTCATAAAGTTTTCATCTCTTCAAGAGTGAGTGCTGCACTTGTTTCAGTTGATATTTATTTGTAGTAAAGCCATGGTTAATTTTTGAAAGGGTTTGACAAGAATCCATATTTCTTTCACCTTATCCTCCATCATAGATTTATTTTTTTTCTTGTCAAAATGCATTCTGGGATTGCTTTCTACGGGAAGGATAGCCTACTGCTTAGTAATTTGTTTAAAATGAAGTATCAAAATAAAGATGCCTACCAAATCAGCATATTAGATTGATTTCTGAAGGATAATGTGACACTGAAGACTGTAATAATGAAAATTCAGCTTTGCCATCACAGGATTACATTTTGGAATATATTAACAAAGGAGACAGTTAATGTGTAATAATGTTCCACAATATTACTGCTCTAACTGTATTTTGATCAAATAAATGCAGACTTGGAGAGCATAATCCAAAAAAACCTTACTGACCCTGAACCTTTTAATGGTAGTGTACAATTTTTAAACCTGCCAATTTTTTTCACAAGTTGCGTGCATTAGATTTGCTGCATTGCCGTCCATGCATCTCGCCTCCACTCTTTCTCTCCCCTCACCAAGCTCAGCTCCCTCCATTACAAATTCTCAGCGCTGTGCGGGAAAATGGCCGCCCTGCCTTTGCTGATGTCACGGGGAATGGAGGCGATCGGGGGTCAGGGCTGAGAGCCGGAGCTCTGGGCTCCGTTATGCGAACGTTTACAGATTAAGATTAAATCTGCGTGGGTGCGGTCGCTGGCAGAGCGGCTCTTCGTTATTAATAGTGTGTTTTAATCAGGCACTGTCCCAGGGCTCTGGATCCTGCAGGACCTCCGGCATCTGTCGGCTCCATAGAGATGTGCAGTGGAAATGAGAACACTGTCCTGAGGGGAGGAAAAAACGACTGTGGCCTGACACCCTGTGCTGTATCTAATCTCCCTGCACTTGAAACTACACCGTTTACTTTGCTTTGTTCGGAACATATTATTGTTGTTTGAATTTTAACGCATGGGTTACGGTTTATCAGAGCCAGACGGAAGTATCACAACTCTCTCTCTCTCTCTCAATCTGTGACAGGCTGGAGAAGGAGGTGAATGAATTATTAAACTGACTATGAAGTGCTGGGACATTTTCACATTTGCTGTAATGCATGTTGTCCCATTCAGCCCTAGAGATAAACAGTCACCGGGGCTGGCTTGACAAAAATCGACTGTGACTTCCACCTCTCCAGTCAAAACCGGTTTTAGCCTGATTGCAGACACTGCTGCAGCTGGCAATTTCTAGAATAATCTGCAGCTAAGGCTCAGCCCCACCCCCACCAATCCAGAGGCCCCACCCCCACCACCCCTTCTGCATCCTTTACCCCTCCACACCTCCCCCTCTTTCCCCTCTTTCTCTTTTGGCATCAATATTATAGACCGTAGCATGCCTCTTTCTGCTGAATCAAAGCTCTTCTGACCACTGCTGACAGAACATGCAAATGAATGGTGACACCAGGGGAGAGAGCGCTACACGCTGAATTTTTGCATCGATTTTGCAATTTCAAAAAGATTTCATTTATTCGTCTAGAATTTGATGTGGACAGGAGAAGTAATGCATCACTTAAAAAGCAATGATTATTTTAAAAGGAGTGCAGTTTTTGTGTTTGCCTTAAAATAACAGCATATTTCACTAAGGTTTATGGAAGTTCAAATAATTTTGCCCCAACCAATACACATGTGCACAATATATCTGCAATTTGCAATGGATACTATTATAGTTTTTATTATTTTATTATTTTTATTTTAAATTATATTTTCTGTTTTCATAGTCATTTCAAAATTGTATTAATTTAGTTGCCATTTTTATTATTTTTATTTTTAAAATATAGATTTATTCATTTTATCTCCATTTTTGTTTTAGTTATTTTAGTACATCAAGTCAAAGTAAAATCAATGATGAAAACAAACAGAGGATTTTTATATTTGATTTCAGTTAACATTTATTTTATTTCAAGTAGCAAAAATGTTTTTATGGTTTTAGTTAATTATACTAAATGTGACTTGCAAGTCACATAAAAACGTTCCAATACACATGTGCATATCTGCAATTTGCATTAGTTTTATTTTAATATCACTGAAATGCTATTATAGTTTTTATTAATATTTAGATTTTTTTCGTAGATTTTTAAAAATATTTTCTGTTTTCATAGTCATTTCAAAGTTTTAGTAATTTAGTTGTGTTTTTGCCATTTTTATTTTCAATTTTTTATCTGTATAGTTTTTTTTAATTAATTTTTTATTTCAATTTTTGTTTTTATTATTTTAGTACATCAAGTTAAATTAAATTAAATTATAAAACAAACTGGCGCTTTTTATATTTTATTTTAGTTAACATTTATTTTATTTCAAGTAACGAAAAATGTTTTTATAGTTTTAGTTTTAGTTAATTATACTAAACATGATTTGCAAGTCACATAAAAACAAACAGATAGATAGATAGATAGATAGATGATCACAGTCTTCTTTTCTTTCCTCGTAAAACAAACACAAATGCACATACTGTAATAGACTGAATAGACTTATTTTTAGGTATGAAAGTCACCTGACTGAAATGTTGCTGCTGGTTTTCTTGCAAGGAATTTTTCAGGTTTTAATCATTAAAAAAATACAGCAATAAATATGGATCTTACACAGTCAAACTCATCTTGCATTAGAATGAGCAAACTCAAAACAGCATATCCGTATATAGCGTGAAACCGACTGCACTTTCCTTCGGTTTCCATGCATTTTTGTAGGCTTAGCACGGCGACGGATCAATATTCAGTGCTGATAAAATCCTGACCTCTTTAATAGATTCTCGTGTCAGTCACCACTGACCATGTGTGTGAGGATGGCCAACACGTGAGCTGAGAGTGATGAGGAAACCTTCATTACACTTAATATTATAGTCAAGTCAGTCTTGTTATCTTATGGCTTTGTGTTTTGTTTATTTCCTTTCAGGGTTAGTGGATTGTAGGAATTCAATTTCAAGGAACAATAGACTTCCGCAAGATGCTGTTTACGCCTGCATAAAAAAGTAAAATAGTTATTTTGCTGTAAATAAAGAAGAAAGGCTATTGCCGTGTGCATGGATGAATTTGACACATACATTATACAGTTTACATTTCGGCTAACATTATAACAGATGCAATTTTCGTTTAGCACAAAGAGATAGATAGCAGCAGAAAAACGAACAATACGCTCTCTAATTAAAAGGAACCTCTTTAGGGAAATGAGGGAATGTAGTGTTAACAACCTTATGCCTGCGCTAATCACCGTAGGTTATGCATGCGACTAATTATGAACTTGTTATAAGGGCCTCTGCTCATGCCACACGAGAGGGAGCATAACAAGAAGATTCTGAATCCTACTGATGTCTTCATATTATTTTTATCCCACTATTTATCAAACCGAGGTGCTTGTTGAGAATTAAACAGCTTTGTTTGTCATCAGCGTTCAGCGAGGAAAGCCATATCACACAAATGAATGCTTAATGTGCAAACTAATGCATTACGCTTATGTGGGCCCTGCTGCAGTGTCACATTCATGATGGGGATGCACAGCAATGTCAAACCTTACACAAAGAAAATATATTGCCTTATACATTAACAATCAATATATTAAATAATGTGATGCATATTGTAATTATACAGAATAATATATAGAGTTAATATATTATAATACTTTGAAAAATGAATTACCGCTTGTCATATACTGAAAATTTGAAGAGAATATATATTTACTCATCGTAATGTAATTTTAGGTTCAATAATACACTGCATAATACATTATGTGATACATGTGATACCACTATATATATACACACACACACACACACACACACACACATATATATATATATATATATATATATATATATATATATACACATACATATACACACACACACACACATATATACGTATATATATACAGTATATCGAAAAATGTAAGGACTAGAAATGCATTATGTAATATATCTTATTATATTTTCCAATATGTCCATATATTTTTATTTCGTAAGGGAAAAACATCCATGGAGGAAAATAAATTAAAGATTATTCACAGCACTAATGCAGCATTCCAGGTTACTATTGCATAATTTATGCAAAAATAAATAAATAATTAAAAAAATCACATGCAAAATGTACAGTATACAGTATACAGTTTAGAATAATTGCATTGCAGTAAAGACACCAATTCCCTAAAACAGTGTCTGACACATACGTGCTGTGCTGCAAAAATAGGAGACATGAAAAGACAGTGTCCTAAAGTCGTAAAGCTGCTTCTTTAATACATTAACATCTTGGGGTTCCTCGGTTGTTAGAGGGAAAAGTGCCAAATCCTTTCCTCACATATTTTCTCTTAAAGGCTGTAAAGTAGATTTATCATTCCACTGAGGTGATCGCATTTTTATGAGTCAGGCTCAATAAGATGAAAATATAATAATACCTAGCAACAAGCAGCATCTCTGCAGCACAGTGTACAGTAGTTACACTGCACAAGAGTGTGTGTGAATGTGTGTAAGAGCCAGAAGACAGTAATCAATGGTGAGTTGTTTAAAGCTGACCCTATTTACTATTTCACTTGCACATTCCTGGTTTTATTGTGAATGGATGATGTTAACCAATAGCTGTTTAAACATTGTTTTAGCAAACTGTAATGTAACGCCCACTTTTTAAGACTCAATCAAATCCCACCCTTCATTTTTGCTTGTTGAATATCCTGTTTCACGTCACACCGTGCAAGTAAAATAAATAAATGTGCTAACAGCAAATCATATTGATCTCAAATATAACTAAGAACAATAAATGTTATATTAAATACAGCAAAACCAAGATGAATGTAGAGGAGAAGAATGTGGCTAAAGGAGATCAAGAAACAGTGCCGGAACATTTTCTCAGTAGTAAAATTATGAGCACAAATATTAATTATAAGAGGCGAAGGACCTTATTTAAACATAGCTGCTCTAAATTTGGTTGACTTATTATCAGTGGACTTTTGTCAGTTTTACCAATGCTGATTAAGCATTATTTTACTTCTTTTCATTAAAGATTGTGCAATTATGGGAACTCTTTTCATTTGCAGATAGTAGACAGGAATAAAAATGGTCTGATTTATATTTAAAATGAAAAAGTATTAGAAAGCAATCTTGTTGACTCTGTTTTCATCCTCTCTGTTCATACTTCGCTTTGTTCTTAAATTTCTTAGATCTTATCCACCTATCCATTTAAGCTTTTATGTTTCTAATTATTGATGTCGTCTTTAAGGATATACCGCTATTCAAATCTTTTCCCTTTGCTTTACTGAACTGTACAGGAACATGTTCAAATCATGTTAAAGGGGAATAGTTCTCCAAAAATGTTCTACAGAGCACAGAAGATGAAATTTTGTACATACAATGAAAGTCAGAGGGGCCCAAAACAACAATGGACACTGTGACTTTCATAGAAAATAAAATAATAAAATAAAAGTAAATAAAATAAATAATATAATATAAAATAAATAATAAAATAAAATAAATTTCATTGACATATGGTAACATTCACTTGTAGTGGCAGTAACCGTGTTGATTAACTAAACTGGATTCATTCTTCGTTAAATACAACTGATTACAAAAACAATGCATTGTTTTGATCCCTAAAGACCTTCTGTTCAGTTTAAGGCCAAGATAAGCACAAAAAATCATCTCTGTTCCACCATCTGCATGAATGATGCATGATGGGAGTGTGTGGGTTTGTGGCCTTTGGCTTTAATTAAGGTTGCACTGTTGGCGTAATGCACACGTGCCAGACACGTTCCCTCCACTTAATCAGGCAAAATCTCACAATTCTGAGGCTTAAGATGTTAGTGGCCTGTGGGTGTCAAAGTTAATGCCCGTGATGTTTACAAATTGGCTGGAGAATTAATGGAGACTTGGTTAGTCAATTAGTTCTTTGTAGGGTCTGCTGGAAGCCGGACAGGCGTATTTGGTTTACTTTTAGGCACTTGTCCCAGTAATTGGCGACAGCCTGACAGGACCATTCTTGCGGCGTGGGGCTGAGTATAATACTGGGGTCTGCCTTCTGCCTTTCAGTGGGGTTGCAGCAGTGGATGCCATGACTCAAAGAGCAAATTCAATCACTCAAGAGTCAAAGCACAGTTGGCTTGTAACACCATTTGTTGGATCTCCACTGATTGAATTCATCAGCAGAATTCCTAAATGCTTGCTGTACTGTGTGTGCAGCTTAAAGTTACAGGCGTCAGCTTGGAAGCAAAGACATGTTCTAAAATCACTGATTTAATTTTGCTTAAGTACACAACAAATTCATAACTACAATGGACACAATAACTTTCATTGTATAGAAATAAAATAAAATAAAAAATAAATAAAAAATAAAAATAATGAAATCAAATCAAATCAAATCAAATTTCATTTACCTATATATAAATAAATATTAAATAAAATATTTTTGAATAAAAAATTTAGATAAACTACGTTATTTTATGAGAAATGTTTATGGGTAACACTCATAAGATCATAAGATCATGTTGATAAGAAGAAAAAAAAATACTAAAATGTAATATACAGTGGGTACGGAAAGTATTCAGACCCCCTTAAATTTTTCACTCTTTGTTATATTGCAGCCATTTGCTAAAATCATTTAAGTTATTTGTTTTTTCCTCATTAATGTACACACAGCACCCCATATTGACAGAAAAACACAGAATTGTTGACATTTTTGCAGATTTATTAAAAAAGAAAAACTGAAATATCACATGGCCCTAAGTATTCAGACCCTTTGCTGTGACACTCATATATTTAACTCAGGTGCTGTCCATTTCTTCTGATCATCCTTGAGATGGTTCTACACCTTCATTTGAGTCCAGCTGTGTTTGATTATACTGATTGGACTTGATTAGGAAAGCCACACACCTGTCTATATAAGACCTTACAGCTCACAGTGCATGTCAGAGCAAATGAGAATCATGAGGTCAAAGCAACTGCCTGAAGAGCTCAGAGACAGAATTGTGGCAAGGCACAAACCTGGCCAAGGTTACAAAAACATTTCTGCTGCACTTAAGGTTCCTAAGAGCACAGTGGCCTCCATAATCCTTAAATGGAAGACGTTTGGGACGACCAGAACCCTTCCTAGAGCTGGCCGTCCGGCCAAACTGAGCTATCGGGGGAGAAGAGCCTTGGTGAGAGAGGTAAAGAAGAACCCAAAGATCACTGTGGCTGAGCTCCAGAGATGCAGTCGGGAGATGGGAGAAAGTTGTAGAAAGTCAACCATCACTGCAGCCCTCCACCAGTCGGGGCTTTATGGCAGAGTGGCCCGACGGAAGCCTCTTCTCAGTGCAAGACACATGAAAGCCTTAAACCCAATTGAGCATCTCTGGAGAGACCTAAAAATGGCTGTCCACCAACGTTTACCATCCAACCTGACAGAACTGGAGAGGATCTGCAAGGAGGAATGGCAGAGGATCCCCAAATCCAGGTGTGAAAAACTTGTTGCATCTTTTCCAAAAAGACTCATGGCTGTATTAGATCAAAAGGGTGCTTCTACTAAATACTGAGCAAAGGGTCTGAATACTTAGGACCATGTGATATTTCAGTTTTTCTTTTTTAATAAATCTGCAAAAATGTCAACAATTCTGTGTTTTTCTGTCAATATGGGGTGCTGTGTGTACATTAATGAGGAAAAAAATGAACTTAAATGATTTTAGCAAATGGCTGCAATATAACAAAGAGTGAAAAATTTAAGGGGGTCTGAATACTTTCCGTACCCACTGTATATCATATGTGACCCTGTACCACAAAACCAGTCTTAAGTCGCTGGGGTATATTTGTAGCAATAGCCAAAAATACACTGTATGGGTCAAAATACAGTGATTTTTCTTTTATGCCAAAAATCATTAGGATATTAAGTAAAGATCATGTTACATGAAGATATTTTGTAAATTTCTTACCGTAAATGTATCAAAACATTTTGATCAGTAATATACATTGCTAAGAACTTCATTTGGATAACTTTAAAGGTGATTTTCTCAACATTTAGATGTTTTTGCACCCTCAGATTCCAGATATTAAAATATTGTCCGATCCTAAAAACCATACATCAATGGAAAGCTTATTTATTCAGCTTTCAGATGATGTATAAATCTCAATTTCAAAAAATTGACGCTAAAGACTGGTTTTGTGGTCCAGGGTCACATATTATATACACACACTAGCCAACAGTTTGGAATAATTAAGATTTTTTGCTGCTTAATATTTTATGGAAACCATACAGTACTGTTCAAAAGTTTGGTGCAAGCAATTATGATTATTTTTTTGTTTCTGTAAAAGAAATCATACTTTTCTTCAGCAAGAATGCATTCAATTTAACAAAAGTGACTTTAAACACAAAACAAATTCTGTTTCAGTGCTGTTCTTTTAAATTTTCTATTCATCAAAGAATCCTGAAAAAAAGTTTAACATTTCCACAAAAATATTAAACAGTAAAAACTCTTTTCAATATTGATATTAATAGAAACCATTATTAATAATTGATCAAATTAAGCACCAAATCAGCATATTAGAATGATTTCTGAAGGATCATGTGACACTGAACACTAGAGTAATGACTGCTGAAAATTCAACCTTGCAGCACATGAATAAATTACATTTTAAAATATATTAAAATAGAGACAGTTATTTTAAATGGTAATAATATTTCACAATATCACTGTTTATTACTGATTATTTGAGTGAGAGACTATGTGAGTGAGATTTAAAAGATTATGAAAGAGATTTCTTTCAAAAATATTGCAAAAATTGTAATTATTCCAAATTGCTGACCGGTATAGTGTATGTATGATATGTATATGCACAGTGAGACTGTTTGAAAAATGGAAATGACAAAAGCTTTAACAAACATATAATCCACATGTACACAGTAGCTTTAAATCAACTCCATTAGCAGGCTGCACACATATCCGAATATCACATCCCACAGTAAGAAGGCAGAAAGATGGCACGCCGAGAGAGATTGGCCCATTTCAGATTTCACGGATGGCCTCACAGGACACATTTCATGTTCTATGTGAGTCACACCTTATCAAAATTACATCTAAATGGTAGTATTACCTTGATACATCCTTTACATGCGAATACTCAAAGATCAGTGATACAAAAACATACATTTTTAGAGCTATATTGATGGGGGGGAAAAACAGTTTTCCAATCTAAAGAAGCTGTACACAGGATCCAAAAAGTCTGTAATTATTTCCCGTCTCAATAGCCTGCTTTAGATCACCGAACCAACCTTGCTGCCAAGGTCTCCATCCTTCAGTTTCCAATCACCCTGCTGTAAATGAGTGAAGGTGAAGATCGTGTCCTTGGCTAGACGTATTTGTGCAGGCACGTCTTTCTGCCACAGAGGACAAAATCTTCAGCGGGAAAATCCCGAAACAGACCAGACAGTCGGCCTACAGGGCATATGCTATGCTATTGTGTGCATTAAGGTGGATGGATGGATTGCAGCTAATCTGACTGAGTGCTGGCACATGCAAAAACACCACCTGCTGCTCCACAGCGGATGCATGCATGTGTCTGCCTGCAAACGCTTGAGCCTAATGCAATTAAATCCCCAGCACTCAATGAGCTAAAATTGCATTATGGCATCTCTTACATTTAATCTAGCGAGCATAGAATGAAATAGAGTCAACTCCAAGGAAATAATGAGTCCTGGCTCGTTTTGAAACAGGCTGTATCGGAATCCAATCAAGGTAAGTGTGGCAGCAGCTGACACGGACAAACCCAACCAGAGTCTGATCAATCTGTTCGTCACCGCGCCGTCCTACTGTATAGCGCAGACGTGCTTCAGTGGAGTATTGTAATTAATGAAACACATCGGTCTGTGTCATTAAAATCTGGTCGGATGGTGTGCATGATCTTGAGTGTGATGATGTTCATCTTTTCCTTGTTAGATATTTACGCTTGAGCGAAAAGCGGAATGAACGAGAGGCAGCAAGAGAAATGAACCACTGCAGTGACTACTCTGAGGCCTTTGATAAATAATTTAAAACCCTGCTGCTCGTACCATGGCCCTTAGACCATCTGCAAAACCACACCAGCTGATCTCTCTCTCACACACACACACACACTTCACATGACCAAGGAAATCACTTCATTATTACGATAAAGTAAATCCTCACTGTCTGAAAGCATATGGACTTATTAAATAGCACCGTTATTTATAAAAGCATTTGCTACTTCTAAAGCTCTGCATAATGTGTGCAAAATAAACTGAATTTGAAATGCTAATTTAATAAGATTATAATATCAGAAAATGTTCCATAAACTATTATGATCATTGTCTTAGAATAGCAGATGTACACCAATGTTAGTAATGTTTTTGAAATAAATCATTTATGTTCAATAAGGCTGCATTTACATTTAAAAAATATATATAGTAAAAACAGGAATATTGTGAAATATTACTGCAATTTAAAACAACTGTTTTAATATAATTTAAAAATGTAATTGATTACTGTGAAAATAAAACGGAAATTAAAGCAGCCATTTCAGTGTCACATAATCCTTCAGAAATCAATATGCTTTGGTGCTCATAAACATTTCTTATGATTATCAGTGTTAAAAACAGTTGTGCTGCTTAAAATTTTTTTGTGGACTTTTTAATTTTTGGGCATTTTTTCAGGATTACTTGATGAATAGAAAATTAAAAAGAACAACATGTATTCGAAATATATGTTTTTTTAATTAACAATGTAGAAGACTTTAATGTTATTTTTTTTAATCAATTTAAGGCATCCTTGCTGAATAAAAATATGTTTCTTTAAAAAAAGAATAAATAAATAAATAAATGAGGCCTATTTGCATGCTTTTTTTTTGCCTGTGCAACTGCTAGGATTCTGATGCATGTACCAAAATACATTACTTACTGCAGAAAAAACTATATGACAATATAAAATATTAGAATCAGTCAATATATCACATTTGTGAGAATGATGACTCCTCATTGTGGAATATTGTCCAAGCTCTTTGACTTCCAAGTGGGCTGCAGGATAACTACAACTACTTAAAATAAGCACCATTAAAATAATTAAAATATTTCTATTGAAGAAAATCAACTTATAGATTCATGGATTTAATTAGTGTTGTTTATTTTAATCTATTAACAGTACAAAAGTCTTTCTATGAAAAAAAAAATCAAAAGTAATGTAAAAAATTTAAAAAAAATAAATAAACAAATAAAAGGTTTACTTTAAATAGATTTAAACTATAGTTTGAAAACTACAGCAGCTTTGTCATCATTACAGCAAAAGTACCAGAGGAAATATCTTTCCTACATGGGGGACTTAGAATATTGTCTTGGACAACTGGGACTCTTGCAGTCAAGGCTGCTATATTATTATATAGAGGCAGCATGTACATTATGAGTGTGTGTTATGATTGTGCCTTTAAATGTGATATTTAGTTTCAGAGAAAACAGGCAGGTGGGCGGCAGGCCGTGACTCCTGTTCTACGAAGAAGAGTTCAGCGCGTACGTCCCATTTCTCCCAACTGGACCACACACACACCAAAACGCATGCAAAATCTCAGCAGTGCACTACATGAAATATTTAATCACTCTCTAATGACACTGACTTATGTCCTCACTGTAGCTGATTTGTTTCCTGCTTTTTAAAAGCAGATTATTTCCATGGATGAGACTTAGGATAAGCCATGCACAAAACACAAGTACTGCACTTCATCTTGGGACAGTAGCCAAGCTTAATCTGATTAAAACAGTGTTTCTCTCTCTCTCTTTCTCCAACATGCCACACAGTGCAGTGTTTTCACAGTCATGCAGAGCAAGTCCAGGATGAAAAATGTTTGGACTAGATTTAATTCTGTTTTGCAGGAGTTATTCCAGTATTTCAACTCTTCTACTGCCACTTTAAGAGAATGTGTTTTTTTTTTGCCAGGATACTGGGACAGACGTGAGATCACTTTGGCCAAGACATGACTTCTTGCCAAAATGTACTAATATGTAAGGATATAACAAACAAAATACAATTTAATACTAATTATTTCAAAAGAATAATTTCATATTTCAAGGAATATGTCACCCCAAAAATGAAAATTTACTTGCTTCTTCAACAGAACAGACTTAGAGAAATGTAACATTACATCACTTACTCACCTTTGCAGTGAATGGGTGCCGTCAGAATAAGCGTCCAAACAGCTGATAAAAAACAGTTGCTTCCAGCTGAAATATGAGTCCTCTATCCATAACATTGCTTTCTCCAGTGAAAAAGTTGTGTGAATAGTGAGAGAAATATGCACAGATCCAGTACAGTTAGCAAACAAAAATATTCCAAAATTTGTTTTGAAGACAAATTTAGTTTTTTTTCTTTCTTACGAACATGTAGATTTTCACTTCACAAAATATTAACTGATCAACTGGAGTCGTGTGGATTACTTGTGGAGTATTGTGACGTTTTTATAAGCTATTTGGATTCTCATTCTGACGGCACCCATTCACTGCAAAGGTGAGCAAGTGCTGTAATGCAAAATTTATCCAAATCTTTTCCAATGAAGAAACAAACTCATCTACATCTTGGATGACCTGAAGGTTGGTAAATCTTTAGCAAATTTTTATTTTTGTGTGAAATATTACTTTAAGTGTCATTTGTTTAAAAGGCAAAGGAAGTAAATAAAACATGGGAACTGAACGTAGTCATTTCAAAAAAGGAAATGAAGTTTGCTGCAGAAGAACGCAGAAGATTGATGAGCCATATGAATTGCATTTAATCTGGTGATTTCTTAAAACACAAAAATCAATATCCAGGCCGCAGCTTCTCAGAATTCAACATTTTTATTCCTACAATCCCGGATTTTAAGTCAAGGTCAGGAACAGACCCGTCAGGCCGTCTCACTGGGGTGACCTGGATCCATCAGTATGAATTAGGTGCACAATGCTCTTACAGAGGGTTTCATGGATTCACTTGCCTCAGTGTCCCTGTCTTATGAAACCTTCTTTGAAAAGTGTCTGCCACGGTTGTACAAAATATATCAGTCTCTTTCAGCCTGGGGGAACTAGATCGAAAAAAAAAAAGAATAATCCTAATGAAAAATACAATCCCTCTTGCATTGAAAAGTCAAATAAAAAGTGCAGAATAAGAAAGCATGCCAGGCTGACCAGAACTAGGCCTGAGTTCTGCACGCACTCATGCTGCAAATTCCATCAGTGGTTCGGTTATTGATTTGGAGCCTCTGAGACACGGGACATAATTCTTAGAGAAATGGGAATTTGCTGCTGCATACAGGTATGGAGAACTCCACCTCTTTGGCAAGCAAATATATTATAGTGACCAAGTATGCCCAAAAATTGTAAAAAATTTTTTTTTACAAATAATTTCATTGTATGCTATGCAGTGGTATGCCATATAGATTCAGTAAGATTAAAAAAAAATATAATTATATTTATTCAGCAAAAATGCATTAAATTGTGATATTAAAGAGACTGATAATGCTACAAACTATTTATTTCAAATAAAATAAATAGAAATTAGAATAGAAATAGAAATTTACCAAATAATCCTGAACAATATATATTACGGTTTCCATAAATAAAGCAGAATAACTGTTTTCCTTATGATAATTAGAAATGTTTTTTGAGCACCAACTCAGCATATTAGAATGATTTCTGAAAGGTCATGTGACACTGAAGACTGCAGTAATGATGCTGAAAATTCAGCTTTACCATCAAAGGAATAAATTACATTTTAAAATATATATATTTAATATGAATTAAAAAATATTAAAATAGAAAACATTTATTTTAAATTGCAATAACAATATTACTATTTTAATATATTTTTATTTATTATTTTTAAATAATTAGGAATTTAACTATTAATTAAAAATATTTAAAAATCACACACACTAATAAAATGATATAATTGAATAGATTTTATAACATAGATATAAATATGTTAAGGAAAATATATCCCACTAGATTCTGAATGACAAATAGCTAATAAAAATTGTGATTTACCAGTTATTATTACTTATCAAAATTTTTTATAACAGCTATGCTACTGTGACTGTCGCACTATACTGAAAGATTTTGTTTAGTTAGTTAATGTTTCATATTGTCAACCAATCGGCCCGTTTCAGAAGATATCAGAGGGAAATCCACAACAAACTGCCTATCAGGCAAAAGCAGCTTATAGAGAATGTGAGGAAAAACGGCTGGTGACAGGCTTGAGCGAACAAAGAGCTCTCAAGATATTATGGGATGGCAGCCAGGCATTCACAGCTAACAATAGATGCCCACAGATTCAAACCTCCGAGGCCTGTGTTTTGTTGAGTCCATCTCTCTGTTAATGGTAAGCATGTCTATTACCGTCTATCCCGAACTGTTTGGTTACTTCAGCCACAGAGAAACATGAAGGTCCTTTATATCTGACATCACGGTTAGCTTCAGGCTACACAAATCTCTCTGAAAAGGGTTTGAAAGCAAAGAGCAAAGCGAACACTTTCTCAGCCAGCACCTCAAAAGCATAAATCACCACCCTGAAAGATACAATGACAAAATATAAAAAGAACTGAACCTGACAATATGCCTCCTACCTTTTATGTTAATGACAAATTACATTTACAAAAAGATTAGATAAGTATGCAAGTGATATTGTGTTCAGGCAGCAGAGAGGAAGATAATTAAAAGTCTCATTTTATTTGGTTGTTGATTGTGGTGTTACACACTCTCAGCAAAGTCAGCAAAGCTCTTCGGAGAAAGAAGTTAACAACTTCAGTTTGAATCACTTCACACCATGATAAAAGCACAGTGTTAACATAGCATGCAACTTAAAATAAGACACATATCTTTTGAAAGACATGAGGAAGACTAAATGATAACATCATTTCTATTTTGGGTCAACTGACAATTTAACTCTATTTTAAGCTTTGAAATGACAAGATCAATGTTTATCTCTGTTTAATATATAGTTGTGGAATATAAAGTCACAATGAACAGTAAAAAAAACAACAACAGAACAGCAGGATGTAAAAAAAAAAATGTTCAAAAAAAAAAAAAAAAAAGGCAGAACTGTGAGATATAAACTCAAAGAATTGTGAAATGCAAACTCAGAATTTTGAGAAAAAAAGTCCTAATTTTGAGATAAAAAACAGCAATTACCTTATTGCAGTTAATAGGCTTCTATAGAATTGTGACCATTGTGCATTAAAAATGATTTAAACTTACTATAATGAATATGAATAGAATACTGTGTATCTGAATAGAAGAATCAAGGAAAAGAGGGTAAATAGACAATCATTACTGAAAATTATGCCAAAATGAGCTGTTTCCAATTTAAAAAGGAGCATGTAATTAAATGAGAGGGCATGGAATCGGATCTATGATGGTTGCTGACCCGGGTCAGAGAGTACAGGCTCCAGCTGGTCAATCTGCTATTGTATTGACTTATCCTAAATCTATTCTATTGTAAAGCCATGTGTCTGTTCTCCTAGAGGTCCCATTAAAATGCATGGCCCTCGGTTCAGCCTTTGATTATTAGATAACCCCCATTTGTGTGCATATGCAAAGCTACAGTTTATCTATATGAGACAATGATGCTTTGTCAAGAATCAGACATGCGGTGAGATTTAGAAAAAAATAATTATGCCGCCTACTTAAATATCACACAATACGCAGCGATTCATTACATTCATACTGAAAACTTACAAATGTGCACATGTACAAACAAGTTTGTGTGTTTCTTTGAGTGTTTCTTCAACTATTTTTGCTGTTATTTTCAGGTTTTTAAACATGAGATATTTATGGATAAATTGTAATGTTTCCATTGTCTGACCCTTGTCTCAATAAAAAATAAATGTTACACATTTTTTAAATAAACACTGATTTAAGAAGGACTAAATGTATTAAAAATATGATATTTTTTTACATAAATTTCACCCAAAATGAAAATATTAGTTTGCTTGTTTACAGTGTCATAAAGAAAAAAAAATCAGTATATACTGTATATCAACATAATATTCTTGTGCATCATTTGCAAATAACAAATTTTTTTGCATAATATGACAAAATCACATATTTTTACATGAAAAATGTGCACAAATGTTATTTAACTGTATTTATGGTACATAAAGTTCTAGCTGAAATTAGCTTTGGCAAGACAAAGGAGGCAGGCATTTTATTCCAAAAATGTAATTTACACCAAATAATTCTGTTAAACACAATACTTAATCTGAAATGGAAAGTAAATGGCATTTGTTGGTTTGAAAAATAACAGAATTCTCCTATCATACACATATCCTGAAAAACAATTGCTAGTAAATTTCACAAACAATGGCAAATAAACTGCAAGTAACACACTGAACATGAAATTTTGAAGTGGAAAAACTGAAATAGTATCTTCCTGTAAAACCTACTCCAAAAAACTTTGTTTTATTTACATATATGGAAAATCCTTTTTTTAAAAATATATATATATATTTTTTTTTACAGTGTGTATAACCTATATCCAGTGTTAGATATAGTTAGCACTAATTAGTGTGTGAAAGGTCCAGAAGTCCACAGGAAACACCCATATACACATATGCACACATAAAATACATGCAGTTAAACCACATACATACATCCTGACACACCACTGGGACACATGCATGTGCATTGTGCACAGGTGTGTGTATTTGTGTGTGACAGAGAGAGAGAAAGCAGTGATGCTTGGTAATTGAAGAACAGGCCTGTCATTGCTGACCTGTAGGAGGCCAGGGATGAAATGTATTCCAGTCTCTCAGCTTTGAGTTGGCATTGACAGGCTGCTGAGCTGCAGGTCTGACAGGCCTGACTGAAAAACAGCCCATCCTGATCGTTACGCTCCCCCCCGGCATCACCTTTCTCACCTGCTCCCTGACTGCACAGCAGCACACAAACCAGCCCAATACATACACACTCATCTGTGTACAAACACTCACATATTCACCCTCTGACAGTGTCAAAGGTACACTGTCATTGGTCATTATAACGATGTCACGGATCACGTTCAGACATCTGCGTCATAAATAAGTAAACTGTTCTTATTTCACACACACATGCCCTAAATGGCACGGTCTCCATTTTGATCCAGCGATGTCGCTGATATCTTAAATTGTGTGTTCATTATTTTATTCAATTTCAGCTCCGTATTATGTCACCTTCCATTTAGGCTAGTTTTATGACTAGCGCCGTAGAATGGGAGTAATAAGGCATTGGACGTGTACAATCTGAAAATGTTTTAATATTCATTCTGGCAGCTCTCCGGAATAATCTTGTGTGTGTGTGTGTGTGTGTGTGTGTGTGTTAAAACACATCCAGCACTAGAGCCCATTACCTCTCTCTCCTGCAACCAACCAGAATAATGCTGAGAGAAAATAATATACTCAAAGCCTGCGGCTTGTGCACTCTTGTGTCATCCTGCTGATTTGTTCTGATGTGAATATCTAATCTGGGTTTGGAAAGCAGATTACGGTGCATTAAATTCTTTTGAATGGGACTAGTTTAATACTACATGCGTGTTGGAAAGGGACGGCCAGATTACGGCTAAATGCAACAAACATCTAAAGTGAAATGCAGAGCAATTTTTCCTTTCATATCAGACATGCACATCAAAATTCAATCAAAATACATACAAATAAAACACAGAGTATTGGCACAACAAGTGAAAACACATTAATTGGCCATTGTTTGTTTAGCTACTAGATTAATTATTTACTGTAGCTTAGACATATGGCATTTATTTGCAAATTGTTATATAAATACAATAAAAGTGCCGGTTCATGATTAAATAATTTAGTTATTTACACATTAAAAACAAGGTTAATTAAAAATGCAGTGCTGTTTTAGCAGCTGAATATTTATTGAAAATTACTCACTTTCAGAGTGTTAATAAAAAAAAAGCAATCTGAACTCAGTCTAACTCCTGATCTGTGCTTTGAGTTTCGCCTTATAAGAGCAACTGTAATATCAACATGGATGCAATCCAAATATCATATATTCACATACATTACAAACCCATATATTACATTCCCATAGTTGATTGTTATTTTCCTGTTTAGCACTGCTTTGACACAATCTGTATTGTACAAAGTGCTATAGAAATTAAGTTGTCATGAAGATATTACATTACTAATACTCTACTACAGCTCTGTAAATCAATGCTCCCATAATTTTTAGCACCACAAAACTCTCCTTGCACACAAACGTGTACTAAACCATCCACAAACTGCACCACTAGTGACTTGTGATCATGTACGTTCAGAATCTACACTTGTAAATAAATATGACAGCAGTAAAGAAACTGGCCAAAAGAGCCGAGAGGCTTATATCGGGCTGGAAATTGCAGTCTCACGGCACATGAAGTCCCTGGAGCAAAACCTGAGCAAATTAAGAGCTGTGGGAACAGTCCTACACACAGACAGTCAGCGTTCAATCTCATTTATGTTGTGCCTACAGGCGAGAGCTACCCCTGCTCTGCATTAACCTCAGAGTCCGTCTGAGAACAACTTATTAAAACAAACACTGCCAGAAATGTAATCCAAGATGCTAAAAAAAAACAGTAAAAAGCAAAAGGAAAGAGATAATGCAGCCAGCAGTGCTTGAAATGAGAGTTACGCAACTACTGATGAATGCTGTAGACATACGATGCTGCATTATTAACAATAATATATATGGAATTTCAGTGATTTAATTAAATTTAAATAAATAAATGGCATTTAGAGCACAGGCTTTTCTTCTGCTTTTGTTTCATGTTCTTATTGAAGCTTATAATACAAAGGGTAAAATCCATTGGAAATGGATGGTAGTTTACGCACACCCATGACGAGTATATCTGCTCCGATCCAGACCTGCTGGACAGTAGGCTGAACCCGGGTCAGACAATGAGACAGCCAGCACCCATCTGTCCTTTAAGCTGCTGAGACTGGATGGGCTGCCATTCCAGCCTGACCCTTGACATCTGGATTAGGGTTAGGCCATGTGGCAGGAGGACAACATTACTGTCTGAAGCATAATATCACCTCAGATACCGTACAACACAGCTTATTGTCTCTGATTGTCTAAACTGACAAATAGATACTTCTTTGTCAACAACCTACTAAATTAATCACAAAACAATTACTCTAAATGCAAGTCCTTTTAACATAGAAGCAAGAAATTTAGTGTTATAAAACCAGACCTATTATCCAGTACTTTGGATATTTAAATGTTCTGTTTGTTTTGTTCAGATAAATGAACACACAGTATATGAATTAAATATTTTCAAATATATAAATTGATTATACAGTATATCAGCAATTGATAACTGATACTGGATATTTGTTGAAACACTAACAAAACTAAGATTGCAACATTTTTATAAGATGGAATGTTAATAATCTGAAATATTTCCTTTAAAAATCTCTAAAACTGAATAATGCACCCATTTATAGCAAGGACGTTTCAAAGAATTTCTTAGAACTGATTCATTTATTACTCAGGTCTGAACATCCTGGAGGTCTTTTGTCAAAAACGTGCCTCTTGAGCTCTGTCGTGTATAATCATTTATAGCCTATCTGAGCTGTTCCTTAGATCCGGCAACACAGAGGCTTACTCCAAAATCCAACCAATCACAATCCACTTGACTGATTCATGCTCCTCCCACACTCCAACATCCCAACGACAGCTCTGGTGCCATGCACGTGTGTATATATACTTATACATGCACGGGTGCATTTCAACAGATACACACACACACACACAAACACACACACACACACACACACACACACGTATGCAAAAGCATGTGCAAGTTGCACCAGTATCGCACATGAACCAAAACTGATCTGTGTCCGCATGAGGAATAATCCCAGATTATGCCCTTTGAGATTAAGACATGCTGATGCACCGGTTTTGATTCATCTCTCACTAGCAGCCTATCAGGGATGCCAGCAGCTGTGCATTGATAAATAACCGGTTTACAGATCAGATTGGATGGAATAGTGAAATAAAATAGAGACTGGTGTAAATGCATGTGTAATTTGTCATGTTACTCAGGTTGGAAAAGAAGTTTCTACTTCTCTTCAGTTCCAGTGTGTAGAGGTAATATGGAAGCTTGTTTCCGCCACAAGATTGAGAGGAAAAAAAAAAATGCAATTTGGACTTTTTTTCCTGAATTGTGGGTTTATTTATCAAAATTCAGATTACTTTTTCTAAATATAAATTGGAAATAAATTGTGCAGAATTGTGAGATATAAATACAGAATTGCAAGATATAAATGTAGAATTTTGAGGGGAAAAAATGTGAGATATAAAGTCGTAGTCACCTTTTTTGTTATAGAAAAAAAAACCCAGAACTGCAAGATGTACACTATTTGGAGGAAAAAGTCAGAGTTGCGCAAGATAAATGCAGAATCTGAACTGTGAGATATAAACTCAAAATTGTGAAAATAATGTCTGAATTGTAAGGTAAAAAGTCACAAATATTATATAAAAAAGTCAGAACTGCAAAATATAAACTCAGAATTGTAAGCTATAAATACAGGATGATGAGATATAAACTCAGAATTCTGAGAAGAAAAGTCCAAATTGTGATATAAAATTCGCAATTATCTTTTTAAAACATTTTTTCAATTCCATTGTGGAAACAGGCTTCCATAGGTTACAGAGGCAGAGAAGCAGAAACAAGACTATTTGTCTATTTACCAACCCTGCAATGACAAATGACTCCACAGACACCCTTCAGAACAAGAAGTGTTAACAATGACAAAACGCGCACTGGTTTTATCTCGAACACAACCCACCAAAGCCCACAGGCTATCTGGGTCATCCTACTGCATTGAGTGTATGCCCACATACAGAATTAGCTCATTCAGAGTTTAAACTTGTAGTTCTATCTACATTTTCAGTGGCACTTCATATAGAACTGCTGATGACCTTTGGGTCAGAGTGTTTGAGACAGTAACAGACTGATTAGACTGTATTGATAAATGCCCGAGTGTTTAGTATGTATGAATCCTCGGTGCATGAACGCACTTGCACACACACACGTTTGTGCACAACACACAAACTATTAAAATCAAAATGACGTTCATTATTATAATTCATATATCACATAGTGACGTGTCAATTAGGGCTACAAAGTCAACATGCGTGCCGAGCCGGCAGAATAATTAAATTGGAATATTAATGAGTGAAATGTCCGTGTGGGCCCACAGCCTGTGATCAATCTACAGTTAATGAGTCATTCATCTTGGTCCATTCAGTACCCCACCCTCACTCCGAGGGCAGGCACAGCTCACGGCGCTGATGAACTCTGCACAAATCAACATCTAAACAAAAGCAATTTGTCCTCAATAGCATTTCTGCATTGGGAGGTGAGAGGTGCTGGAACCAGTGTGAATGAAACGCTTGCAGAGCAGGATGTGAGGCGGAGGGGGTAAATCATTTATGACTTTTCAGTAAATTAGTGCGATATCTTTGAGTTCAAAATTTGACCTTACAAAAATTCACATTTTATATGTGGCTTTCTTCAGGATGACAACAGTCCCTTCAGTTTTAGCTGAAGTCAAGCAGAAAAATAGGAAAAAAAGTCTATTTCATACAGCCCTCAAGTATAATTACTACTAAATAATAATAATAATTATTATTATTATTAAAAACAAACAAAAATTATTTTCAATTGAAATAATTAGGTATAGTAGCTGGTGAATTATCTAATTATTACTAATATTATCTATTAGAATGACCTATTATTATTATTAAACAATAATAATTTATAACTGTAATAATTAGGGATAGAAGCTAGTGAAGTTAATTATTAGTATTATAGTATTATTAAACAAACAAATAATTAGAAATAGTAGCTTGTCAATTATTATAATTAATTAAACAACAACAACAACAATAATTATTTATTAATATGATTAATTTCTAATGATTAGGGATAGAAGCTACTGATTTCTTATTAAACAAATTACTGTTATTAAATTAAATAGCTAAATAAAAATATTTATGCTAAATGAATTTATTTTCAAACAAACAAGCAAGCACAAGTGAAGCATCTATTTCTATCTAATACATTTTTTGCAATCTACATAATAGCTATATGTATCATTCTGGTAGAAAACATGGCTACTGTTTTTCATCGGCATCAATAAAAAAAGTGTGTTTTTTGGGTCCAGATGGTGTAGTTACAACATCTACCAGCAGGGGCTATGCTAACCAGCCAAAACTTGAACCCTTGATTTAGGTCCTGATGTCTCCATCGATTTTTGGCATCAGTGTGGCCTGCAGGTGTAACATACCCACTCTCTCGAGAAGCGTTATGGAATGGTTTATAACTGGAAAGGACATTGCTTTTGTCCAGAATACACAGTGCAGTTAGACTGAATGTGTTTGTTTGGTACAGTCCATGTTTGAATCCAATTGGCTATTCTGAGGCTTATTAATCTTGACCTGGGCAGCACAGGTCTGCTGCATCCTATCAGTGCAATCAGAGCTGATTCTGGCCTGTCAGGTAATAGGATTTCCAGCGCTGCTGTGACTTAGCACTTAAAGAGCTAGCTGGGTTCCTTCTGTGAAATAAGTAATCCGAGTTTAAACTATTTACCCATGAGCAAAGTTGACGTGATGTCCTTGTAAAGTTGTTAAGAGGGACAGAGAGAGTCACTCGAGCCCCTCTGAAAAGAACTATCTGCACTTATTCCGTCATTTACTCACACAAACTGTGGACAGACAAGTTGGCAAACAGGGACTTGAGCACGCCTTTGTTTGAATATGCATTACCTCCCAAAGGGCAAACAAATTAATGAATATTCACACTCAATCTATAGCCCAAGGCTTCCTATACATTATTCATGCATGAAGCTCGAGACGCAGGCACATCAACTTTGTCATGGCTAATAATATTTTCATTTTTTTAAATAAATAAACTTGAACTTTGAGCATTTTGCAAATTTATTTACTTTTATTTATTTTCACAATTAGCAACTATTTACATGATACAGCACTGTGTGGGTTACTAAGTATGGGAAAAAAATCAAATGAATGACTTCACTTGTATATTTTCCAGTGATTCTCCAGTGAGATCAAGAAACAAGAAGTGGAAATAAACAAATTGATAAAAGGAGCCACTCTGAATCATGGCTGACATCTCATCTCCCTCAGGCTTAAAGGAATCATTCACCCAAAATGAAAACTCTTTCATCATTTACTCACTTTTTCTGTTTCTTTCTTCTGTGAAACACAAAAAGAGAAGTTCTGATGAATATCTTGAACAGTCTTTTCCATGCAATTAAAATAAATGGAGACTGAAGCTTAAAAAAGGACAACAAAGCAATCCTTTTGACTCATGACTCGTGAAAAAAAAAAAAAATCATACGTGTATCATAAAAGCAGTTTATGATCTGCTTACAGGGTCAGTGAGGTGAACTTAAGAACTGTTACTAAACTGGTCTAATTCATGATTGAATCAGACAGATCTGTGTACTGGTTCAAATGATTCGCTGAAAATGAAATTGACTCCATAGAATGATTCATTAACACAGTACACATTAATAGCGTTAGGCCTACATAAATCTGGATATTCACAAATCTGGAGATTGAAGCTTGAAAAAGGACGCAAAGCCCCATAAAAGCATCATGCACGTATCATAAAAACAGTATATATATTGCTTAAATTCAAGAATCATGTTGATTTATTGAAAACAACTCCAAAGAATGATTCATTGGCAAATTACACATCACTAGTCTCAAACAAAGCGATTTTAAGTCTTGAAATATATTGTGCAAGTCATATAGACCACTTTCATAATGCCTTTACTGTGATTTTGCATTCTTTTTGAAGCTTGAAAGCTTTGAACAGCTCCCTGTTCGTAGTAATCGCTCAGAAAAAGAGCATGGAAAACAGTCATAACAAATGAGGAAAAAAGAAAAGGCATGTTTGGAATGACATCAAAGAGAGTAAATGACATTTTCTTGTATCCTATACAAGCTGATACACAGAAACTGACCACATTTTTACCATCACTTACTTCCAGTCTAGTATCTTTCCTTAAGAGAATGAGACAAATGCTTATTAAACCAAAGACCATCACCCTATTATGGGGGGAAGGCATTGTTTTTCCACCATTAGAGAACTTAGGCCAACAAGAGGACATTCCCCGTTAAAAGGTTTCCTCTCTGGAGGGAAGACAGCTGAGGTGACAGTTTAAAAGCTTCTCCCCTCCCATGAAAACGCGCTACCTTCTTCCACACAATTGCACGGGCTAGTCAAATTGCATTAGTGATGCACTTGGTCTTTATATTGTGACACAATAGGCCTTAAATGTGTTGTGAGTCTATTTGGAAAGCTCTTTGCCACCACCAACAAAGATTACAGAGCTGTGACATTCTCAGTCACAACACAATCAAATGTGTCGTCATCAGGGAGATCAATACAGACCGATTAACTGGAATCGTAGGTGAAGCTCTTGTGAGATGGAGCTAGTGTAATGAGCCTTAAATATAGCATTGCTCCATTTCTCCAAATGAAAGTAAACAAATAACCATAAATGAAGCCATTGGAGGGTGTCGACATATTAATATGGATGAAAACTGAACACCATCAATATTTCATGTCTTGTCAAAATGATCCGTTACCTCCACCTGGGCTTTGGAGGTCATACATCTCCTTGTGGTGAACAGGATGACTAGTCTTGCCTAAATCTTATGGGAGGAAAGAATAGACGAGGGATGCATTTATTACATTATAGAAACTTCTAACAGAGCTTCATCTTCAATGACCCATTATAATTTATAGAACTGTATGCATATGCAAATTGTTAATACTTGCAGCAGTCTCAGACCAATTATGAATATGCAAGAAGTCTTTATTGTCACAAATAATTGGGGGATATTAGCATTTGTTTGTTTGTATCTATGAAAGCTGATCTTATTTTAGGGAGGGTAATTTTGCAATGGTCTTTATATGATCCAAATATCTGTAGAAATGGGAATATCCATTACCATTTGAAAGATTTGGGGGTCTGGAAAGATTGTTTTAAAAGACATTTGTATAAAAACGTTTCTTTTTTTAATTTCTTTTTTTTAAATCAAAAATACAGTAAAAACTTTATATTGTGAAATATTATTTAAAATAACTGTTTTTTATTTTAATAATTTTTAAAATCTAATTTATTTCTGTGATGGCAAATTTCATATTTCAGCGTCACATGATCCTTCAGAAATTATTCTAATATTCTGAAATATTTCTTATTATTACTGATGTTGAAAACAGCTGTGCTGCTTAATATTTTTGTGAAAAATGTAATACTTCTCTTTTAAGGATTATTTGATAATTATAAAGTTCAAAAGAACGGCATTTATTTGAAATAGAAATCTTTTGTTACTTAATAAATTATTTTACTGTCACTTTTGATCAATTTAATTAATCCTTGCAGAAAAAAAGTATTAATTTCTTTAAAAAAAAATTTGAATGGTAGCGTATCATTTGTACAGAGAAAGCTGAGATGACATTTCAGTGTCAGCCTGATTTTTAGAGTTTCTTCTTCTCAGAATTAAGACAGTGAAAATAACCTAGCTGAAAATAACTATGATAATTAAGAGTGATTAAGGCTAGAGAGATGGAACGCTCCTTTTTCCCCCAATGTCATATCAGGGTCATTCTGAGAGTCACACACTAATTTGAACACCAATACATATCAAAGATAATTGCTGTTAGAAACATTCATAAATAAATCAGTCATTATTGGCATCAAATAATGTAAGCTCTTGAAATCCTCCGTGCTTTCAGTAAAGGAGCGGGTGAAACTGAAGCCTGGATTCTATTTCTGCGCTGAGCTTCAGGGTAACAGTGAGGATATTTTGCTTTCCATCTATTATAACTATGCAAAATTTCACCCCAACCTGCCAACAGTAAATTTCAATGATAATTTTTGTATGAGAACAAATGCATTGTGGATGAACAGTGACAGCATCTTTTCTGGATTTAAATATTTAAGTGGTTGTGTAATTCATGATTTTGACGTATGAATTGAATATGACATCTTTTTGTAAAGATGTAGAGGTGTGTGCAATAGAGAAGAGAGGAAGGTGAAATGACAGTGGACTTTCACACACACTAACACAAACACACACACACACACACACACACACACACACACACACACATAAATGATGAATGCCACACTCATGCACTGTATACATGTCAGACTACCATTGCACACTTAATATTAGTATACAGGCCAACCATTTTTTAACAATATTTCAACAGATTCTAAAATAATAATGCCCTCTTTAGATAAATCTAGATCAATATTTCTCAATTTTTATAAACAAAGGGTGTGACATTAATGACACATTCTCTCTCTCTCTCTCTCGCTTTCATTCACTTTGACTACAACAACTGCATGCCTTAATTGTTAAATCGGACAAGCTCTAAAAATAAAACTAATTGTCACATGCCTTGGCTGGAGAATGTTCTCATTTGCATGACTGCAGAAGGGAGCGTTTCAGGGGGTGGAAGGGGGTCTCTGTCTGCTGTAGGGCTGAAGCAGTGACTGCACTGCTGGGGAAACCTTCAGATTGACCCATAAATCATTCATGCTTTTCCTTCTGTATCGACACAAAGAATTCTCTCTTCCACCGCTTTAGAGCAGAGCTCAACCAAACAGTACAAGGTACAAAAAAAACAGAGAAAAATCACTTACCTCATTCGAGAAAAGAAAACCTTGTTTGATATTGTTATAAAATAACATATAATAAATAATTTAGATATATATTTTTAGAAATATACACTTATATACACACATGTATATATATATTTCCATTGGCCAGTTTCATGTACAATTCCAACAATATACACCAATTACAAATCACGATTAACTACAAACTTTTACATTTTTTTTAATGATGAGTAACTTGTCAGTGAACTATTACAAAGTAATGAATTCCCGCTGTAAGTGAGGAGTACAACGCGATTGAAGTCTGTTCTCCAGAGATGGATGTTATTGTTGAGTGATGCAGTGCTGATCTCAGTGTAGCTTTAGACCCAACGCAGCATTAATAAATAGGTCATAGAGCTTTTTTACCCTCTGAATTTTTCAGGCTCGGCTTGGCAAATTGAACATAATTAAAGCCCAAGGCAAAGGTTGCACTTTCCTTGAAATAACAGGCTGTGTTGCAGCACAGAGAGGGACAGACAGATAGGAAAGATGCTCCAAGGATCTGTGCAGCTAGGCAAGGCAGCGTCCTTTAAGGACAAAAGAGGATGAGAAGAAAACAGGCAGCCATTACGCCAAAGCCGACAGCTACAAAGCGCCAATCATTCCCGCTCGCCTTGCGAATGTGCATTTTAAAATGGTGTATATTTCCAAAAATATTTTTCACAAAAGTAGTGTTATTGGAAAGTGCATGCATAAGCTTTGGAGATTTTTTCCCGCAGCGTATCTGTGTGTGTACCTTTAACAGGAAGGGCATGGGGGATGTGTGTGTCAGAAGACATTAGTGTCAGTACCCTTTCTGAGGACAGTACCTGGGCCAGCCTTGGTCATGCCAGCATCACGCCTGCTTTTAGCCAATAAAGATGAAAGCAGATTATACTCAAGCAGGATAAAAGCTTCCTCATTTGCACCAATCAACCGGCTCCACTAATCAGCTGAGAGGAAGCAAGAAGACTTTTCTCTGCACCTGGTCATGCTTAACCTGGACGATATAAGAACACAAAAAGAAACAAGAGCTTAATGAATGTTTAGCGATTTAAAACAGCATGTTTTTGGTAACTAAAGAATGCACACATATTAATATGACATGGTTAACACAAATTTAGATGCTTAAAAATTAGCTGCACCTTAAGAAAACCACATTTAAAAAGGAATTTTAAAAGGTATTTTTTTATTATTATTATTTTGGCAGAGCTTCACCAAACAGTACAAGGTACTCTCAAACTCTCAAAATCTCTTGCCTCATTTAAGTCAGTAAGCAAGTAAGTAAATGAATGAATGAATTAATGAATTAAATAATATAAAATGGAATTTAAAGGCATTTTTTAATTATTTTGGCAGAGCTCTACAAAACAGTACAAGATACAAAAAAGAGACCAAAATCGCTTGTCTAAAAAAAAAAAAAAAAAAATCAATCAACCAATCAATAAATAAATAAATACATGAGAAGACTTGTGCATTTGGGTGATATGGAATACTTTAATGACGCTTTTATGAAGCTATTTTGTCCTTTATGCACCTGGTCCCCATTTACTTTCATTGTATGGAGCAGCTCAGACATTCTGCTAAACACCTCATTTTGTGTTCCACAAAGGAAGGTCATACTGGTTTGGAAGGACAAGGATAATTTTTTTTTTTTTTGGGAGAACTATCCCTTTAAGCCGCATTTAAGGTTTTTAGTAGAATGTAATGGGAAGGACATTGAACGATTTGCTCTCTATTTGGCAGCCCCAGCTGGGTTAAATGCCTCTTCCACATCTTCAGAAAATTAATGGCAGAAAATCTCAACCTGAAGGCTTTGATCCGCCATAGGGCGCCTGGGCCCTGATTAATATGCAACATTATTAACTGTCTGTGAGAGCCAGTGAGCACACAAACACACACACACACACACACACACACACACACACACACATGAAAGCATGCAGGGGCACATGCACAAGCACTGCGTATTTTTACATACCTTTACAAAGGTATGTAACAGTATTTGTACACACTATTGTTCACCTTAAATTTATTAGTTAATTACTTTGGATCTCTTCTTTTTCAAATCATCTTCTACCCTAGGTGAGCATATAAACACACAGTCAAGGAGAGATTAATTGAAGATTCGGTGCTGTTTAGGCTGAACGCATTTTGCCAAACAGAGATATTATTTGCCTTTCATTATCCATTGTGTGTCAGTGTGTATGGAACGAACAGGAGATGAATGACAAAGAGAGCACGAAAGATGGAAAATTGGAGGAAAACCGAACGAAAAAATGGAATAAGAGGAAAAGAGGGAGTGACAAGGACAGAGAAAGGCAAAGAAAGAAAGACACCATCATGTTCCACCCCTCCTCCCCTCCGTCTCTCCAGCTCACATGCCGCATGTGTGCAGGGGTCATGATAGCGGCACAAAATAATGACTGTGTGTTTAAGCACACAGGAACATGTGAGTGAGGGACTGAAAAAAATAAATGGAGAAATATATTTTATTTTATTTTCATGGTATCACTTTAGAATAGGGAACACATATTCACAATTAACTACGACTTTTCCCTCAATAAACTCCTAATTTGCTGCTTATTAATAAGGTGTGTTTGTGTGTGTGTGTGTGTGTGTGTGTGTGTGTGTGTGTGTGTGTGTGTGTGTGTGTGTGTGTGAGTGTGTGTATGTGTATATATATAGAGAGAGAGAGAGAGAGAGAGAGAGATAAAAAAAACAAAAAAACAAAGAATTATTACTTAAAAATAAAAATGAAGAAAAAATTACTTATTGTAATTTATTTTTTTATTTCAACCAATATTTCTCATTTTCCTATAGTTTAAAACTAAAGCTGAAATAAAAGTCAAGAAAACTATATAGATATATTTTTTAAAATAAAAAAAATAAAAATGACAAAACACAACAAAATTACAAATATATATATATATATATATATATATATATATATATATATATATATATATATATATATATATATATATATATATATATACATATACATAAGATCAAATAAAATCTAAATATGTATAATTTTATTGCCATATATTTTGCAATAGTACAGCAACTGTGGCATAGTCATTAGGTGTGATCTGTCCTGCACCCACTACTAAAAAATATCAAAAATTATATCTGGTGTCTCAATAATTTTTGGTTTGACTGTATATAAATAGAACTGCTCAAACTCTTCAAATGCAAATTATTTTAATTAGTTACCTTCATCTGTAATTAAAATTATCTGCATTTAAGCATGACTTGCGCAGCCTTTTTTTTGTTCTTTATCATAATACTCTCAATATAAACATTACCTACAAAAGCATCTATTATGTTTGTGATTAATCTGTATTAAAATATAGAACTTCTGTGAGGTGCAGAAAATGACAGCCGCACTTTATTTCCAGATCCATGATTAGAAGAGGAAAAACGAGCCAATCCTGCATAAATTATCTGGCATTATTATGTGGGTGAGCAGCGTTTTGGCTTCAGTTATCTAGGTCATCCCACGACGGCTTAGTGAGTTTTCATACCACCACGGCTATGTTTAGGTAAACCACACACATGCAGAATTTTGCAAAAGCATAAAATAATTCAGTACAGATCAAAAATGAGCTGCTGATTTATACCATATTGACACCGTAATTGCATCAAATGAACATATAGCACAAACAAAGACAGATTTTGGGATTTGGGCACAGTGGCAGAGAAGCCGGCCCCTGAGGTTCAGGCCCACAGCGCCACTACTGATGATATTGCTTGGTTCTGTGCCTGCTGAGTTTGACCTCTGTCTGCTGTCACAATGTCATACGCTATCTGCCCTATACTGCCTGCTATTGCTCTCCTTCTCACCATCTCTCTTTTTCTCTCTCTGTCCTTCCCTTGGCAGCAGATGCACCGCATGCATGCCAAGACTAGGGGCAGGCACCATGATGGACAGATGGAAAGGGGACGTTCAACAAGTGTAAAGTGCAGAGGAAGTTAGCTGGAGCAGCGCTGCAGAGAGAGAGAGAGATCTGGAGGTGGAAGAGTGTGTACCTGTACCTGCAGATGGCTGGCAGGCCCAAAGGGCCCTACTGTCATTACGCTCTCTCGGCATGGAAGAAAAACAGTTTTATCCAGAGCCCTGAAACTAAGGCAGCTGCTCTCTGTGCCATGGGAATCTAGCCAGCCTCGCCACAGACCCAAAGCTGCATCGCTTGCCGAGGAGGACAGTGATGCAAAATTAACATCCAACCTTGTTTACCTCAATCAAGACTCACAAATTTATTCAAAACTTGTAAAATTGCAAAAATAATAAAAGAAGATAATAAAAATATACAAATAAAAAGCAGATTAAAGAAAAAAGTAGAACAAAATTGTGATAGCACAATGTTAGTATGAATTAATAATATGTATAAATGTTAATATATTTATATTTGTGCATTTGACAGATGCTTTTATCCAAAGCAACTTACACTGCATTCATTTTTATTAGTTCATGCATTCCCTGGGAATCAAACCCATGACCTGGGTGTTGCAAGCACCATTTCTCTACTTTTCTTGTTTTAAGCATAAATCTCAATAAATGGTGTAAGGAAAAAATGTGAAGGCAGCTTGAAAAACAATAAACTACATTTAATTCAAGACATGTTTTTAAAAGGATGTATCATATGTTGCCTGCAATCTATCTCCTTTTAAAGATGTTTAGATATTTTTTTTCTGGAAAACAAGACAGAAAAAAAAAAACATTCAATACATTGCATAAGTGCCTTTGTCTTACTCTCCAATAAAAGCATCAAAACATCCTTAAAGAAAGATACAGTATTTACTTTCAAGCAAAATTAAAGAAGAAACAAATGTTTATGCATTTATTATAAGCACAAGCCTCACTAAATTACATGTTATTTATTTATTTTATTATAATCAGTGTATAGTAGCTGTCGAAGCTGTATCATGGAAGTTATTTCTGTGGTTAGTTAAGGACACCAATCATGTACCCAAACAAAATGTCAATACAAATGTTGTACATATAAGATGTGAATTATTTATATTGTTGTGCATACAATACTGACGAACTGCCGCAGACAAAGAAATGCCAATATTTCCCTGCATACCTGTAAACTTCGAGATGACATTACAATTTTATTCTGATAAAAATGACCACATGTGAATCAGAAATATAAGAAGAGAAGATTATGAATGAGATGCTACTTAAAGTAGGTGGTAAAGTTGGCAAACGGTTGATATATATATATATATATACTCTGTGTCTCTGATTATAAACACACAGCTGAGAAGCAGCAGCATTTTCCACACCGCCTTTGAATTACTCTCAAACAATTAGAGCAAAAGCAAACCGGCTAACAGACTCCTAAAACCGACCGCTTCAACTTAAATCAAATCTCAAAGCATACAAAAGTCCATTACAGGAAATTAGAAAGAGCGAACATCTAGGAGAGGGCATCATTCACTTTTATCGAGTCAGAGCACTTGCCTTTGGTGCATTGTGTACCTGTCAATGAACTGCAATTCAGAGAGGACTGCTGTCCTGACAAATTGCTGCGTGTTAACGCGCTTTCTCCCTCAGTCAGCCAGGGCCCTGAGGCATGCTGGGATGCATGGACAGACTCGATCTCGCCCTCGGGAACAATGCAAAGAAAATGTCACAGGCCTGGTTGGAGTTTAATGCATTACAGAGCCTGTATAGATGTAATCGAATATAATTCAGATCAGTGTTAGAGCTGTGGGGGGCTTTGTTAGCTATGTGCTTTTATGGGCTGATTAAATTTAGAATTTGCATTCATTTATTACATTAGAAAGAGGAAAGAAAAGCAATCATTTCAATTCCACCCCCTCCAAAAATCTATTTTCCGCATGCCGACAAAGTAAAGACAGACATTATCTTGCGCCCAAATGGTTCATAGGCAAAATAAACACAGATAGAGGAAGCTTCAGCATGCTGTCAGCACTTTCCCTCTGAAAAAGGAGGAAAAATGAGAGAAAAGAACAAAGCACGTGCGCTACACAATCAGCCATGTGTGAAGTACGCAAGCACACCTCTCTAATTCACCGTTCAGTCTGGCAGCATGGGCAGCGCCAGTGATTTCTCTGAGCTGCCGCTCGGGCTTCCTTGTTATCTGCAGTTTGAATGCAAACAAAGCCGGCAAGCTCCGCCACCCCCCTCTATTCCCCCCAGGCTTTCCTCGGCAGATAAATGGGGACGGGTACATCCTTAGGCCTAGATCACGTCCACAGACCTCACCCTGACAAATCCTTCACAGGGAGCTGGACCCGCAACCTCCATATGCACCTCGAAAGATAATTTGTGCGGCAAGCGAATCAATAATGCAACAGTAAATTCATTTAAACACACATTACTGATCCCGTTTAATTAATGGCGCCTCAACTGCAATTTGTCAGTGTCGCACACAGTCATCCCTTTGATATTTATACCAATGTTCAGTTTTTTTCTCTGCAGGACGACCCTGACTAATGCTAATCCTTAGCATGAGCTCCCACATCCCAGAATTAGATAGCGCAGCCTGAAAAAGACAGCATGTTTCTGTGTAGCCAAAGCAGTGGAAAATAATTTACAATGTAAATCACATTAAAAATCATAAAAGGAAGAGAAATATATATATATATATAAAAAAGGTAAATGGTGAATATCTAATTAATGCAAACACATACGAGCCACCCGATCAAATGCTTCAGAGATTTTAAAAACAGCAGTTGGTTGCACCGCATGCTTTAAAACAGCACAACCCTGCGAATGGCTCTTTACTGTATGTATCTATAGCCTTAAAGGAACAGTTCATCCAAAAATGAAAATTCTGTCATCATCTATTCATCTTCATATTATGGAAGTCTATTTCCAGCACATAAGAAAACAGAAAAAACAAAAAAAAACGCTTTGGTTATTAACACATAAAAAGTCATAATCATGAAATTAAAAAAATCTAAATGATTACATGAAAAGTCACATTTCTGTCATTAATATCTAAATTTCAACTTTTTATGTTGATTTTGACTTTATCTGATGAAGACAACTTAGTATGTCTCAACTTACCACATATTTAACTTAGTATCTCATAATTACAACTTTTACTTTGTGTCTCATAAATCGGAACTATGACACTCCAAGTGATAAATTATGAGATAAAGTCAAAATTGACATAAAAAGTCAAAATTGACATAAAAAGTCATAATAATTACAAAAATTCTACTTTTCATGTCATTACTTTTTATCTCATAGTTATGACTCAGTACGTCATCATTGCATAAAAAGTTGCATAAAAAGTTATAATTATGAGATATAAGTCATAATATGAGATAAAAAGTAAAAATTATTCAATTTCAACTTTATGTCTCATAATGTTGACCTAGTATATATAAATTTGACTTTTTATCTCAAATTATGATCTAAAATGCACAGACGAATATAGTTCATTGTACAGATGAACATAGTTAAAAAAAAAAAAAAAGTAAATTTTTTTAGCGATAGCGAAACTATCGCTGCTTTGTTCTTCTTAGAACAGAGAAAGTGCCAACAATAAGCACAAAAGTAGAACTAACTTGACTATGCTCAAAAAGTATAGTATGTCACTTATAGTACTTATAGTATGTCAATCACTATTGGTAATACTGAACAAATGATATGTTGTGCCAGAGTTATTTTTAGCGAGGCAGAAATGTGACACTAAGAAAAACACCCGAAGCTATACTCTCACATGTGCTGTTCCATCAGTTCTGTGGCTACAAAGCTTGCAAGAGGGTTCGAACAGCCTTAAGTATGCTATCATGGCGTCTCTTGTGTGGGGCTTTTTATTTGCTGTCGTCAGGTTAATGAGCCCACCAGCCCACTTGATGTTGAGAGGCCTGCCACAAAGACGCGTTTCATTAGAGGCTGTCTGGCACTGCGCGCAGAGACAAAAAGCACATTCACCCACTCTGAATACCGTCATGCTCCCCATTGCTGCCAGCCTGTAGCGCTGCACCCATGGCATCCATCCCGCAAGCACACGTCCTGGCTCTCGGCCAGTACCACCTCAGCCCTCTTCTGCATGAGAGAGTGCCCGGCGGGGCTTGGCCGAGCAGTAGCTGCAAGGGAACATAGCGGGCACACGGCAGAGCTGGCACTGCGCCAACGGCTGCAGCCCAGCCCGGTTCGCTGCGGCGACAGCTTAAGCTGCACGTGCATTAACTCCCCCTTCAGTGCCAGAGAGAGGGTTCGCTATTGTGTTATCAAACACACACTGGGCAGTGTGTGTGTGTGAGAGAGAGAGGGAAGGAATCAAGTGACTATAATCAGTCAGTTACTCAGGTCTGAGAGCCATTATCTCCTGAGAGGGGATCAATAGTGAAAGATAGGAAAGTTGGCCTATCCACTGTACTGCTGCAGCGTTATCAGCCTGCAAGCAGGTGCGCCCCTTCACCAAGCGCCACAGTGGCATGCTGGGAAAATAGTGGATATTCTTAATCTGGCCTGATGGGTTCTGTGGTTGAGATTTTAGATGTAAAAATATGATTATACTGACAAATAAATCAAATTACTATTTTGAAAATCATATAAAAATTGCATTGCATAATAATTGAATCAATTTCTACTTCAACAATATAACTTATTTACCTGTATGTATGTATGTATGTATATATATATATACAGTATGTATATATATATATATATATATATATATATATGTATATATTAGTGCTGTCAAACGATTAAAAGGCATCCAAAATCGCATCCAAAATAAACGTTTTTGTTTACATAATATATGTGTGTGTACTGTATATATTTATTATGTATATATAAATACACACACACATGCATGTATATATTTCAGAAAAATATGCTATGTTTATATATTAAATATAATATAATTTTTATGAATATAAATATATACATGTAAATACATGTAAATATTTTCAAAATATATACTGTATGTGTGTGAATTTATATATACATAATAAATATAAACAGTACACACACATATTATGTAAACAAAAACTTTTATTTTGGATGCGATTCCATTACATTCCATTAATCGCGATTCCATTACATTACACATTTTAGGTAATGAATCAAACTACTTTTTGATTACTTTTAGATTACTTTTGACCTAAGTCATTTATCAAATTTTAAAATCTCAGGATATACTTCAAGTAAATATATTAGGTGAAAAAGGTTAAGATGACAAAAAAGCCTGCATTATATCTAAATTTAAAAAATAATAAGATTTTGTGCATTTTAATGTGTTTGAAAGACAAAAGCTTTCAAAAGCTAAAGTAATACCTACCTACTAATACACACACACACACACACACACACACACACACACACACAAACACACATTCATACATACATAATACATAAACAGAGTATACACACACATAGTATGTGTATATATATATATATATATATATATATGAAAATTTAATGCAATTTTCTATGCAATCTTTTGAAATATTTTAAATAACAGCACAATATATGCTGCAATTTCAAACTTATGGGTCAAATAAAATAGGATTGCCTCTTTTTTTTTGATTGAGAGCCACTGATTATAGTACAGTATGTGCGAAGCAAGAGAAAAATACAGTCATTCAACATGTCAAATCCATCAAACTGCCTCATCAAACCATCAACCAGCTTCAGAAACTGAATCTTCTAAAAATACAGACAAGCCGTACTTAAGAACTGCACATAAAATAATATACTTCATATATCTACTGGTATCTTTCAAAATATGGGCCTGGAAGAGCTTCTGCACCTTACCCTCTTCCGCAATTTATAGAACGTGGGCCGAAACAGCTGAGCTGACTGCAGTGATGTCACTTGCACTGATGGAATGCTTTGTTCCTCTGCGTGTGCGCATGCCACCTGGGTCTGAGCAAGAGCTGCGAGATGCACGCTGCGTGTGCTGCAAGATGGCTGATGCTCCGTTCAATTACACCAGCCACCGAAGGCTCATGCAACGAATCCACACGCTGTTTAAAAATACAGGCACGTCTTATTGTTTATCTGCTGTCAAGTGTTAGCCACAGTGGATGTTCGATTATTTTAAATCTGACTTAAAAATGAGCTTTATGTATATGAAATTGCAATTCAATTCCAAAGCGCTTCCATTCCAACCCTCAGCGAGTTGGTGTGTGTATCTGTTGGTAAATGCAGTAGGAACAGCAGTAAAGGTAGCTGAAGCATTAATGGGGAATTATACTCATATATTTTTAGTAAGCCTTTGGGCACTTCCAGTGTCCCTAAAAGAACATGGTTGCTAGGCAACCATTATTGTTGCCATGGAGATTCACGTGTTGGCAGCTGCTGCAATCAGCATTAACTCAAGGCACATATTCTCATTCCAGCAGTCAGGCGATAGCAGGCAACTAGGACAGCAAGTCACTAGGATAGTAATCGCATGGAAACATATGTTCGCCCATCATTCGCTGCATTAATAGCATCATAAATGGCCAAAATTATCACCATAGTTTGGTGCAAATAACGGCTGGTAGAATCAAATATTCACTTTAATGTCTGATGCCCCCATATTAACTTGGTTTATGGTTTGCACCCTTTTTGGCTATAAAGACAACCTGTGCTTAATGAAAAATGCTGCATATGATGAGAAGAAATAAAAACAAAATGTGCTAAAAATGTGCTTCACATCTAAATCAACCAGTTCTATTGAAGTCAAAAATATTAAATAAAAAGACTAACTCAGCCTGACTACATTAATTACGCCAACAAATATGATTTTATTTATACTACATTAATTACAAAAACTGGAAGCATCTGCTCAGATTTTACAGTGTAAATCACAGCAATTCTCTTTGCATATGTATATTTTATGATTTTAAGAATTAAAAACAATGCATTAATTAGATTTCAATTAAAAACAGACATATAGTTCTCAATCAAATGTCTTGCTTTTACAGAATGTATGCAAAATCCTTTACAACCACATACAGCATAAATCTGTCATCAATTAATTTGAGTTTAGCTTAAGCCTTTAGATCCTTCAGCGGACCCACCAAAGCACATGAAGATTCGGTAGCGCATGTGGGCGGATGTGCAATGCGAAGCCTGAGCTGCAATTGAAATTTCCAGCCCCTTTGGTTCTATCTGTCTATTTGTTTATGCTGACAAATTGACTATTTCCAGTGGAACCGCTTTAGCCAGTTGTACAGCATTTCAAAGGCTGTGGGGGATAAGTGATATTTTCAAAAAATTAAATTGTTTGTTGCAAAGCTGTATGCAAACCTATTGAAACAATTGTGGCATTGGAAGAACTACAGCAATGTAGAACACACACACACACACATACACACACACACACACACACACACAGAAAGCATAATAACTGTTATTTGGGGTGCCGATTTATCTGTCACTTTTCAGGTGACATTACAGAGATGCATTGTAATAAAATGACAGATATTTAGTTGAGAGATATTCCATGCAGCCTTGTATCTTTGATTATAAGCCTACTGTTGTTGCTGGATATCTTGATATTTACAGGTGATGTAGTTTAATGCTAAGGGGGTTAGATGAGATTGCAGATTTCAGTATGATAAGTGCTTAAAATTTTCCTTTCGCAGGAAAAAACGTATGAAAAAGAAACCTTAAACGGATAGTTCACCCAAAAATTCAAATTCTGTCATCATTTACTCACCCTTGTGTAGTTCCAAACGTATAGGGCTTTCTTTCTTCTGCAGAACACAAAAGATGATGCTTGAATATCTTTTAAAGATATTAATAACAACATTAGAACTCTCATTATATGAAAAAACACAGACGCGTCATGACAGAATTCACATTTTCAGGTGTAGGCCTACTATGCCTTTAAGATGATACGGTATATTAACACTTCCATTCCATATTGTTATGTAAATATTACAGCATCATACAGTTTGATGTTTTAGCAGACTTTTTACATAAACATCAGTATTCCTGCAATATTTAATATGTGTACTGTATATGTATACAATATTTAATATGTCTACTGTACATAGTTTTTTTAACATTCTTTTAAAACTTTATTTACTGCACTGCAAAAAAAATTAAGATCATCAAATTAGAAATGCAAAATAACTGTTTTTATTTCCAAGATGATTATAGGATGACACTTACCAGCAAAATGATTGGGTCATGTGACCAAAATCCCAACAATCATAATGCAGTATTATATATATATATATATATATATATATATATATATATAACTTTCTAATAATAATACAGTTCATAATGCACAGTAAACACTAAACTAATATCCTTATCTGAACATGGGCTAATTCTAAAGAGCCTTTCATGCACAAATTTGTTAAGATGCATTAGATATTCAGGAACAGACTTAAAAATCTCCATTTACACAAAACTAATTCTCTGTTATAACAAAAATGAAAATGACTCCCACCCACTTCAGTCCTTGAATATAAACAATGGGTAATTTTTTGCCAGGTGAGTTAAGTGTGGACAGGTGACCAACACAAGTCAGAGCTGGTCACTACTGTACAATTTCTCGCTTTCTTTAATTGTCAGTCAAAAAACTGAAGCTGGCAGGGAAATAAAAGCAGAGGCTGACTGCTAAGAACAGACTCTAATGGCCTTCATTCTCTGTTCTTTCTTTCTGACATTTAACAGCTCAGTGTGAGAGCGGCTAGTAGATCAGATGCCTCAACATGCATGTTTGACCTCAAGAGATGTAGGACAGGAGAAGCCCAAACACAGTCATGTGCTTTCTTGACCCGTCAGGAAAAAAAACAAAGGTGACAATGGTTCATGCATATGAATGGTACACACACATATACTTAGCATGTGAGTGAGTATAAAGCCCAGTGTATCAGGGATACTTTATATAAAACTACAAAGCTTAATCACAATCAGTGTATACAGATTGAGCTTAGTGCACAGTATACAATTTGTGAAGGGCAAAAGCACCTAAAATAAACTTCATCAGAGGCCTGTAGTGCATTCTGATTGGTTCGTACAACCTGACCTGACTCCACTCCTATCCAAGTCCAGTACCTAGAAATCCTCTAAAGCAGCACTCTTTGGGAGTTTTAACAGCTTATTAACAACTAAATTAGGTCACAGTGGGAGAGAAGGGAAAACCTTAGTTATGTTCTTTCACATGGATGAGGACTGTATCCTTTACACAGACAATGTGAAAAACGGAAGACTCCCCTCCCAGTTCAGCTGAGAGCAGAATGAGGAGCACAAATCTAAACAGGGACTTCATAAACATCACTCCATCACTGACCTGCTGCTGTTTGCTCAGCACAGAGAGATATACAGTATACAAACACTGAGGTCTGATAATAAAATCCATATTGTAGATTAGCAAGGTTGAAGGAGTCTGTTGCATAAACACACATATATGCTACTAACTGCATTCTTCTTGAAATAAATCAAAATGATTCCGTTTTGCTTATGATGATTAAGACAATATATTGCATATGACAAACAATGAAACCAAATTTTGCATTAAATTGCAACAAATAGATAATTTATGTTGGGTCTTTTTCTACACATTTCAATTTGAATAAAAGATTTGACTGACCATTAATAGTATGCACTCTGTCCATTATTTGAAATTGAGGAATGCAATTCTAAAGGTCAGATCTCCTCAAAAGCATGCATTTACATGCTCACAAATACTCAGCTCACAAAATCAATTACCTGGCAGGATAGTTTATCTGAAGAGCATTTAAAGATAATATTCCGTGTGCCAGAGTCAACGTACATGTTAAGTGATTTAAAAGAGAAAAAAGACGCATAAAATATAGTGGGTTTTATTTTTTTAATCGCACAGAATGTGACGATGGCTCGGTCGGTAGCTGGAGGAAGCTGAGCCATACCCCTCATCTAACCACAATGCGTTTGATTTGTGACGGAAGCTCAGCAGTTTCGCAGTCTTTATAACGGATTGTTATGCAACGTACTTCTTACGTTTCAGAATAATGCATGCTAAATTTGCACAAATATAAGCAATTGAAATAAAAGCACTCGTTAGTGTCTCGTCTCGTGGTTTCATGTTGTGTGATTTGAACGCAACATGCACCATGCTTTGCATTTTCGTAAACTACAGGTAAAAAAACGCACCTGGTCACATTGATATTTTAATGCACAAACTGCATTGCATAATCGTTCGAACAATTATTTACATGTACTAACGTGTTTAATATAGTGTCAGATAACTTTGAAATGTTGTGACATGCGTGCTTGTGTTAGCCAATTTACAGGTTCAGTACAAAGTTTTATATTACACTTAGCTGCAACGTAACATTAGTTCAATACATTTTTACTCTGATTACACGGTATTTCGTTAAAAATGCCAGCTCTTATGTTAAGTTGACAATTGATTTATTTTTAATGAAACTGGTAAAGATATGAAAAATGAACCCTGCTTTCCAGTCATTTCAACAAAAAATGTTGCATGGTCTGTGCAATAATATTGTAAACACAATGCATCACTGTAAAACATGACGCGACATTAAAAACACAAGCTATCTCTAGCATGACAAGGAAACTAGCATAAACAATAACTAATCCGTCGTGAAGATTTTTAGAATGATTTTGGACCTGTGGAGAAAGTTGTCATTTAACTCTTTCAGGCGTAATTCACATTGTTAAGCTAGTTTCCTTTTTTCTTTTGAAACAACGATAGCACTGAGGAAAAAGAACATACACCAACCAAAACATATTAAGTCGCGTGTTCACGGTTAAAAACGAGTAATCTTTGATTAACATACATTAAATCATGCCATATATGTAAGCTAGTCTGCTGCACATTACTGCATGGAAACGTCTAAAAATTCTGCCTTACTTGAGAGCGAATATTTGAGGTCCTTTCATCCTGGGAAAGATGATCATTGGCTCCGTTGATTTCTAACATATAGGCTATACGTCTTATTCATATAGCCAACAACATCAGAAGTCCTACTGGCCTATAGCACTCGTAGTACAACTTTACCAGATTTTCCCTGAGAAACAGGGCCTTCTGGCCAACCTAGATTAAAAAAATGTTTATCTGTTTTGAAGTGCGGAACAATAGGTGATGCCCTGTGACCCCGCGGAGCCTCGACCTCGCGCAGGGTCATTGTGGTGCACAGGGAAAGGGGGCTTTGGGGCCTGAGACCCAATGCACTGACCCGGAGCTTCGCCATTCATGCCGCCTCACTGCGGTTGCCTGCAGCCTCTATTGTTTCAGTACGAACAATGGCGTTTTCCCAGGGAAAATAAGCTCTTTAAAATTCCCTTTAAAGTTTGCAGCACGACAGTAGCACGAATTGAGTGACTGCTATGAAGGGTCTGATGCAAAAGGAAATTAATTGCATATTAATAAAAAATAATAATAAAATAAAATAAAAATTAATCAGTATGTCTTAGTTTTAGTTGTTTCATTTGAGCAAGTTATTAAATCTTCCTGCCAGTTTGTTCTCCATCGCAGACAGAAACGTTATGATCACAAAAAAGTGTTATAAAAATGAAGACTAACCTCTGTAGCTCCTCCTAAAAGTACATTTCATTACATTAAACCGTCAGCTACTGCACCAAAGGACAAACACAAACGACAGTAAAACGTTACTCTCATTTTGTCTGTTTTATTTTTCTGTTGTTCCTTACGAACATTAGCTTCACGTGTCGATGGATAAAAATACAACCACTGACATGGCAGACAACTACGGTACCTACTTCGATTAATTATTAATGCTGCATCACTTCTCACTGTCTTTTCTTTAAGAACCAAAAGCATTTCTATTAAGAAAAAAAAAGAGATTTAGAGAAATGAGAGAAAATAATCCACAATCCTTCAACGTGTTTTTCTGTAATATTCAAACAGAAATATAGCCTACATTTTATTTTTGTTGTAAATGCTTTTTAATTTAAAAAATACGGTTCTTCGATTTTTCTGATAAGTTCTGATTTAGTTTTCTGTGTGGAATATTAACAACTGCACGTGCGGAAATTATATAATTATCATTTGGGTTTATAGGTTACTGCAGGCGATAGGCTAAAGCACTACAGCCTGATTGGCTGTGAATTTAACCTTCTTAGCATCCTATATTTCTAAAAAAAAAAAAAAAAATGAAACAAATGAGCCTTAAACTATGAGTTACTGTTTCGCAACTGATTCCAGTACGGTGAAATGAAATGTCATTTGTCTTTCCAAATGATTCATAGGAAGCAAGGAATGTACTCTTAACAAATACAGTGAGCCGGAGCAATGATTCCCCCATATAACTTAGACCACAGTGGCGTCGTAACGGACAAACGTACTGAACGTGACAAACTGCGTTCAAAACACTAACGCACAATGTGCACCAGTTTTCTAAAATGTGATTATCGCTCAGCCAACATAGTTTTATTTAATGCACTGACAAATGTAATATCAGTGATGTATACATTAGACACCACGGGTCGGCTCTTCAATGATACAAAAGCTTGATGTTTTTGTTGAGAGGTCTATTGCAATTTCAAATTTGCAACTGTGTATGTGTGTGTGCGTGCGAGGGGGAGAGCAAGAGAGAGGGAGAGATTTAACTCATTATAATGCATAGCGACCTGCCCTCTTTTGAAAAAAAAAAAAAAAAAAAAAAAGAAAAACGCAGCCATGCTTTGCAGGGGCTCCAGCCCCTGACTCACTGCAAGATAGGGCAAGTCGCTTAGCGGAGGCATCCAACTACACATCGACAGAGAAACCCGGGAATACAATGAAGTTTCTTTAAATCGCGAAAAGCGCATTATAATACGAAGACAGCCTCGTGAAAATGGATGGATATGAATGCAAGGAAAACCAACGACCGCCTGCTGAGGAAGTGGACGAGCGAACGCGTAAGTGTGGAATATTGTGGGATACATATATGGGAATACGTATATACGACATAAAACAACAAATGCAAAAACAAAACGCTTAAATGGGAACGCGTCTAGTATTAGACAAAACGTAATTGTTAGCGATTGCTCGCGATCGGCATCATCGGTAGCCTACCTAACGGGGGTGAAGCTTTTCCCACGTTGCACTTGCTATTGTTTTTACAGTGCATGGAAAAAAATGCATGCAAAATCAAAGCACACCAATGCTTCAAACGGCTTACCAACCGTTTATCTCAAACGCGAACTGGTTTTCACGCAAAAAGCACGAGGGCTCGATACGTATTGGTTTCGCTTTGTTTGTACCCGCTTGATTCCCACAGACAATAGATTAATGGACGCTGGGTCAACTAGGTCATATTTTACTGCTCATTATGAGAGCACAAACACTGATAAATCAGAAGCGCTTGGGTTAAATACCAGAAACGAGGAACCGGTACGAATTATAATGCAACGCAAAGACATTTTTGGTCAAAAATGGCGTTTCCCTTTGTTTCTCGATTCTATTCATACGACCATCATTCGCAAAAATATGCTTTTAACTGTGAGCTGCTAATGATAAAAGAAAGCTGCGTGACTTGGAGCATAAAAACACGAATAGGTTTTAACGCCGTAGACCCATGTAGGCTACCAAAGGTGTTTTGACGGCTGTAGGGCTCTCTTGGTATGGATGGCGACGGTGTATTTGAATTGTCAGTGTTTTTCAATTTTCAGTTAAATATTGAATGTTTTTTGATTCCACGATTGCCTAACGTAAACCACTGGCATACAGTATCCATACTAATTAAAAACAGCATGCAGTAGTAGGTTTTTGTTGAGAGGTCTGTTGACACTGATGTAAACAGAACGTCTCATAGATGCGGATTACTGCGCAAACAAACTCGACTTTCAGATTTTTTCCCAGGCTGTTTGTTGCACCAGGTTTAAGAAGTATGATCTGAGAAATTCTCTGTAACACTCACTAATGACAGTTTTTTTAATGTATGCATACGCTACACTGATTGGATATGGTGCAGCAAACTGTACCTTCGTGTGTGTATCTGAGAGAGTAACACAAGCTTCTAATGCATAAGCAGCATTTATCTGTGCCAAGCAAAACTATCCGGCTATCCGTTATAAAAACGTCCTATCACAGTCTACATACACAAGACAGCGTTCAGAAATCCTAAGGGAAATTCTGCACAGGAAATGCTGATGATGGCAAACTTAAATTTCAATAGCTAATTCTCTTTCCTCTTAGTTCTAGGCCTATTACGCTGATCGATTGACAATGATGACAGGCGTCTTGTAAGCAGCGGATGCTATTAAAGAAGGAGTAATTATTAAAAGGAAACAAATAGCGCGGTTACGTCAGAGCAAACGTGCGCTCCTTTTACTCTCAAGGACATAAGGAGACGGCCAGGACGTTGGTCGCAAACATCTGTTTGCCCAGTGACGTCACCACCCCCATGCAATCCTCTTCTGCTAAAAGCAGATGCCTTATTTGTTTGGCTGGAGAGCCATTAATCCTAAAGTCAGTCAGCGTGGGGAAAAGACTGGACAGAGAGAGAGAGAGACCGGTACCGTTTAACAGCACGGATATTGGGAATATTCAGCCCATCTTCAGTCCAAGAAGAAGCTGAGGGAAGTACGTTGGTTTTGTCGGCTGTTTCTTGCGAATGGAATACAGAACGCATTTGGATGCTTCTTTTCTCGAACATGCGTATTAGCTTAACGCGCCGTTTACCTGGAATTTATCTGAATTCTTTTTGACGCATTCGAGGGTTGAGTATTTGGTTGCTCATTTAACTGGAAGCCTGTCACGTTTCTAATATGCAATTTTTGTGTTTTCTTCTTGTAGGTGTTTGAGTACGTACGGACGTGGTCGAAGCCCCTGACGCTTTTTGACAGAGCAGAGGTCCTTTCAAGCAGTTGAAATGGTCAACCCCCCCTTGTCCCTCTTTGTCCCACACTGGCTGTGATTTTGAAACCAGCTCCAAAAAAATAACGAAGGCCTTATCCCTTTGCTGTCAACGTTTCATGGCCATATTTCATCATACGGCGGTTAAGTAATCCTTTTGAGCATTCGCTTCGCTTTATTGCAGATCCGTGCTGTATTTAAACACTTAACGGGATGGTTTCAATAGCACAAGACATCGCCGAGATGGGGTTTGAAAAGCATTCGTTTAATAGGAAATACGCCGTAGTAGAGTCATACGCGCCGGGACACTAAAACCAGAGGCTGGGGAATGACTGGATAAACGAAGGATTTCATGATAATACAGATGCTTTGGGTTGCTTACAACGATGGAAAGGTTTGTGGTATGTTTTAGACAGGCTCTGCGTGATTTGAGACTCTGGCTCTCCGTGTTCACAGCGGACCTTGATTTAATGTCTTACAATTAAGGCACGCGGTGAATGCCAAGAGCGGAGCCTTCCGCCATCAGCAGGCCATACAATACTGCAGGGTTGAAAAATTCTTCCTGATAATTTGATCTAATTGTTTTTTCCCCCCTAATAAAGCGAGTTCTGATAGTTCTGGTGTGTGTGTTTTGGATATTGTGCTAAGCAAGTGTGAAAGTATATGTGTTCTGCAATCTGGAAAACCATAAAAAGGAAACAATGCGATACGCTGCAGAGGTCTTGAAGGTGAGGCGCTGTCCACCACATGTGGTGCTGAATTTCTCTTTGCAAACCTCTTACTGCATCACGGGGAACAGATCAAGTAAATAACAGACAACTAACCATTTGCACATGTGCCAAACGAGTGTATTTGAGCGGCAAAAGATAGCTGGTATTTTTTTTAATTATAAACCACAGCATAAAGGTAATACATTGTATTTTAGCAACAATTAGAGATCACATTATTGTTGTTTTCTGTATCTGAAATTATATAAAACAAACTTATAAGTCAGCCAAACATGCACTCACCCAACTGTTTTTTTTTTTTTTTTGTATTTTACACCACAAATAATCTAGAAAACCGTAGATAAATACCCACCGTCGCTTGAGGATGATAGAGAGACTGACACTAATGGCAAAATTTCCACAAATGTATCTGCTCTGTTGAAAGAAAATATGGGAATGGCCTGCTTAGAGTTGATTTTCTTCTACAGTAATCTTCAATCCAATTGAACGATCCCTAAGGAGATGTCGACCCCTAACGGCTAAAAACGTATACGTTAGTCTCCAAATCGAGAAAAAAAGAGGGAAAACTTAAAGAGACAGTACACCCAAAAGAAAATTCTGTCATTATTTACTCACGTCGTTCCAAATTTGTACCACTTTATTTCTTAAAAAGAAGATATTTTGACATTCTTTTGGAGGTCAATGGTAGCCAAAACTTTCCGGTTAACAATGACTTCCAATATATACACCAAAAAATTCATAACAGAATACACAAATTCTTACATTACAAAATAGATAAATGTCAAATTTTTAAAAAAAATTTTTAAAAATGCAAGCATACAAATTACAGTTCCACCCAAATGATCATAAATCAATATTAATCAACATAAATCAAACAAAGAAGACAAATTAAGGTAGGCTATGCAAAAACATAATTTCAATATGTTGAATACAGATACAGTTTAGTTTAGATGGAAAATGGAAAACGTCCACGCAGTTACATATTTAGGGTCAACATGACAGTGAAGCTAATCATCTGTCAGAATTGGTCATGAAAGAGGGTAAGCGAGACACTAAAAATTGACAACAGGAAATGGAGCATGACTCAAATAAATATATAAATAACCTCCCCAGGATTCAAGAAAAGCTAAATAAGACACTTTTAGGAACAAGGCACCATGATACTGCTGCCCCAGCAGAGTTACGTAACACACGGCGTCAGAACATTTCAAGATGTTGGCGGAATGATATTTATATATTTATATCCACGTCACATCCCTTAGCCGTTTTGCTTTAAAAAAAAAAACAAATAAAAAAAAACTTAAACGTAATAAAACATGGCAAAAATGGAAGATGTACGATATAGCCTAGCTAACTGAGAAAACCACGCATGTCTATACACTAAATCCGCTATCACATTCCGCATAACCATTATTAAAATAAGCTAGGCGCTCAATGCAGAGCAGTCATGCATCACATAAACTCTGCCATCATTATTCAGATCACGCGCGAGCCTTGACAGATCAGCACGCGCGGGCACGATTGCGCGAGGCGAGCTGCTCTCGTATCAGAAGTATGCAGTAATTGGTATAAAGTGACCACTTTGAAATGATAAAATTGATACTCACTAAAAAAATAACATGTCTCGGTTCATTGTGTTGCTATGCAACCAATGTTTGTTAAAAGAACGAAAAGAACAGAACATGTGGCGCAAGATTATAAATAAAAAACCGACATAGAGCAACTCCGCCACCTAAAGGAGCAGCAGAATTAAATTGCTTATTTAAAAGATTAATGTAAACAGCACATTCATTCGTGGAGTCAAGTATCTATGCCGTTACTAAGTGATGAATAATAATATTTATCAAACGAGTTCACATCAGTGTACGAGGGAACAGAAACAAAAAAAAAAACGTGGACTGAATGAAATACTATAGCTTTATACTTTTGGAATATTGCGTCTATTAGGCTATTATGCTAAGTGAACGGTAGGAATTATTCCAATGATTTGGAATTATTTATTAACGCGATTTAAGTGTAAGTCGCTGGCACATGAAAGCACGTTGCATGTTTAATAATAATAATAATAATGTTAATTTAATAATAATATTATCATAATCCTACCAAATAAGCAGTCAATCAGAAATGAAAAACACTTCCGGTTCATCCATCACACTGGAAACTGCTCGTTGTGGCAGTAGTAGGTCTGTCCTGTTTTTATGCATTTGCCTACAGAAAAATCGCATGCTGTTCACTTATCTATACAACAATGATTAAAATTTTCCTTATATAGCCAAAATAACGTAACAAAATTAATAATATTCAAAACTATATATATATATATATATATATATATATATCAATATATCAAATGATTAATCGCGATTAATCACATCCAAAATAAAAGTTTTGTTTACATAATATGTATGTGTACTGTGCATATTTATTATGTATATATAAAGACACACACATACAGCATATATTTTGAAAATATTTACATGTATATATTTATATTAATATAAATTATATCATATATAAATATATTTAATATATAAACATAACATATTTTTCTTAAATATATACATGCATGTGTGTGTATTTATATATATTATGTGTGTATAATATAATATATACAATATATATATATATATATATCATAACATCTTAGTTGATAATTCAGTATACTTTATTTTTGACAAAAACATCCAATGTTTTGGTAGTGACTTTTTCGGTAGTGACAGTAATGCTTTGGTAGCGACCACATCACATCACAGAATTTTAACCTGTATACTAAAACACTACTAAAACATACTAAAATACACAATTTATTTATTGTGTATTTAATATTTATAAAATAGCACAATTCTGGGCTGTGTTTCCCAAAAGCATCGTAAAAATGTGCAAAATTGGTGACAATGGTCCAACGATCAACTTAGGCTTATGATGCTTTTGGGAAACGTAGCCCTGAATGGTGGTACACATTTAAAAATGAAATAATATGAAATAACTCCCAAAAAGTGTGCTTAATTGTAGAAAAAATATGTTCGGTAGTGAAGTTCCTTAAAGTTACAGACAGATTGTTCAGATTTTGAACACATTTACCTCAAAATGATGGGGCCTATCTACTCACCATAGCTATGAGAGAGAGAGACGCATAAATATTTCCTGATAGTTAAAAATCAGTCTCAGCCAATGGACTAAAACATGCACTGTTTCGTTATAGTTATAGTGACATGAAAATATGAGACACATTTTCTTACATAAAGTTTCATAATTTACAAAGAAAATATATATATATATATATATATATATATATATATATATATATGAGTACACCCCTATATATCTATATATATATAATATATATATATTTCAAAAATTATTTCAATATCATTTTAAGGGTTAGGGTCCCACCTCCCAATTGAAAGTACCCAATAAATGATGATTTTATATATTAAGCTTACTGATAGTGGGACAGCAGTTTGGACCAATTCCGTAGAATATATATAACTCAAATGCTTTACATTGGGAGTACATAGTAGTTAAAAACACTTAACATAAAGTGTTTACAAATATTTTATTAATTGTACCACAGAAAACGTTGAAAGACATTGCTAATTAATATCATAAATACATAAACACATAAATATAAACATTTTAGAGTGCATTTAATGTGTGCAGTCTGACACCATGTGGCACAGGACAGTCATTGCAAAAAACATTTACTAAAGCACGAGCTACTCTGTGTGTGCAGTTTATAATTATTTGCAGGTTCTATCCTTTTCAATGGAGAGTATTGCAGCTTCTAATATATATATATATATAAAAATAAATAGATAAATAAACTAGTCCTGTTGAAAAACTCTATCTCACAAGAAACCTGACAATATCAGTATTGAAGACTGAGATCTAAAGAGCTGAAGTTTCCTAGTTCATTGGAAAAGCTGTCTGTAGGCTATATAAAGTAAAGACTGCAGTGAAGAAAGAAGAAAAGAGAGAGCTGAGCTGCTTGGAGTGTAAAGGCATATTTTAGCTTGTAACTGCTGTTTGACCTTCCAGCCTCATCTTGTCTCATTTGCCCAGTTTGATAGGGTATAAGTGTGGCCCGTCCTGTTGACAGTAATCTCTCAGGTTGTGTATTTCCCATTACTGCCAAGCTAAAATTAGTCAGACAGAGCCAAGTTTATTGCCAAGTGTGTTTGCACATTCAGTATCTCACAGAAGTGAGTACACCCCTCACATTTTTGTAAATATTTTATTATATCTTTGTGACAACACTGAAGAAATGACACTTTGCTACAATGTAAAGTAGTGAGTGTACAGCTTCTATAACAGTGTAAATTTGCTGTCCCCTCAAAATAACTCAACACACAGCCAGTAATGTCTAAACCGCTGGCCACAAAAGTGAGTACACCCCTAAGTGAAAATTGGGCCCAATTAGCCATTTTCTCTCCCCGGTGTCATGTGACTCGTTAGTGTTACAAGGTCTCAGGTGTGGATGGGGAGCAGGTGTGTTACATTTGGTGTTATCGCTCTCACTCTCTCATACTGGTCACTGGAAGTTCAACATGGCACCTCATGGCAAAGAACTCTCTGAGGATCTGAAAAAAAGAATTGTTGCTCTACATAAAGATGGCGTAGGCTATAAGAAGATTGCCAAGACCCTGAAACTGAGCTGCAGCACGGTGGCCAAGACCATACAGCGGTTTAACAGGACAGGTTCCACTCAGAACAGGCCTCGCCATGGTTGACCAAAGAAGTAGAAGTGCACGTGCTCAGCGTCATATCCAGAGGTTGTGTTTGGGAAATAGACGTATCAGTGCTGCCAGCATTGCTGCAGATGTTGAAGGGGTGGGGGGGTCAGCCTGTCAGTGCTCAGACCATATGCCACACACTGCATCAAATTGGTCTGCATGGCTGTCGTCCCAGAAGGAAACCTCTTCTAAAGATGATGCACAAGAAAGCCCGCAAACAGTTTGCTGAAGACAAGCAGACTAAGGACATGGATTACTGGAACCATGTCCTGTAGTCTGATGAGACCAAGATAAACTTATTTGGTTCAGATGGTGTCAAGCGTGTGTGGCGGCAACCAGGTGAGAAGTACAAAGACAAGTGTGTCTTGCCTACAGTCAAGCATGGTGGTGGGAGTGTCATGGTCTGGGGCTGCATGAGTGCTGCCGGCACTGCGGAGCTACAGTTCATTGAGGGAACCATGAATGCCAACATGTACTGTGACATACTGAAGCAGAGCATGATCCCCTCCCTTCGGAGACTGGGCCGCAGGGCAGTATTTCAACATGATAACGACCCCAAACACACCTCCAAGACGACCACTGCCTTGCTAAAGAAGCTGAGGGTAAAGGTGATGGACTGGCCAAGCATGTCTCCAGACCTAAACCCTATTGAGCATCTGTGGGGCATCCTCAAATGGAAGGCGGAGGAGTGCAAGGTCTCTAACATCCACCAGCTCTGTGATGTCGTCATGGAGGAGTGGAAGAGGACTCCAGTGGCAACCTGTGAAGCTCTGGTGAACTCCATGCCCAAGAGGGTTAAGGCAGTGCTGGAAAATAATGGTGGCCACACAAAATATTGACACTTTGGGCCCAATTTGGACATTTTCACTTAGGGGTGTACTCACTTTTGTGGCCAGCGGTTTAGACATTAATGGCTGTGTGTTGAGTTATTTTGAGGGGACAGCAAATTTACACAGTAATACAAGCTGTAAACTCACTACTTTACATTGTAGCAAAGTGTCATTTCTTCAGTGTTGTCACATGAAAAGATATAATAAAATATTTACAAAAATGTGAGGGGTGTACTCACTTCTGTGAGATACTGTACAAGTAATTTGTTTTAGTGTCACAAACTTCCAGTACAGAGACATAAATACACACACACACACACACACACACACACACACACACACACACACACACATATATATATATATATATATATATATATATATATATATATATATATATATATAGTTGGTTAAGCCAATAGTTGGTCTAGACATATCTATCTTTATACATTTGCATATATAAAATACAACATTTAAAAGCTATGGTCCTCTGTTTAACATCTTTTTAATAACAAACAGCTGAACATCACTGCTGGCTATATCATATGATAGCATAATTACTAGCAAGTGACACTACTTGAAAACAAACAAAAAAAATCTTGTGAGCGCAAAATTCTTTATGACCACTCGGGGGCGACCCGCGTTCACAAATGTGCACACTTTCTTCTTAATAGCATTGTCTCAAAAGTTCGCATATGAAATACATTATGCATGTCCACTCCACTCACAAATGCAAAATTAGAAGAGTTTTAGCACAACTGCTCTACTTTTTAAATCATGCTGCAGGTATGAATTTATAGGATCAATCAAAAGTCCTATCGCTGATCCCACATCGGTAGGTTTTGAGTTGAATGCTTTGGAGATCAGAGAAATGCAGTGCTCTTTTCTAGAGACGAAGGTACAATTTAGACAAGTCCACGGATATTAGAAAAGGAAGATTTTTTTCATGCTAGTTCTGCTTTGATGATTACATTTTATACAAAGAATAATTAATATAGCCTAGTGAATACTCAATATGAGATATCTCAGTACTCTTAATAAATAAAAATAAAAATAAAAATAAAAAAACACAATACTCAATAACACGATGTTGGATCATGAGCTGAAACGAACATAGGAGCGTCAAAACATCAAAAGTCTAATTTTTAAATATCAGCGTTTGAAAATGTGAAGTAACATTAGGCCTAATAAATATCTAAGAAAATAAATGTGTTGCCATTTTACACGACATTACGACACGAATAACAGTGTTTTTCTTTAATTTTTCTTATTTTCAATTTTAAAGTTTGTATGTCCCACGAAAATATTACAATTTCAAAAACACAAAGCTTAGTGGTCCTCTTGCGAATTGTTACTTTAAGAGAGTTGATCCCAGAGTTCGTTACCTGGTCACTTGACCTGAGTATTTGCCCCCTTTCAATATTATTCTCTGAATTTATGCCCAAACACTCAGTGTCTCTCCCTCAGTTTACGAAAAATGTCTGTAGCATCCACCAGGAAACAACATTAGCACAGAACATAGGCTATATTATAATAGCTAAGTAGATTTTTTATGTTTCTGCACTACAAAGCTCAACAGCGGCTTGAACACAGTTGCTCATTGGGTGTACACAGATGGGCAGAGGAATAAAAGATCCGGGGTGCTTTTGTAAAGCTGTGAGAAACCAGTTTGGATTGTTACCGTTTTAATCCCATTAATTAAAACGTTAACCTGATTGGGTAGCGCGCGCTCAATCCCGATAGGCGAATCTTCTTCTTCATATTAATAGCCCGACTTGAGATAATGATGTAAAAGACTCCCCCTTCTGCTGCTGATGCTGATCGCTGCCGAGATCTACAAAGTGCGTCTCAACACGATAAACGCAGTGTAGAGCACTTTAGGAGGAGCCTCACTTGACAAGCGGAGCGGCCATCAACATCAACTCCACTTCATAGAGTAGAAACTTAAGGAGAGGACAGCGGCTGAGTGAAGCCCCATCACCGCATCCGACTTTCGGGAGACTATGGACAGGAGAATAAACTTGGGTGGAGACATTTTTCACAAAACTCTCAGCGCAGTCTCGAGCAAAAAGATGGACTCGTTTCGACCGGCTGCGGGTATTGATCTCGGTTCGCGGGACAGCCAGTCGCCCATCAGCTGTTTTGAGCAGACCGACCCAGACCCGGTGCAGCCCGGCGGGCGAGCGGGCACGCTGGGTCTACCCACCGGATCTTTGTGTGTGAAATACGGCGAGAGCGCAAACAGGACTTCGGCTGCGGAGAGCAGTGGCGGCGAGCAGAGCCAAGACGATGACAGTGACGGCCGATGCGAGATGATGCTCATGCCGGACGGGAGAACGATGGTGCCCGGCGCAAAGTCAGAGGGAGGTAAGAAAAACAAAGAGCAAAAAACGCTGAGACTAAACATCAACGCCCGGGAGAGACGGAGAATGCACGATCTGAACGATGCGCTCGATGAGCTGCGCGCGGTCATCCCTTACGCGCACAGTCCCTCTGTACGGAAACTCTCCAAAATTGCCACGTTGCTCTTAGCCAAAAATTACATCCTCATGCAGGCACAGGCGCTGGAGGAGATGAGACGGCTGGTTGCGTATCTCAACCAAGGCCAGGCTATCTCTGCCGCCTCGCTTCCCGCGACCACAGCTCTCACGCCGGGGCTAAGCGCATACGAGCAGCCGGCTGGGTACCCGTTCCCCGCAGGAGTTCCAGCGTCCTCCTGTCCAGACAAATGTGCCCTTTTCAACAATATCACCTCCAGCCTCTGTAAGCAATGCACTGACAAGCCTTAAACTCTGCAGCCGACTCTGGTAGAAGCACATGCGCAACTTTTGACTCTGAAAAAGAGAGACTGATGTTTGCCAGCAGTTTTACAATGAAGTCGCTATAGAAAAATGCTAAAAACTTTTCTTACAACTTCATTCCAAGAAACACTGATTGTGTACATACGGTATAGCCTATACTTTAAGTGCTGGTGAGAGTGGGATGAAAACCAAACAAAGTCTATGACTGACTGATGATGATGATGATGAAGAATGAACAACGTGGACCCTTCAGAATGACCTGACAACATGCAACCATGTTTTACCTTGTTTATGATGCCAAACGTTTTAAGGTTTTTAACTTGCAATAATGCGTATTCTTGCTACTTTGAATTTATGTTATGTAAATGTTTGCTTTCAAGTGACATCTGTGTTTTACAAAGCAGCTGCTGGATGGAGCGGCGTATTGGACTTTATTCCAAAGTAGCCTACGTGTTATTTCGAAAGCTTAGTTGAGATTGTTCATTTTAAAAATTGTAATATAATATATTGTTAGTTTGGTGGAATCTTAAAAAGTTGTTTTGCCTTTTTCATTTCTCTAAATGGATGAAATCAAGTGGATCTGCATGCCTGGTCTGATTATGCAGTGTCATCATTGCTGTAAATCTCGCCTATTTGGCTTTTTACAATCACACATGCAGTTTGGCTAGAGACGTGGCGGTTTCAACTTGTTGTCAGGTCGAGGCTGGAAGCAATGTAGATATATTAGTATCAATATGACCACAGAGGGCCATTTGTATGTGTTGATGTATTGGAAAGCTTTATTAAAATATTTTGAGCCAACGTATTATGCCTGGTTGTATGTTGTGATGCCTCTGTAAAGTGATTCATGGCTTCTGCTGGCTCGAGAGATTACGGTCAATAAATCGCAAGGAAAAAATATTTTACTGATGACACGTAATTTGTGAAATTATAAACGTCAGCATCTGGCAACAAAAATTTAGTTACATTTAACGAATTAGAAGCAACCTATTTTTCTCTTCAAATTAGCAGTGGTTTTATGCTCGCTTACCTATAAATGCCCTTGGAAAAAAAGGCCAGTCTTTATGAACAACAATGCCCTACGGTTAAAGGAGAATATCTGTTAGTATAATAGGATAAAGCTTAGTCACCCCGATCATGATTATTAAAAAAAAATCCGTGACGTTGTCTAATAATGTTAATTGGAAAACAACAGTGTATCAAAACTGTCGACTGTAATACCTATATTCTTTTTAATTAAACACATCGTTAAGGCAATTAAACCTCCTGGATGTGATTAAGGAACATAATTACGACACTGTTCACTGCCGTAATTGGGTGTCTTTAATCACAGGAAACAGTCACGAGCATCAGTGTCAGTGTCATTAGTTTGCATTGTTCTAGTTCGGCTGTCCATCACAACGGGACGATTAGATACGGACAGGAAGATGCCCTTTCACATGACGCTGATATCCAGTGCAACTTCGTTTTCACTTTAAAACTTAATTCCTACAACAAACAACAAACACACTTGAAGAAGATTTAGTTTAGGATTTTTTTCTTAAATTAATAAATCGAACTTTCAAGAATGCTTAAGGCACAAAGAATGCAATATTCAACGCAGTTTTACAAACTATATAGGGTATGTATTAAACCACTATATCACAAAAAAAAAAATTGTTTTAGTAAAATAAAAAAATAAAAATTCAAAACAGGAAAGGTGAAAAGCTTATGAAAAATACACTTAAATATTAAGAATCAATACATAATAACCACAACTACTATTAGGCTACTACTAATAATAATAATAATAAACGAAAATGTGAGGAGAAAATCTTAGCATTGTTAACATCAAAGACAGCGACTTTTTTTCTTAAAAACCACTGTGTTGATGCAGCGCCTGTGCATAAAAGATAAAACAATTAGATTGTATGTTACCGATGTATCAGATAAGTAAACAGTACAGAGAACTTCGCTTCTTTATCGAAAGTAAGTTTTAATTTGTCTTGTCAAGACGCTGGACATATTTGAGAGATCTGAGGGGGATGAAATCCAAATCTATTCACCAAAAAGTGAGAGGTTTTGGGTGTCACGAACAGAACTGTTCCTAACAAACACTTTTAACAATTACAAAATGTTTTCTCGCACTCCATGAGACTCGTGTTTAGTTCAGCACCAGGGACAGCACCAACACTGTACATGACGCTCAGTATCACTGCATGACAGCACAACCTTTGTAAACTACGTCACCGGAAATACCTTTTCAGAAAAGAAGAATAACGAGAGCCGAACTAAAAGGACGAAGGAGAACTGTCAGGGCCATTTACGAGTTTTAAAACAGATTTTCGCTCAGTTTTATAAGGGACGACCTGGCAACCCCGCTCAGCCACCGTTTAATGAGACAAAATCATACATAATTAAAAAAGCCAAGCCCCTTCTAATTTTACACATTAGCCAATTACAATAATCACATGAAATCAGATGCGCGGTAGAGGGAAAAAAACGCTTTCTCTACCGATGAAATTTTTAATGGAGCACAAAATATCCAAAAAACAAACAAACAAACACACACACACACACACACGTTTGTTTTTGTGAAAAGTGGGGACATCCCATAGGCGTAATGGTTTTTATACTGTACAAACTGTATATGCTATTGCCCTACACCAACCTAACACCTAACCCTACCCCTTACAGGAAACTTTGTGCTATTTCAGATTTTCAATACACTCCATTCTGTGTGATTTATAAGCGTTTTGAAAAGTGGGGACATGGGGTAATGTCCTGAAAAGTCACCTTCTCCTTGTAATACCTATGTCATACCTTTGTCATTATATAAATTTATGTCCTCATTTGTGACCCTGGACCACAAAAAAAGTCTTAAGTCGCTGGGGTATATTTGTAGCAATAGCCAAAAATACATTGTATGGGTCAGAATTATAGATGTTTTTTTATGCCAAAAATCATTAGGATATTAAGTAAAGATCATGTTCCATGAATATGTTTTGTAAATGTCCTACTGTAAATATGTCAAAACTTAATTTTTGCTTAGTAATATGCATTGCTAAGAACTTAATTTGGACAACTTTAAAGGCGATTCTCTCAATATTTAGATTTTTTTGCACCCTCAGATTCCAGATTTTCAAATAGTTGTATCTCAGCCAAATTTTGTCCGATCCTAACAAACCATACATCAATGGAAAGCTTATTTATTCAGCTTTCAGATTATGTATACATCTCTAACATTTTTGAAAAATTGACACTTATGACTGGTTTTGTGGTCCAGGGTCACATTTGTCACAAATACGCGCGCACACACACACACACACACACACACACACAAAACACTAGCTTGCATAATAAAAAATTACACTTGCTGGTCCCACTTTATATTAGGTGGCCTTAACTACTATGTACTTACATTTAAATTAATAATTTGATACAATGCACTTATTGTGTACATATTTTTACATTGTACTTATATTTTAAAAAATACATATATGTAATTACATCTGTAATTAATTTCTGCAATTAAATTTATAATTACACTGTTGACCCATCCCTTACACCTTACCCCACCCTTAAACCTACCCATACCACCAAACCTGTCCCTAACCTTACCTGTATCCCACCTCAATAGCAGCAAAAGTGTTTTGCAATACAATATGACCACAATAAGTACATTGTACTTATTTTTTATGTAAGTACATAGTAGTTAAGGCCACCTAATATAAAGTGGGACCCACTTGCCAAACGAAAAAAGTACAGTATTCAGTGGAATGAATGAAGTTTAAAAAATACTATACAACAATCAAAACACAAAAAATACATAAAAAGTTCTCTAATCCGCACAACCACAACCACAAGATAGAAAAGGGTTTTTAAAACATCTTAATTCGCTCCAATGTTTTCAACTCTGTAAATTAGCCATTTGGAAAGCACTGGTATTATGGTATTACTCTGTCCTCTCTAATTCTCTGCACAGCACAGATGTGGAGACACATGCAGGAGTCGTTAATCAGGGCCAGCAGTAATCAGCCATCACAAAGCCTTGCCTGGATAAATACTGTCAGCAATTACTGTGTGGAGTCAACTACTTCCAGGACCCCATTTACATGATTTCCATCATTCGCTCCCATGTTCACTTTCCCAGTGCAACTAGTACTGCCTTTTCACATACCTTAACAGGCAGCGAGATTATAATGACAGTGCATTAATTATAGATTGCATTGGGATGCATTATTTAATACAGCAATTAGTTCACAAAGGGCTTAATTCAAAAGTATTAGGATAGGATCCATCAAAAGAAGTGGGATGCATAAAGGCAGAGTTGTCACACAGATTCTAGAGCTTGTGCTGCTCAAACTCACATAAACTCCAAACCAATGAGGCAACTAGAAGAGATAACCACCTTAACAGTGACACAGAATCAAAGCAGTGTTTGTATTCATGAACCTAATAAAGCTTAACCTGTCTTTACAATGTCTGCATTGTAGCTTCAAAGGTCATGAATAAAAGTGAAAGATAAAAAAGGCGGCTCTTCATAAACCATAAAATATCCAATTTACCATATCAAGAGCTACCAGGGCACCTATTTGTAATATAGATGTGATGTTTGCTGGGGGTGATAAACAAGGATATTCAAAGTATACATTAGAGGACCCTATTGGACCGTCCCCTTCATATCAGCATCAGGCTCAAAGCCTAGGAATTGAATCATCTCTCTGTTCTTATACCGACAAGAAGAAGAAATATGCTGTACATGCGACAGTACCCCAATGTCAGACGCTGTAATTCACACTTGGCTATGGGAGAGCTGTGCATAATGCGGGTATTTAAAAAAAAAAAAAAGGAATAATAAAAAAAAAAAAAAAAACAGGAACAGAGTGCAAAATGCCCAGTGTTAAGGTTAATTGCTCTTCGAATTGATTGTTGATCTGATTTTGTTGATGTTAAGATGCACTGGCATGATTCATTTGTAGATGAATAAGTTTGAGAAGTCTCAAGTTATACAAATTGAAACACCAGTTTTCCTTTCCAAACAGTAATATGACAGATTTTATATCATGAAAAAAAAGTATTTTCAGTATTTCAGTATTTCAGAAATTAACTGGTCAAAATGTATATATATATATATATATATATATACACACACACACACACATAAACACACAAAATAATGCAAATAATATATGTAATTTTTCTATAATTCATTAAAAAAATCTATCACATTTTTTCTGTAATATTAATTGTAATGCAATTGCAATTTGTATTGTATTTAGGTCGTGATAATAAATGTGCATCTTGCATTCATGTATTTGGTCTTAAAAAAGATTAAAGCCTTCAATCACTTGATCTTTATGAATCTTTATGTGCTGTAATTATGCCAAATTCGTCAGTGAAAGTACTGGAAATCTTTTAAGAGTCACGGTCTAGATCTGTCACTTGTGATTATGAGCTATTCTTCAAAAAACACAAATTACCGAATTACATTTGTTTTGTCTATTGTCTGGATGAATGAGATTAATGGACAGTTTTATTATCTTAATCCCTTTCCAAAACTGTCCTTTTCTTTAAATAATAATCTGATGTTCTTGGAGTTGTTTTGGGATTACAGCTTTGCTCAGACAGGGTTCTAATTCACAGTGCTGCTAGTGAAAGATTAGTATTACACAAGAGGTCAAAGGTGATGGACCACCTGCATCAGTAACTACGGTCTCGTTAGGTTTTGAGGGAAAATGTTTCAATTTGTAACATACACAGAGTGTTCGGTTCAGTCCAATTGGAGACAGTTTAGGGGTTATGACATAGAAAATGTGTAATTTGTTTTCAATATACTTAATTAAAAGGAGCGAGGATATAAGCAACCACGTATATGAAAAGTTAAAAAAAGTAAAAATACTTTGGCATCGGTGTTTCGTTACATGAAACTGTTGTCACATAATCACCATATGTGTTCCGAACAGAAAAAACTGACAAAGTGTGATCACAGCCTGCTTCTTGCCATATCAAATGACTCATTTATAAAATTATTCATTTTTACCACTGTAAATGGCATATGAATATTAATGTGTATATTCGAAGGTATACTTAGGTAGTTATGAGCATCATAGTCCAGCACCTGTTCAGGACGATCACAACGTGCACATTGGAGGGCTACAGTTATGCTCAAAGCTCACTGACCTTCATATCCACTACATTGAAATACATTCCAATTTCTGATATTCATTAAATGTGGCTGTGGGGGAAGCGTAAAGTGCCGGTGGGACACCACCATTACCAGGGGAGTCAGTCAGAGCAACATCCCCAGCCCTGCTCCCTCGCTCCATGAGACAGGCCAGGCATTCAGCATCAGCCATATGAGGCACAGAGCGGACATAGTTAAAGCAAGACCCCTGCTGATTGTGGCCCACGGTTAATGTATACATTCATGTTCTACATTACGCATGGTGTTTATGTAAGGCTTTGTGTTCCTAATGAGAATAAGGGAATTAATTGTTAAGGGTTCTGTAGCCTGTAAAACAACTTTCAACTAATCATTACATCGTCATAGACATTTTAAAATACACAAAAAAATATTAATTAAAAAATATTAATATATTTTGAACAGCAATAGATAGATAGATAGATAGAAAGATAGATATAATCATTTTTTTAAATCACTTGTTTACTTATTTATTTGTTTATTTTTTTGTTGTTCAGTGTTTTGTTATAGATAAGTTACATTTCTAAGAATAACATGTTTGTGAAGATACGGAGCATTTGAACATTAATAATGTCTGTTTTGATTAGGTTACTGTAACATTAAAAACAATCGCAAAATAACAGTCTCAAAACAACAAAAATAAAAGGTTTTAAATTCCACAGAACATCTATTACGCAAATTACTTTCATTATCTTTTGATCACTTCGAGATCTCATCCAGAAACATAGTCCTCACTTATTTCACAGATGTAAACTAAAAATGTAATAAATATATAAATTAACACACACACACGTGTATATTTATGTAAGTCTATTTGCGTGTAATTCCAAAGAAAATAGATACTACAGATACTACACAACAGATTTAAGTTTGTACATTTTGGCGGTATTTTAGTGATAAAAACAGGCTTTTGGACTCTTTTTTGTTTCCACTAGAACATGACAGTTACATTACTATTACTTAAATATTCACTCGATGGACAAAACGACTGCACTTCAGAAGAAAAACGTTTTTTAATGCAAATGCTGAAAAACAAACCTGTTAATCAAGAAGTCACCTGATCAGTTTGCAAATTAAGCCAATAATCTAGTGGAAGATAACATGAATGAATGCTACAACAGGAACAAACAAGACAGGGTGCAGGGGATGTGTTTTAGTGTAACACTCACAGACATTATGCTCCTCATCATCTCACGGCCTCATTATCAGACATGTGACTGAAAATCTCATCAGTGCGTTAGTAAAGGAAAATCCTCTAATGAACACTACGCTGTGTATTTGCACCCATGGACAAACCACCAGGTGACAACGCACACGACACACACATGCAGACTAACTACAAGCCCAGTGTCCTTGGCTTCCTAGTGGCCTTCACCTTGCACTCCCGACACAGTGAATTTTATGGCTAATTTCCGGCAATTTCTCCAGGCAGTTTCAGTGGAAATTCCTGCAGGAATAATGTGCATAATTTGCATGAATCATTCTGATAGAATGCATATCAGCATGTAGACCCTCCCCCGTCTGGCAGCACAGCACTTAGTTTGTAATCAAAGCTGACTTCTCTCCACCAGCACTCACAGAATCTAAAGGTCTTACCTCCAAAGCCATAGCCGCATTCGTTTAATAATCTGTAGGAGCCACCAATAAATACACAGAATATGATTTAGAGAGATGCACTGATATGGCTGATATGATAGCTGATAATTATTTATATTTTGAAGCTAATAATAAATGTAAAAGTCTAGATCTGTTTGCTTCAAATGACGTTATGTTGAGTGACAAAAAAAAAAAAAAAAGCTTCTAATTTTAAAACAGTAGCAACTTTGGAATATAATATTTCTTATCTCACAATCATTTACAACAAATGTAGGACTACCATATTGGGTTAACTATGAAAACAATATAGCAAAAATCTAATTTTCAGTTAACATCAAATTAACTAATAGAATTAAAACTGAAATCAAAATGAATGTATATTTAAAAACCTAATAAAAATGACAAAAACATAAAAAATTATTAATAAAACTTCTAAAATTACAATGAAATCAGATAATACTGTATATAAAAATAAAAACATATTCAAAATGTATAATACCTATTCAGTGTTACACCTTTAGAAAGTATAATGCATTGAAACAAATGAAAAACAACCCTTCAAATATTATAATGCATTTTAACTTTGGTAACAATCATTTATAAGAAGTTGTAATGCATTACAACATACATTATATAATTCATTATACAGTACATAAAGGCTTTAAGTGTTAATCTATTTTAATGCATTATTTTATTTAGAATTTGCTTAATGTATTTATTCATAATCTATTAAATTTAATAAATGAATAATTAAATGTATTAAATGTAAATTAAATATTAATTTATTAAAATATATATTAATATTTCATAAAATAATTTAATTGATCTAATCCTGTATTTTACTTACATACTTACTTACATAAAACACACACACATTTACCACCCAATAACCAACATGACCACCAACATAGTGCATCTCTATGTACATGAGGTTTACATGCCATCCTCTCAGTGCAAAAAAACCCAAAACAAGACATTCAGCATTAAGATATTTTATTTGTGAGCATGATCCGATGTGACGTCCTGTAAGCCAAGCCTTTCTTACTAAAATCAGCAAAGGTTAGATGTGCGTTATGGCTAAAGATGTGAGAAAAATGCTAAAACCTTTTTTTTTTTTTTTCAATAATGACACAGAAACAGCCATCAGATCACAGCAAAACAATGAGCATTTGTTTGGTGCCGCAAAGAATTGGCACAACACATGTGCCCTTCCAGATCCGGTGCCGTAATGAAGGTGACAATTGGACAGTCGTCTGCAAGGTGGATCTTAATCATAATAATCCAGGCCAGGGAGCACGAACCTCCGTAACAAAGCTCTAAATGACATGTCTGCACAGACCACCTCCTCTCCAGGGGGTGGGGTGGTCCCTCAGTTAACACAGGTTTTCAGAAAGCCAGACGATAATTAGTAAATGATGGCAGTCACATTAGCCTCAGCCAAAGTGGATTAATTCATTTCGAATGGCATGCTTCCTAAACCTAGCCATTTTCACATCTCGTGATTACAAAAAAACGGTTGCTTTTTTTAGTAGTTGCATTAACAGTATGAACAAACGTGGATGAGAGGACGAGACCAACCACGAAGGTCTTCCTCAAAGCACCAGGAGATGGAGTGAATGACCCAGTGCAGTGAAGCAGCATCTGTTTCTGTGCATGTGCTGAGCAAACAAGGCAATTTAGGGCATGTCAAGGGATCAGCCCATAAACACAGTCCCCCGCCTCCCTCCGAGAGCACGCTTTATTCAGTCAAACACCCTAAAACCAACATCTCTAATGTCATTGAAGTGCTCCGACACTTAATCTGAATGCCGTTTTAGGACTATCGACATCCACGCGCGTGCAATTATTCTGCTGGGAAAGGAATGATGGATGACGGCTGGTGTTCTAGATGCCTATGTGCTGCCTGATTCACAACATTATGTTACGATAACGCAAAGCTGGAAGGCATCAAGCAGTTTATTTGGTGTATTATTGATTACTATGAGTGGTCCTAGTGGTGGTCTTGCTGTACTGGGCTGTTTAAAAAGAGAAAGACACATTTATCAGGGTTCTCAGTCAGAACTGAATATCTGCCAGGGATCTTGCAGTCTAGGGAATTTGCATTGCCCAACACTGATCCTGTCCAGCTGTCCCGCTGTTCACATGATTGCTGAACACTAGAAGCATATCATAATCTATATAGGCTCAACTGCTATGGTTTATTTGCACAATTCAGCATTAGAGCTAATATCAAAACAGATCTCTTTGTTATAATGTGCATGTGAGCAGTTCTCTTGTGCTCACAGCAGACTAAATTTGCTGTAATGAGACTGGGAGCGTGGCCCGGCAACCTAACATTAACACACAGTCAAACTGACACCCTATCAGAAGACCCGTCAGTCCCCGTTATATATGGGACAGCGCTGCATAGACCACAGTCTGATCTTTAGTTTGCGTCATGCTGGGGATTCATCACTAAATGGGACGTAAATGTGAAATACTGGTCATTTATGCAAAGTATAAACTGAAAATGTATACAATATAAGGCGTATAGTTTAAGACGCTGTTTATGGAATTTGTATTTGCAGGCATGTAAGCAAAACTTCAGCTGAGATTGATGCATTTTGACTGCTTGCCTTCAGGGCAGAGCCAGCGTCACAGTTTTCATGAAGCAGAATACATGATAACATGACAAAACTTGTCTGATACTCCTGTAAGTTTAATCAGAAATCAAAACAGCCCCATGTACCTTCTTTCACCTTTCTGTTTTCTTAGTAGATGAATTTGAAAAGATTTGAAACCACATTTTCTTAGGTATGTGTACTCTAGGGAATTCATGGGAGTAATACATTTAAAAAAAACATTAAAAATAAATACACAGAGAGTGAATTCGTTTAAAAACAATTAAATAATAATAATAGAACATAAAATTTCAAAATACAATGTTGCATCATCTGCAATTTAAATATTCAAAATTCAAAATTATAAAATTTAAATTCAAATAAATTCACAATTGTAGAAAAAGCAAACAAAAAAACCTTAATAAAATAAATAAAATGCAATAAATAAAAAATGACCAAATAAACTACATACTAATTAAAATAAAATTATATGTATATAAAATTATAAAATAAAATTGATAAAATTATATGAATTTCTTTATTCTAATTCTAATACTGATTACAAATTCACATTTAAATTCAGAAAATGAATAAGAATTTAAAAGGCATTCTCAATCTTGAATGGTGCATAACCCTTGTATCTAGAGTTAATAGGAACACATTTGTTAAAGAGGTACTTGAGCCAAAAAGAAGTTGGCAAACACTGTTCTTTAGTACTTTTTTGAAGACAGGATACAAAAAAGGTCAAATAGATCATGTAATCTAAGGCACTCATTCATATTATGCAATCCACATTGATAACAGAAGAAAGAAAAGAGGAAATGGAAAATTAACACCTGTTATTAGACTGATTGGATGTGAGGTGTAGCTAATTAAAATACGTGAGGATGTCCACCCAGCCAAGGATCAGTCAATGCTAATGAGGACCAATAGGTTTGTGTGCTGTAATTTGCAGCTTAATGAGTCTGGTTTAAATGTAAAGTTTGGCAGAGCGATGGCTCCAGAAAGCGAGGACAGTGATCACAGCCATCACTGTAATCTTTTTCATTATGCCAATTAAGAGTCATGTTTTACAACCTCAGCAAAAATCCAGACCTACCACAAAGTGAGGCAAAATTCAATTATCCTAAAGGCTTTTTTGCACAATAAAAACATTTTATTATTAGTCAATTAGCAGGAATAGTTAATGCTTCAAGGTCACCCACCCTTGTCCCGTCTTACGAGCCGTCGGTCTCATGTGAAGTAACCAGAGCTGTATATTTTAATGGATGAGCTCTCTGTCTGCTCGCCTCACGTTAATGTTTATCACTGAAGAGGTTTAGCTCACTGTTGAGTCGTTGCTCCGAGGCATAGTGCCATGAATCAAGGCTTATCTGAGCACTTAAGCTTGTCAATAGAGTGACATGGGGATTCCGCGTATTGGACTTCTTTGTGAACAAAAGTCTGAGACTCGCATTGTACTTAGATTTAGTATTTAGATTCTGAGTTTAACCACATGCACTATATATGGGGCCCAATTCTAATGAACTAAGGTACATAAACACATACAATTTGAGTAAGATGATAAGATGACCAGCATAGAAAATAAATGTACTCAAAGCTGTATGCTTGTCTTAAAATTTACGGTAAAAAACCAGCAGCTGTGGTTGCCGGAATTCTACCATACGGTAACAACATTTTAGGTTTTACAGTTTTAACTTAAATTTAAAATACCGTAATTTCATTGATCGATATAATGTTAATATACTAACCTATTAAAGTACTGAAATCTGTTTTGTACCTTTAAAATACACTGATAACCACCAAATGCAGGTGGTGTTGAGAAAGTCACATGATCAACCAAAGCCCATCACAAGCAGCTTTTAAATAATCACATATATAGAAGGTGCACAGTGTCATTCACACAAGCACTAAACACCATCATGGTGAGACTCATTAAACTGAAATATGCAATAAACATTAATTTAACAACATTAAATGTAACATACAACCCTAATAAACATAACTGATAAGAAAAAACTAAGAAGAAACAGTTATTTCAAAGAAAAAACATCAAATTCAAACAAAATTTGAAATGCAACGCAGGGAATTCTGGGAACGTCAGTTTATGTTTTTTTTCTGTAAATTTTACAGGAACTTACCGTTAACCATTTAACAGGTTTTTACTGTAGCATTTTCACAGTTTTTTACCGTTAAAATCACAATCATTTTTTACAGTGCAGCCATTGAATTCCATGGTATTTTTTTTTTTTAAACTATGAAAGTCCATGGCTACCGTCAACTGTTTGGTTACCAACATTCTTCAAAATGTCTTCTTTTGGGTTCAACAGAAGAAAGAAACTCATCAAGTTTTTGGAACAACTTGAGGGTGAGTAAATGATTCATTTTTGGGTGAACTATCCCTTTAATCAACATTAAATATTAACTATCATATTGCATTTCAAGCCAAAGGATCTATATAAAAAAGATAGTACTTAGAGGAATACAAAAGAGACATGACTAATGTGTAAAGCAAAATGAGAGGTGTCATCATTTATTCACAGGGTGATAGTTATTAGCAAATTAGTCCTCCTGTCAGATACACCTCATTCATTTACGCAGGGTGTTTATCGTTATAATTAAGATGTAATTTATCATCAGTAATGAGCCAGATTAAAAATAAAGCAAGCTGAATGCTCAACATAAGTGCTCTCTAATGCTGGTTTTAAATGATGATTCAACCACCTATTATCTGAATATATAAACAAAAACTGCATATCTCAATCAATGCATTAACCCAAAAACTGCTCAGCTATTAAGGAGTGTAGTCTGACGTGATTAGGGTAAATAAAATATAACAATTCATTAAGAACCTAATGACTGTGGCTGAAGAAATGCATATTTTGGATGAAATAACTGTCAATATGATATCTGCATAGTAAACGTATCTATAGAAGAGAGCCTCATGTTTAGTTCCTGAATGGACATCAGCACCTTGATATAAGACTTTAAATTAATCATTAGATAGATAGATTGATAGAATAGGTTCTTTTCATTGCAATTAAAGTGAATTAACTGAACATAAGCACTGGAGCTTGAGAAAAATACTAATTTTAGAAGACCATTTCAGATGGCACGTATAGGCTTTTGCATCTGAACTCTTATATATATATATATATATATATATATATATATACACAGAGAGAGAGAGAGAGAGAGAGAGAGAGAATATACTATAATTGAGTCAGTTGATCAATAAATAATTATTTACTTGTATATAAATTTAAATTTTTTGCTTATTTACAAATTAATATATATGTGTATTTGCACTATATATTTACAGTACATATATAGTATAAAAAGCATATTTCTAAAAATGAAAATGAGTATGTCTAAATAAAGCAAATTATAAATTATAGAAAATATTCTACAATTTACTATAAAATGTACTTAATGTACCAATTGATACATTTTTTTGCTTATTTGCCTATATACTTGTAAGTAAACATGCAAAAATAAGTATGTAAAACATAAATTATAGGCAATACACATATGAGTGTAAGTAAACAAGCAGAAGTATATGTAAAAATATGTTCATTATGTGTAAATAAGTAAAAGGGAAGAGGGGTAAATAAGTGAGCAGAAATAGGCTACTAAGATGGTATTGTAATCGATGCTGTCTGAAATACGTCTATCTGAGCTAAAAAATACTACAATAGAAAAAAAAACACTGCAACATTTTTAAATAGAAACACAAAATTTTCTTAGAAACAACATGCAAAATAATTTGCATGCTTATCAAAAACTAACATGTTTATGATGAGACCTGTACCTTGATTGCACCTTGTTGTTGAACAACAGCAACAGTAGCAAAAACAGTATATGCCACAAGTACAAAGTACTATGATGTCTGAAAAATAACTGTAGTAGAATTTGTTCATTGTCGCGAGGGTGGCTGATAAATAGAAAGGCTCATGACCTCTACAAGCGCATCCAGTAAATTTGCATTTTCTCCCTGATCTTAACCTGAAGAAGGGCAGCGCATGGCATATTTCACCAGGCCTGTCATCCACCCTCACGCCCCTTTCAAATTGCTCAAGAACTTAATTCTATCTTTCCACGGTCAAGCTGTGATACTGACAAAATTAGCATAGCTAAGGTTTGGATGCATTCCCAGGTTAGCGGTTGTTGTTTTTCCACAATCTTCTCTCATCTGGCCTCGACTTGGATAGAAACCACAACCTCTCCTTGAGAGTCTCACTTAAAGATTCAATAAAAAAGGAGTGTTTATGTAACGTGGATCTTGTTAAGGAGATTTTCCAGGCCTACTGACAGTGATGTGCATTGGGAGTGTGTGGGGATGACGGTTGGGCCACCACACAAAACCAATTAGAGAACTATTTTCTCAGACAGGTCAGGGCATCGCATCCTGGCGGACGGGCACTAGGTTTAATGTCTTGATTAAGCTGACATATATGTCCCCTACACCATCTTAGAATGACAATCATTGAGGTTTCAGCAATCAGCCGAATCACTTGCCCTCTTCGAGCCCATGTTGAGTTACCCGCGCCATCCGACTGCATTTTCCAAGTGAACTGGTTTGAAAAGGGGTAATTGGTAGATAACGCCAGTAGGAGATGACAGGGCATTTGTCAAAGATGCAGAAAGGAGACTTGCCTCTGTGCATGCATGTTTCTAAGAGGTCAAGCCTTGGAGTGCACCTGAGAAGCTTCTACTTTTAAGTTGAGTGTTCGTTATTACGACATGCCACACATTTTGGAAAAACAATACGGAGGTAGCCTAAACAAAACAATGGATGACTTTTTCTGAATAGAAAACGATAAAAACCACTCATCTCTACCACTTAATTACGCACGCACATTTAACAATAACATTTAATTAGTATAAGGCAAACCATATTAACTTCAAAATTCACATTTATAAAAAAGTAAAATAACTCATCAAATATTCAATGAAAAATCATTCATTAATTCTCACAACAGATTTGTTTCCCAACATTATTCACATCGCCCCTTCTGACTTTACAGCTCAGCAACCATCTTGCATTCCAAGGCTGCATCTGAAATTGCATACTTCCATACTATATAATAGACAAAAACAGTAAATTCATAGTATATATAAAACAGCAGGTGAAAAGTTCCCAGATTACCTATTACATCTAGAGAGGTTCTGAAGTGCAGAACGAGGCCACTGGAGAGAGTTGTGAATGGCAGTGAAGTCATGCAAATGACGCTGATATAGGTAACATGACGATAACAACATGACAAATGTACTAGATTACATTCTTTCTACACACATTCGTACTATACAGTTCATACTTTTTTATCAATCGCAAAGTATTCAGCAGAAGTACCTACTCAGAGAGTATGGAACTTGGGATGCAGCAAACTACTTTGCTTGGTCATTCATGTATAATATTTCCAACTTCACTTAAAAGGCGACATGTGTTACTTGTTTTTGAGATTTAAAACCAGTGTGGACCAGACAAAAATGTAAAAGAATGAACCAGAAAAAAGTAACAAAAATCTACTCTAGGCTATAACTTTAGCATGAAAATTTGACTTTATTATGATTAGAATTTATAAATTCACCAAAAGTGGCTCCAGTTATACATCTATAATATCAGAAAGGAAAAAAATCCAATGTGTGTGTAACATCGATTACTGAAGGCAGCATCGATGTATGCTTCCCTGATTAAGATATCCCATAATCCTGTGTGTGAGAGTTGCGGTTGAGAGAATTCAAACATGTCTGATAGATTGGTTAAAAGTGTCCATATATTGACTTTTCCCCTTACAATTTAATTTCTACCATTATAGTCATTAAATATTCACTGGGTTATCTGTAATGCCCACTTGAGTTCGTTTAAGCTTTTCAGTTTCTTTAATTTGTACCTTCAAACAAAACTGTTGCCATTCACTGTCTAGGCAGCAAGACAGCTACCTACAGTTAAGGACACAGCTGATATACATGCTAACAATTAGCAAACAAACCACAGGTATGTACAATCAAGGCCTGGATTTGAAACAATCAGAGATATAAACCAAAATAAAAGACATTGGTTTCAAAATAAAAGCATATATATATATATTTGGTCTGTGTTGGCTCTCTGAATATTAAAGAATAACTTTTCAGACAAGCCAAACAGACACCTATTACACATATAGCCTTACATTTTCCTTTATACATTTACAACCTGTAAATGTGTTTGTGAAAGAAATGCCCTTTGACAGCACCTCATGGTCGAAGAGGTTGGAGACACATTCAAGGGGTGATGTGCATAAATACCTTAAAAAGAACAGTGTAAACTACATGTGACGTGGTATAAATTGTGCGTCTCAAGCTACTGGAGAAAACAGAAACACAGAGACAGTAAAGAGCGCAGCAGATTTAAGGTCTATTAAATGAAATAAGCTGCGGGCAGACGGGACTGAAACAAATCCGTGCAAACAGGGCAGAGCTGGTCTCCCAGCTGTGAAGGTGACTGAGGAAGCCGTGTGCAGAACAAGCCCTCTTGATTAATCACATGATATTTACAGGCTCAGACATAATCAGAGATCAGAGGATCACAAGTCTATATCTCATGCTGCCCAAGAATTTACACACCGCAGTTAACCTCATAAGACACACTAAAACACACACAGATTTGTGCACTGTTGCTTTCTCACACAGACTCACACTTGTTAAAAATTTCCACGTGGAATGAAACTACAATTTTATAAAATAATTACACAAAATATTATTTATTTCACTTTTTTATTCATTCTAGTGTGTTATATGAAGATTATATTAAAATTTTAAATCTCTGAAAGTTTCTGTGTAAAAGTGATTTACAATGTTTCAAAAACGTTGTCTGTCCCACAGAATAATATATATACACATGTGTTTGTTTGTGTGTGTATATCAATGTTATTTTACATTGATATACTTTATAATTTTATGATAACTTACTATATAAAAGTATCAATGTTATTTCAGTATATCATTTTTGTTAATATTTTGAAGTAGATTTTATTTTTAGTCAGTTAAAATTTTAATTTATTAAAGTTTAAAAAATTATATATAGTATTCATTCATTTTTATTAATTAGTTTTAGTTTATTTAGCTTTAATTATTTTAGTACTTTGAGTTTAAATTAAGAAATATTGTAGTTGCTGAACTAGCTGAAAATAAGTTACATTTTTTTCTATTTTATTTTATTTCAGTTAATGTTTATTTTTTTAAATCATTTTATTTTTAGCTAACGATAATAACCCTGGTAAATAACCCCTTTGAAAATCTTAAAAATCATCTTAAATATCACTTAAAAATTTAAAATATCACTTACAAGCAGAATATTATATATATTGTAGGTCATTTCCAACCAACTCCTCAATCAATTCTGTCAAACTGCATACATAAAATCTGCCTCAGTATTTTTATCATCATCATTTCCATGACAGAATACTATTAAACATAAAACATAATTTGACATGTGGTGCAAATGACATTGTGTCGGATATTTTCATGACTCTCCGGAAAAAAAAAATAGCCAAAAAAAAAATCATTGGCTATAGGGAGAATGGAAGATTGTGTTTTATGAGACCGTCCATAGTTGAAGAAACGCATATAAATCCTAAACATTTCAGTTTGAAAAGCCATTTAATTTCAAGTTATTTTCAAGAGATTTATTTTCTCACCCGTTATTGAGACCCGCTCTACCCATCATGCTCAGGTAACACTTAAACAAACCCTTGGCAGAAGCTATTTGTGCTCAGTGAAGTGTCAGCTGAAAGCATGTCGACTGAGTGCTAGAGGTGTGTGGCATTAGATGTGGTGCCTGACCACCGAAGGAGTCAAACAGTCACACGGCTGCCCTGCGTCCGCCTGTGGAAAATGTCACTCCCCAGGGGTCTGTCCACACAGAGACGCAAGTTAGACTCCTCTCCCCAGACACTACCCACATGCAATAACACGCCAAAACACAGACAGCCCTGGACAGACACACATATTCAGAGCTTTGCTCTTTGGTCACAAATACAAATGGACAGAAATATCATATTTCATCATATTTCCATCTAAAATGTGACTTTTCAGTGTCTCACGAAATGTCACATACTTTGAAGCGCTTCCCGATTCAAAATTTCAATCACAACGGCGTCGAGATTTTCCGAAAAAGCCAATCTAGAGGAGATGATCACCTCGCCTCTCTGTGATTTCTATCCTAACGATGAAGATGCTTTGGCAAATTGTTAGTCTATTAGCTGTGAACATTTCTGTCATTTGCTCTGTGTGCAAGATACTTCCCCACAGTGACGAGTCCCATTAGAGGCAAAGAGGCAGAGTAATTTATGTGTCATCTCTCTTTAGCCCGAGCTCACTGATGATTGCGGAGACTCTAGCCATCCCAGTAAAATTTAATCACATTTGCTTTTGTCAATGGCGCCCCGCAACCCGCTGCCAAGAATTCACAACACCATTGTTTTCTTCAGTAACTTCCCTTCTTTGCAAAGCAAATGTGATTTCAGGGAGTGTGTCAATTCTTACATCACCCTTCTGGCTCTGACCCTGACTTTGTTGACACTGCTTTACTGATATGGCGGCAGAGTTGACTCGTCACTTTGGCAAAAGGCCACCAACTCTAAATGCGGTCGCCCATTATGTTGGTTCTCAACCTTTTTGAACCAAAGGCATCCAATTGTCCAACAGAATATTCAATGGCCAGAAACTAGGAATGTTAACCACACATTTAAGCGCAATTCATTTTGTGATTCCAAAATTGTCAAAAAAATAAATAAATAAAAAGAAAATGTCTTGGTTGTATGATGTTTAGCAATTTAATTATTTTAACTGCATATTTAGGCTTTTATTAGTAATTATATGATCAGTTATAATAATATTAATATATTAATTTAAATAATTTTTGTCATCCAGTGGCCTCTTTGGAAATTCGCTATAAGGGACTCTGATTGTGAATCATTGACACAGACGTAGTTCACTAAATGGAAGAATACCAGTGAGAGATCTCTATTTTGGCATACGAAACAATCATGCAATCGTCAGTTTTGCTAAAAGGTTCTGCTATGAGGAAAGCAATAAAATTTAATCACTCTGAAACATTAAATATAAATATATTTTCAGCTTTGGTAATGTTGTCTTCATGTCAACAACACAGTAAATCTGCTAAATAATACTAGTATTGACTAATTTGCATTCTGAAATTTTTTTTTCAAAAAAGGCTTAATCTTTCCTTATTTTTATGACTCACTTTTGTTCTTTGTGTTTCTTTAATTCAAGCACTTAAAGGACAGTTCACCCAAAAATGAAAATTCTGTCAGCATTAACTCACTCGCATGTTGTTTCAAACCTGCTTTTTGAAATGAAAGTCAATGTGATCCAATGTTCTTTTGATCACCATTAATTTTTATTATATGGACAAAAACAGTTCTTCAAAATATCTTTGTGCTCCACAGAAGAAAGGAAGGGGTTTGGAATTTGTTTGGAGTGAAATGAAGGTGAGTATGTGTTGATTTCTTTGGTGATCTAACCCCATTTTTGGGATTCTTACCCCTTGGGAAAAAAAAATCTTAGGATTATATGAAGTTATTGTTTGTGTATAAGAACTTATGGCTATAAATTTGAATAGAAATGTAGGCTTTTATCTGTTTTTATAAAATACTCTGTAATCACCCAGCAGATTTACTGTAAAATATTCACAGATCCCTCAACATGGCCTCTTCAAACATGTTGCAACATAGAGAAATGATTGGCTAACAAATCATTTCCTGGTAAAACCATGTTCTGAGGAGATTCTGTCAGGTTCTTTGCCTTTTTACAAATTTCATCTCTGTGCTCTGCAAAGTAAATGCTTTAAAACCCTTTGACATAACAGGGGCTGTCCAGGGATCGCAGCCATTTGAATAATGAATTTGCAATATGTTGAGAACAGCTGTCTACTCGCCAGAAATGAAATGTTCTTCAAGACTGACACATCAAGAGACAGCCTTAGACATAACTACAGTTATTTCACATAATCCAATGCGTTTATGTTCACTGGGATTTCCTTGCATTTGCCACGCGCTACAATCAATCTATGCTCCTGTTGCATCCAAAAAGCCTGTAGAACAGCAATAATCCACGTCTTTTCAGGCCTGTGTTTTCCGTGCCTTAAGGCCTCATATTTAATTCAGGACTTGTGTATTTCTTTATGATTGCAACATCTGCTTGATCCCTGAGCCAGCTCCCTCTGTCACTCAACCTGTGTTCAATAATTTCTGCCATGACCCTTCTGAGGCCGTGACGCTCCCAGTTTACCACAAACGCAAACTTTGCTTTGTGACAAACAAACAGTCATGTGACTCGTGTTTTGGCGATGTGCGAAGGATAAGAACATATATCCAAACAAAAAAGGCTTTGAGAAGAACTGTACAGTACATATGAAGTTTTATATTGAAATCTATTTTAACATACTAAATGCAAGTACAGCATACATGGGAGACTCTTTTTACTAATGTGAATATTTCTCAAACTGGGATTATTTGAAGTCAAATTATGTAAATAAACATACCTTAATGCATTAGCTATCATTAAAAAAGAAATGTAGTCAGTAAAATTCTGTCATCATTTACTCACCCTCATTTTGTTTCAAATCCGTATTACTTTTTTTTTCTGTTGCACAAATAATTATTATTATTTTATTTTTTATTTTTTTTGTCCACACAGTGAAAGTCGGCGTGATCCAATGTTGTTTTCATTAACATTAATTTTCATTATATGGACAAAAACAGTTCAAAATAACTTTTGTGTTGCACAGAAGAAAGTCATACAGGTTTGGAATTAAATCAATGTAAGATTCTTAGATTCTAATTTCATGGAGGAAAAACAAAAAGCTTATTAGAAAAAGTCATTGAATGTGTAAATATGAAGCTTTATATTTAAAGCAATTTTCATATATAAGCTAAGAGCAAGTCCTGCACTGATTGAAGATCAGGGCTAATTGTCACTTTTTTTTTTTTTACTTAAGTGAATATTTCTCAGGCTGTGATTATTTTAAGTCAAATTATAACGTCTTGGCTACATAAAAAAAACTTTTTATGACCTTTCATACCTTTTATGACAACATGCTTCAATAGCGGGGAAAGTTGTCACACTTGGAAATCTAACATTCAATTAAAAAAAAAAAAGAAAAAATACCTTTTTTGAAATATAGCATACTATCTAAATATTAAATATGATATGCTATCTAAAGACCCTTTCAGCAAAAATAGCTTTTTTTAAGAGTTAAACAATTATGAAACTCAACAAGAAATTCAATAAACAGCTAAATCTGAAAATGTATACAAAAATTTCAATCCATTAGTTTGTCAACAGAAATTGTAATTTAGCAAATTCATTTTATAAAATTACAAATTCTCAGGTCAGCTTGCCCCAACCTGACATGGAAACATACTGATTGTTTGGAAGCTGAATTTAATGAAAAACATCCAACATTATGAACTACGCGTTTGAAAGCAACATAGTGATTCGCCGCTATAGGGAAAACCAGCATTTTCTCTTTCTCTTACTTAAATACAAAATAAATATCTTCAAACATTGTTAAAAAAAAACAGCCTTAATGAACATGTATAAAAAAATGGTGCTAATATGGAAGCAAATTGTGAGCAGACGCATTTACTTCACGCAGATGTGTTGACACCATGGAGGTGACTGAAGCGGTTCCTGGCCGCAGTCTGAGATATCGAGCCAATGTCTATAAACAGATGCTGCCCAGTGACAGTCCTTAAAGGACGAGGCAGAGGGGCCAGATGTTGGGCTGACCCCAGGACCATGGGACCTGCTGACAGGCCAGTGACGCGGATCAGACTTGGCAGCCGGCAGTGATCCAGTGGCACCCAAAGCAGAAGGTGGAGAATTTCCACATTTCCCCTCCTCTTTCCCCTTCAAACATGGCAATTGCATGACTGCTGGTCAGTGGCACTGATGCTTGTCAAAGATGTGGAATTCAGCACAAAACCCTGCCAGAATTCATCACGTCAAAGCGTAGTTAGCCGAATGAACAAGAACAACTCCAGGCTCTGCCACTTTGCATTGTGCTCAAATCCAACAGCTGTTTCTTGAGCGATTGCAGATGCAAAATAATGATAATAATGGCTACTTACAGTTCACTCCATGAAGTAAACAAAGCTAGGACCACACCCAGAACATACAAGCTCCTCCTAGTAGCCGGGAAATCGATACACTGGACAAAATTTGAAAGGCCCAAGAACTCTAAAAAGGCCTGATCGTGAGTTCCTAAACAGTAACAGTATCCTAATTTTGTAAGAGAAAAACAGCAAACTAAATTAAATTATATATACACATATATACAATAAATAACATATATACAAATTAGTGTTGTCAAATCGATAAATTGCGATTAATTTCCATCCAAATAAAAAGTTTGTGTTTACATAATATATGTGTATACTGTATACATTTATAAACACACACACATATATGTATATATTTAGGAAATATTTATATTTATATAATATTCATATTTATATATGATTTATATTATAAATAAATGTAAATATATCTTACATATATTTCTTAAATATAAACATATATTTGTATATTCATATAATATTTTGCATGCGATTAATCGATTTGACAGCACTAATATATACACACACACACACACACACACACACACACACACACACACACACACACACACACACACACACACACTTGTTTCACTATCCTTGTGGGGACATTCATAGGCGTAATGGTTTTTATACTGTACTTACTGTATGTGCTATTGCCCTACACCAATCCTACACCTAAACCTACCCCTTACAGGAAACTTTCTGCATTTTTAGATTTTAATTCTGTGTGATTTATTAACTTGTTTGCCCATGAGGACCTCAATTTAGGTCCCCACCGTGACACGAGTCCCCATGAGTCTGTGTGTATTCAGGTTTAAGTCCCCACCTGAATAGAAAAACAAGTACACACACACACACACACACACACACACTACAGTTTTTTAATGTTTTGCATTCAAATGATCAAAAAATAATTGATACTATTATTACAATTAAATATAACATTATTACAATAAATAAAAAAAACAACCGTTTTATATTTTAGTATCTTTTAAAATGTAATTAATTCTCGTGATGGCAAAGCTTCATTTGCAGCAGTCATTACTGCAGTTTTCCGTGTCACATGATCTTGATTTAGTGCTCAAGAAACATTTTTTTTAATTATTATCAATGTTGATATTTTAGTGTAAACAAGGATTCTTTGACGAATAAAAAAGTTAAAAAGAACAGCATTTAATTAAAATAAAACTCTTTTCTAGATGTCTTTACTGTGACTTTTGATCAATTTAATGCATCCTTGCTTAATAAAACTATTAATTTCTTTAAAAAAATAGACAGACAGACAGACAGATAGATAGATAGATAGATAGATAGATAGATAGATAGATAGATAGATAGATAGATAGATAGATAGATAGATAGATAGATAGATAGATAGATAGATAGATAGATAGACTGACTAAATAATAGGTATCGTAAATAATAGGTCAATTTAGGGGTGAACAAGGTATAAAGGTGTACGTTTTTTAAAATGTACCACCCCAGTGACAGATTTTGTGCTTTTTTTTCTGACATTGTACTTAATAAAACTGGATTATGAAGGCCGAAAGCATTTATTAAAATGCTTTAAAATCCAATGCTATTAAAATCTAGTTCACATTGGAAAAAAAAGGTAAAGAGAGCAATGAAAACGTATGAAAAACCATATCCGCAAAAACAATCTGTCTATAAATACACCTTCTTAAAAAAGAGACGGCAAGAGATTAGATCAGTGAGACGTTTCTCCCAAGTATACACAAGCATGTCTTCTCCTATCGCTTCATCTCATTAAGTGTTCCAAATCAGCATTTGTCCCCTTTTTAATTTGGCATGTAAAATCCCTGGCATTTTGACTGTGTGCATCTTGGCTCTTAGCACTCCAGTCAAAACTGTCTTTGTGAGGGAACTGAAGCCTGTGGCGGTTTCCGTGGTGATGGATGAATTTGGAGACGTGTGCGTGAGTGTGTGTGTGTGTGTGTGTTTGTGGCAAGGCTGGCCTGGAGTGGTGCGTGGTGACAAGATTCCCTCTGTAGCTGTGAAGTGCGGCGTGGGCTCAGTTCTGCGCCCTGGACCGGCATCAGCAGCGGCGGCGGCAGCCCTGCAGGTCATATGCCAACAGATCTGAAGCCCATCACACACTCTCCACCTCTATCAATACCATGAGCACACACTCCCTCTGACACCCCACTCAACAACCTCAGCTAACATGCCCCAAAGAAGAGGCAAACCAAAATAAACGCCACACAGAATGGATAACGTCAAAGCATTCTTTAAAAGTGCACACAGTACACTACAGTAACAGTTATTTTACAGTTATGCACAGTAATTGCTTTCTATTGGGATATATTTGTAATTTTGTAATTTTTTTCTTTGAATGCAAATGCTGAATTTTCAGCAGCCATTACGGTGTCTTCAGTGTCACATGATCCTTCAGAAATCATTCTAATATGCTGATTTGATGCTTAAGTAACATTTCTTATTATGAATGTTGAAACCAGTTGTGCTGTTTCATATTTTTGTGGAAACCTTGATTCACTACTATTCAAAAGTTAGGGGTAAATATGATTTTTTTTAAAGAGAAATGAATACTTTTTTGGCACTCAAGAAATATGTGAAATAAAGTAGATGCTATTAAAAATATCAGACAGGATAAAGTCCTTTTTAAGAAAGCAACTGTCAAGGAAAATTTGCACCATGTTATTGAAGCTTTTAAGTGTAAAAAATAATAATAATTATTAATAATAGTAATAATAGTAAAATCTTAATCCTAAATAATCTTTTAGATAAAATGTCCATGAAACTTTGGCTGGATTTAAAGTATATTTACAAGCTTTCTTCACGCAAAAATGGGAAGTATTTGAATTTATATATCTATGTTTACACGCTGTGTCTTTTCACCTAAAGAAATATTATCAGTTGGCTCGGCGCTGATTATTCAGCAAGGATGCATTAAATTAATTAAACATGATACTAAAGACATCTGTAATGTTACAAAAGATTTTAAGTTAAATACATTTATTAAACAAAGAATCCTGAAGAAATGTGTCACCATTTCCAGACAAATAATAAGCAGCACAACTGTTTTCAACACATATTTCTTGAGTGCCAAATCAGCATATTAGAATGATTTCCGAAGGATCATGTGACACTGAAGACTGGATTAATGATGCTGAAAATTCCGCTTTGCATGACAGGAGTAAATTACATTTTAAAATATATTAAAATACAAAACAGTTATTTTAGACAGAGGCGTCATGCCCATTCAAAGTGAGGGGGCACGTGCCCCCTCAGATTTTTGAGCCAAGTGAATTTTGAATGCAGCTTCCAAAAGACAAAAAATAGCCGATTAATATTTTCTATATTTAATACAATCACACAGGCGTGATTAGATCGTTCAGCGCGTCATATCATCAGCTGCTAAATTCAAATCTGCATTCGCTGAGCCAGAGACAGGCGCGTTTTTACAGCACTGCGCATTAAACCAATCACACACGATGCTGTTGAGCTTATGAATGCAATGACCAATCAGAGGTGTTCAGATGAGTCATCGCTAAAATGCCGGTGTTTTCTTCACTCGCTCGCTGACTGAACACTTCTTTCTGGCGAATTCTCTGGTCAGAAACAACAAAATGCATGTGTACGAATCTGTATGTAAGACATTAATTTAATAGTGTAAACAGCTTCAGTGATTTTTATGGGAGGTTTTAAGAGTGCTTGAACTCTAGACTGTCAGTGAAAATGTTCTTTAATAATGTATGTTCTTTGCTCTCTTTCTGTACAATGAAAGTGTTATGATTAGTAGCCTAACTTACAATGTTTTTATTCACATTAACTTTCAATGTTAAATTCACATTAAATATAAAGTCAGTCTTATTAAAATATGTTATGGCATGACACCAATATCTGTTAATTAAGTAAAAAGACTTATGCATAGTTAATAGATTATATTATTAGGGTACTTTGACCATTGCCCACTAGATCAACTAACATAATCTATAAAAGGTGAGAATCAAGATATTTCATGATATAGTTAATACGTTTGGGAATGTTTCGAATAAAAAGGAAAAAGTAATTAAAACACAAATGCTGTTGTGGCTGCTAAGTGTCACCCCCGCCCCCAACTCGTGCCCCCTCAAAAATAATGAGTGCATGACGCCCCTGATTTTAGATTGCAATGATATTTCACAATATTACTGTTTTTACTGCATTTTTGATCAAATAAATGCAGAATTTGGAGAGCATAAGAGACTTTTTTCTCTTTTATAAAGAGGAAAAATGACTGAATTCACCTCAAAAACAGTTGCAAAGCTCATCAGGCATTTCTGTAGGTCAGGTGCCCATTGCCCAAGGCAGAGTGTATTAGAGCTGTGGCGCTAGCAGCTCACAACATCTAGGTGTCTCATCTACACAGAACTGTGAAAATGTGCCTCGAGGCCACTGAAAAAAATGAAAGGATATATTCAGAAAATACAACCTTAAAAGCAATAGAGGTCAAGTAGATGCTATTAAAAATATCAGACAGGATAAAGTCTTTCTTTTTAAGAAAGAAACTGTCAAGGAAAATTTGCACCATGTTATTGAAGATGTTAAAAAAAATAATTAATAATAATAATAAGAAGAAGAATAATAAAATCTTAATCCTAAATAATCTTTTAAATAAAATGTCCATGAAACTTTGGCTGGATTTGGCTGGAACATGCAAAAATTGGAAGTATGTGAATTTATATATCGATGTTTACACGCTGTGTCTTTTCACCTAAAGAAATATTATCAGTTGGCTCGGCGCTGAGGCTGATGTCCAGCACTTGTCACAACCTGTGAGTGTCAAGCCTGTCACAGGGAGTAACGAAATGACAGCTCACAACGTCTGCAAAGATGAAGCCCCAGGAAAAAAAACACACACAACTGATAGAAAAATCCCAGCTCCAAAAGTGTATCAAAGTGACTCCTGTCAGCCTCACATCAGAGGGAGGAAAAAGAACTGTTCATTTCTTCAATCTAATCTGTCCACACACAGAAGGCTTTGGAGATAAATTTAAGGCTTGAGACCAGGGTTATTATCGTTATCTAAAACTAAAACCTAAAATAACATAAAATATATTTATGTTATTATTTTATTTCAGCTAGCTGCCAAGGCAACATTTCTCTTTTTTATTGAAGTACCTATACAGAACCTGTACAGATATATTAAATATATATATATATATATATATATAACAACAATAAAAATGACAAAAACACAACTAAAATTAAAATAAAAACAGAATATATTAAACTAAAATCTAATTCAAAATATTAACAAAAATAATAATAGTATATCAATGATACTAAAATGATACACTGCTTGAAACATCAGAAAACATTATGTAAAGTCCCATATCAAATCACCAATAGATGACACTTGAGAGTTCATTAAAAAAGACAAACTCACTCTAATTTTTAATCAGCTTTTTCTGTCAGTCTTACTATAATAAATATTAAACCAAACCAATACAAAATGTCTGACCTAATACTGCAATCTACAAACATTTTCTTGAGGGACTGTGAGCAAACTAATTGAAATGGTAATGAAGTGAGTATTACAGCACTAATATTCAAACACAACATAAACTACAGCAGACAGTTACCACGGGGCACACCAAACTACCTAAACAGTCTGAATACGTAAGTGAACACATGTCTCCACACTACTCATATGAGACAGGGCAGAATCTCCGGGCTTCACATGGCAAGAATCTGCGGCTTTAGGCTATACTAGGCCTAGGCAACAAAAATATGTTTTTATCCCAAGGCCATAGCATGTCCTGCACTATGGGTTACTTGTAATTTTAGTGTTAACTGGAGTAACAAAGGCATTCATGCATTACTATTGCCCCTTGAGATAGGAACAGGCTCTTTGGTTCCTGTCAGCTGAACTTATTGTACACACCCAGGCGGCCTCATAAGGGAAACGTCACTGTACAGACTTTTATCCAACACTACCAAAACATTGTGACATTCTCACCTCAGTTCAGAAGATTCCAGCTTCAGAAGACTAGTGCACAAAATGAGAGAATGAGAGTAAAAATTAGTGTCCATTTTCATTATACAAACAAGAGCAGATATAATAATAAATATAATAATAGATTTAAACAATTATAGTGTAAAGATTTCAAAAGAGAAACTGATGTTACCCCACTGTCTTTAAAGTTTTACTCTACACAAGCACTTACAAAGAGCAATATCAAGGATGCAAGATTTTTCAATTCTGTCCAATAATGATAAGGAGATATTATTATACTGAGAAGCTATAATGGTCAGTATTAAAAAGCAAACACTAAAATATTAAAATGGCTGATTCTTTGACTACCAAATTAAATACACAATGATTAAGACTAAAATCAATCATTGTAAATGCTACACATAAATTAAGGCATCATAGCATTAACACAAAACATGTAACGTAACATGAAAAATGGATATTCATTTTTAAGGTCTCACATTTGCTTTTGCACACCTTATCAGTCATTTTTAGTATGGAATCTTGTTTCCGCAAAAAGGATTTATTTTTTTATTTTTTTCAAAATTGAGTCATAAATATAATTCTGAGAAGAACTCACAGTTGTGAGAAAGTCAAAATGTAAAATCTAAAATCTAAAAAAAAAAAATTTAATATAAACTCTGCGAGATGTAAACTCTGACCTGCGAGAAACAAAGTCAGAATTCTGAAATTCTGAGTTCCTATTTTTTATTTATTCCATGGCACAAATGGACTTCCATACTATATGCAAGAACCAATGGCACATTCCCTTGTTTTTTGCAGAAATCGAACTCACTTTTGCTACTCAGTGGACATTTCAATATGTGCAAGCAACATTGTTACTTCATTTTTAAAATATGTCGGCCACATATTTTATTATTATATATTTTCTTATAAAATAATTCACATTTAACTCTCTATACGCATTATGTTCTAACCATGAAAATTTTTTTTAAATAAGTTTTTATTACATAAAACAGCTTCAATTATACAAATCAAAAGAGATTTTTGAAAAAAATATTTTTGGGAGGTATTTAGGAAAATGTTGATTTGTGAATAAAAATATGTAATTTACTAATCAAAGATGATGCAAAAAAAAAAAAATCCCCCTTGAAAAGAAATGTTCAGAAATTAGGTTAACAGAGCAATTTCTTGAGCACTTCAACAGATGTGAGGGTGACAGTGGGAAAAAGAGTTTTGGATGAATCTTAAAAACAGCACATTATTGACTACCCTAAGGCCGGCCCTTTTAATTACCATATTGCAATATATTGTATTTTATTCAGAATAACAAGGAAATAAGTAGAAATTAATTGTTGCCATATGGCAACTCTGTACCATAGAAGGTTAAATGTTTCAACTAAGCGAGTACGGTATCTAAATATTAAAATAGTGAAATTAACATGCACAATTCTATAACAATAAATTAAAATATACAACAACATACTAATAAAAATTCCTTATATAAATTTAATTTACTTAATTGTTCCAATGGACTAATTTCCATTACTTTGCCAGACAAGAAGTCACAATTACAGTTCAAATTAAAATGATATTTCCTTTTGAGAAATTATAGAAGTGGCTCACACACAAATGTTTTCAGACATCTATATACATTACAAATAAATACAGTATTTATGATATCTCTGCTTCTACAAGAGCTTTACTCCCTGTGTTCTTTTTATATAGCCCATAGGAAATTTCTGGAGAGCCTTGAAACAATGATTAATAAAGCAAGATCTCCCTCGGGAGACAGGAAGACTCAGCTCTGAGCTCTCATAAGGGCACCGCCATCCTGCCACTTAAAGTGCTCGCATGCAAAGTTCAACAACTGTGAAGAAAGAACTATTAAAGAGGACGTACAAAGCAGTGACCTTGACAGACAAGTGCTCTTCATTTTGGCAATAAACAGCAGTGGGGCTGATAAGTGTTCATTGGCGCAGAGAGTAATTACCTATCTGTCAGCATGGCTGTGGCGTGTGTAGTAGTATAAATGGAACATACATAATGTACAGCAATAATACCACGCGTGCCCAACCAAATGGATTATCATTATTCTTGGGCTGAGGGCTTTTTTCTTCCTCTCTGCCCACCATCTCTGGGTAAATGCCTTCTGGCTATAATAATTTCCTTCTAATCTCTGTTCCATATTATAATTTTCATAGCCAGAACTGCACTAGAGAATCAATGCTTTTGTATCTATGGCTAAACAGAACACAGGTTTGTTAACGGCAATATTGCTTCCAGCTCTCTGTTAATTTACATTAAGACAAGAATAAGCTGTAAATTCAGGGGTGATTGACTGTAAGACCGCAATGTCATGAAGAAAACTGCTGATAGCATGCAAACCAGGCGGCATATAAAATAGTGGGATTGTGGGTATTCTATGTACTCATCATTAGTATGTTGCTACATTAAAATTAAATGCCACAGGCCAAACTGTAATCATGAAAACACATGCTTCTCATTCAAAACCCTTTTTGTGGTCAGGCTGGATTACATATAAACATTTTGTGTCTGGTTGGCAGGCAAACAAATCAAAGGTTGTCCATCTGTCAGACTGAAGATGTATGCAGCAAATCATGTTCATACTTACAGTGACATAGTCTTTTAAAGTTTGGCATTACAGGTCTTGAGGTGGTCATGTCATGGTCCAAACTGCCCTGCAGCTTCTGAGACATCACTGCTCCTTTGACATAAAGTCAAGGCAGTGTGCTGCAAAAACACTGTAAGAGGATATTTCCTATGATTCAACCCAGCTCAGGTGTGTTGCTGACACAAAAGCCCAGAGGTAGTGGAACTTCAGATCTCTGTAGAGTAAAAAACTTTTTTTTTCTTTCTACTACACATATTGGGTTACTAGTTTGGTCAAAATTAACCAAACTTTTTTAAATGATTGCAAAATGGAAAGGTATTGTTTAAACACAAACATACTGTATTAAATGCAAATAAATAATAATAAAGTAATAATGTATAATAATGTCTATATAAATAAATAAATGAAAATAAGTATGGATGTATGTATGTATGTATGTATGTATGTATGTGTGTGTGTACATCTATTATCATTATCTAGTTTAATTCCTAATCAAATGGCATCAAAATTTAAGAGTACTTTATGTCTGTAGCACAAACCGTACTGGACAAATTACACAATGAAGCTTCCTGTAGCTTAAACAGAAGAGAATGGTGCGAGCAATGCCAAGGTCATGGCTTTGAGCTCCAGGGAATAGATGAACTGATAAATTGTACGCCTTCAACGCAATGTAAGTCACTTTGGATAAAAGCAACTGCCAAATGCATACATGTGTTTTAATTGGGATTTAGACCAAACTCTACAATACTAGCAAAAACAACAGTACTACATTACTATTAATTATGATGATAACATCATACAACACTGACACAGAGGTCCACACGTGAACATATTCAAGGGCTGTTATTATAATTGTAAAGGATGTTATTATCTGATGAGATGAGGCCTGGGTCATTTATGTTTCCCCACACAGCAGGGAGTGAAGGATGCCCCTGTAGCACTGAGATGGCAATCTCACCACCGCAGGTCAAATAGAACATGGCAGGTCAGTGTTTAGCCAGACTGACATCCTAGAGAGATACAGCAAAGATTTGAGGGTCAAGCGCACAACAGTAAGGCTGCTAACAGGGCCTTGTTACCCTCTAAGAGGGCACCAATGAAATGAACTTCTCTGCTACACAGAATGTTACTATAAACGCATTATGCATTCCAAATCTCTGTAAGCATGCTGTGCTTAAATCTGAACAGAATACATAATTAATATAACCACTGAGGTAGGCTAACTCTTTCACTGTGGAATTAAAAAATAATTTGAATTAATTATCTTTTTTTCATATTAATGTTTTATGTAGACTAATAAATACAGTAAATACTGAAATACTGTACATTGGATGCAAACTAAAAAAAGATAAACATAAGATAGCATCTGAATCGTTTGGGAAGCTTTCCAGTGGCATTCATCAGAAAGTCCAGTATTTTCTTTTCGTGAATCATCATCTTTTTACAGGAAAATTTCATTTTGAAAAGGGGACAAAAAGGTGCTAACGATAATTGAAAGCCAAAAATCTGCTCGACACATTATGTCAAGAGACACAACAACCCTATGTTTTGGCCACTGATGCATGTGGCAAATGGTTCACATATTTATTGATTTATTTTTTTTCTAAGAAATTCTGTCATCATAGTGTATATTGTGCCTCAAATCTGAAACAAAATGGCTTTTGTATCTTTCAACAATAACATGAGCATCATTCTAATTGTGACCCCACATTCAGATTTTTCAGATTAGACTCTAGTTTAAAAAAAAAATCACAGTGGGAAAGCCAAAGTTTTGCAATCTTGCAATTATTCTAAAGAGCTTGATGTGGAATAAACTGGATAAACATGCATTTACGTGTCAAAAAAAATAAAAAATAATAATAATAATTTTGAAGGGAAAAGGCTCTGAATACTGGTCTATACTGAAAGATATTGGAGACCTAAATAAAGGCTCATTTATTTTAAACCACACATGGCCACTACGCTATTAATTTACAGAGTATTGCCATTTGCCAAGTTTAGCATAAAAATTGGCCAAAAAATTGTGCATGAATTGGCAAGATGTTGCCAAAGCTAGAGCCAATCTTGGAATCGAAGCATTTGTGAATCTTGGAACACGAAAGTAGACAATATAAGAGATTCCAGAATAATAAACTATGATTAAATAATAAAATAGATTAGCTGTGTCTGCCTGCTAAAATTGACTAATGGCTTAACTTGCATAACAGCATTTTTCTAGAAAGATATCACAGCAAGCATGGCGTCAATCTGCATCAAATTGCTTTCACAACACCTGTGAAAATGCTGTGAATTAAGAATTCTGAGTGGAATTCTGGAAAAATGGTTGTCCATTGGTTGTTGACGTGGGCGTGGTTTGTTATCAATGTGGGCGGGGCCTCGCAGCATGGCTTGCTTGTGGGGGGTTGTGACAGTGCTGACGGGCTTGTGTCGATTCGAGGTCACAGAGGTCAAAAATGTGGGCGATGAGGTACAGAGGCTGGGCGCTGGGGGTTGTGAGGAATAGCGCACAGTAGTGGACTCCAGCTGACATCCGCTCAGCCTTTTCTTGCCCTTTGTCATGCGCCCTCCTCACCTCCAGAGCTGTCAGTGACTTGTCAGAACCAATCAGAGAATCTAATAGTATCTGCCAGCCATGTACAAGTTTGGACAGGATGACATCAAATTTCTGGTGCTACGCGTCAAGCGCCATATGAAAACAGATGTCCTCATTACTGGGTCGCAACTGCTTTAAAAGACAGCATGCTCCTATTAGTAAACAAGAAATCGCATTGAGTGACTGTGAGGACTGCTATTTTACAACTTTATGTCAAGTTTACGAAATCACAATTCTAAAATTATAATTCAACTTTAAACTAAAGGGCACAATTGTCACTTTGAATAATTTCAGCCATTTATTCTTGTAAAATGTCATAAAATACAAACTAGTTAATTTTGTGAAAAGGAAATATATATATATATATACACTGTATACATATGTGTGTATACACACACACACACACACACACACACACACACACATACATACAGTGTATATACAGTGTGTGTGTATATATATATATATATATATATATTAGTGCTGTCAAGCGATTAATCACGATTAATCGCATCCAAAATAAAAGTTTTTGTTTACATTATATGTGTATGTGTAATGTGTATATTTATTATATATATATACTGTATATATGTATATATAAATACACACATACAGTATATATTTTGAAAATATATACATGTTTATACATTTGTATATTCATATTCTTATATTTTATATTACATATAAATATATTTAATACATAAACAACATATGTTTTACTTAAATATATACATGCATGTGTTTATATTTTATATATACACATAATAAATATATACAGTATAAACACATATATTAGGTAAACAAAACCTTTATTTTGGATGTGATTAATCGCGATTTATCGTTTGACAGCACTAATATATATATATATATATATATATTCTATTTCACAAAATTAACTAGTTTTAGCATTTATATATATATATATATATATTACAATAATACAACACTGATATATATATATATATATATATATATATATGCACACACACACACACACACACACATAATTTTTACTATTTAAAAAAAATAGCAATATATATATATATATATATAAAATTACACACACACACACACACACACACACACACACACACACACACACGTATACCTATATATATATATATATATATATATATATATATATATATAAGCTGACATTTTTAAAAAAGTAACATATTTAATTATTAAAAAATATTTATTTATTTATTTATACATACTTTTGTACTATTGTCAAAAATAAGGGTCCATTTTTATTTTAATTAAAAAAAATAAATATCTGATGTATGTGAGCCTGTGCGATCCCACATGACAAAAGTAACTTTATTGAAAAGGACAGATTGCTGCTTGTCTGACTGACTTAATCTGTTTGATTGAGCAATGAGACGCCTTCGGCTTCACAAGTCCTTCAAAGGTGGCAGAATCTTTTTTTTTTTTACTGGTGTGAAAGAAAGCTTTTCCCTGTGCCGCTCACACCGATAGCCTTATAAGCTTTATTTATTGGCTTTAAACATCTTTATTCATTGGCTACTTCCCAAGCCTTTTCACTTCACCAATCTGCAACAAAGGACGCAAGCTTGGACAATCTGTCAAGTGTCACTGTCATTGATTACAGGACAACACGGGGCGGCCAATGAGGCTTCAAAATCCTCAACTGTCAAACTTAGAGAAAAGGGGCTCTGAAAATTCCCCAGGCAGCGCTGCACTTCCCCTGCCTCAAAAGAAGGCCACATTATCGAGCTATACATTCATTTGCTCATGCCTCATGAGCTCATTATAAGTATCTAACTCCCTTCTCCTCCCACTGTCTTTCACAGGGGGACGTGGCATAACAAAGGATTTGCAGGGATCATTGTGCTTGATCTGAATTTTATTTAGCTCTCCATATGTTTCTCTGGCCCCAACTGAAGTCAAAAGCTTATGCTCAGGCTAACACGGCCCACTAACCGTTAAAAAAAGAAGGGTACTCAATAATCACTGAAGCTATTGTGCAATTTTAAAGTTAGAGACAAAGCATCACATCCCCAATGAGTGACTCACAGTCTATTGTAGATTTGAATCACAATGAATGTCTCACAATACAAGACTATCGGTTTCAACACCACGCAAGCACCTGTTTCGAAATCTAAGTAATTAAATCTTGTCATTTTTCAAATGTTTAGCAGTTTACCTATGGAAGCTTATTTCAGCCATCACCGATTTAAAAAAAAAAAAAAGGTAACTGTGACTGTCTCACAATTCTAACTTTTTCTTGCAGTGTTTAAGGTTATATCTCAAAATTCTGATTTTTTTTTTCTGACAGTTTGTATTACACAATTCTGAGATATAAACTGAAAAATTTGAATTGTAAGATATAAACTGACAAATGATTAGATACTAAGTTGTGATTGCGAGTTAATATCCCACAATTCTGACATTTTCAGAATGTTTATAGATCACAATTCAGAATTTTTTTTTTTCTCGAAGTTCTGAGTTTTTGGCAAACATAAATACACTGTAAAAAGTGATAAGTTGACTTAACTTAATCATTTTAAGGCAACGGCTTTCCTCAGTTTGTTTAAGTAAATAATAATAATAATAAAAAAAAAAGTTAAATGAACTTGACAATTCACTTAATTTATTTTTTTAATGATCATTTACTTAAAAATTAAGGCAACGGGTTTCCTCAATTTTTTTTAAGTTAAGTCAACTTATCACTTTTTACAATGTATATATAGAGAGAGATATATAAACTCGCAATTCTGAAAAGAAAAGTCTTATTGTCTTATTATAAATAATTTTCAGAATTGCGACTCTTGTTGCAATTGCGAGTTTATGTATACCCCATAATTTTAACTTTTTTTTTGCCGCAAATCTGTTTTCTTCCCGCAATTGCAAGTATATCTCACACTTCTGACTTTTTCTTGCAGTTTCAAGTTTATCTCACAATTCTGAGAAATAAACTTGCAATTCTGAAAAAAAAACTGTATTATGAGTTTATATCCCACAATTCTGACTTTTTCATGTGAAAATTAAAAAGTTTTTTTATGTGTGTTTATAGGTCACTAATTTGTTTTGTTTTTTCTCACAATTGTGAGAAAAAAGTCCTATTGTTTATATCTAAAATTGTGGTATATATAGTTTATGTATATCTCACAATTTTGAAATTTTTGTCACAATTCTGAGAAAAATTATTTTCAGACTTGCAACATTTTTCTCATAATGCGAGTATCTCACAATTCTGACTTTTTTATATCTCGATTCTAATATATAAACCCTTGATTGTTCAAAAAAAGCCTCAATTACCTTTTATACTTTTTATACCAGGCAGAAATAAGCTCTTATAGTTTATCTCTATTATCTTCGTCATGCACACCAAGCATGCAGCACTAGCACAGTTTGTCTCGCAGACAGGAGTACAGAATTAGCTCTAACAAGGTCTCTGGTGCTTTGACTTTCACTTCCTAGTGCAGCGAGCGAGCTGGAGCTCCAGATCTGCCCTTAGTGACAATTTGCCCACATCACAAAGCCGTCATCGGTAATCGAGTCTGACTCATGACACGCCGCTCAGAGGGAGAGAAGCTCATAGCATCGGTGCTGGGTGCCTCTAGCCCCTCGGGCTAAAGAAAACCGCCATGCTCTGACCGCTGTGTGAAAGCGCACAACTGTTTCCTGCTAAAACCTTCCTTTACCAGCAGCAGCCATGCACAATTATGTAGGCCACTGTAAACAGGGTTTTTTTGTTGTGCTGTGGGTTGCAGTCGAATTCACACTAAAATGTCTCATAATTAATAAGATGAATGGATTTTCTTGAGTCTCTATTTTACAAAGAAACATGTAGGCATGTTGATATACACAAGTATAAAAAAACATTTTTCACCACAATCTTTTATAATAATTAAATCGATTCCTTCTGAGCTATTAGCCTGCTTTCTAATGAGGCTGAAACCCAATGAGCAGGAACAAGAATTTATTGAAGCTCAGTGATGAGACACAAAAGACTGCTAATCAGGAAAGACTTCACCAACTCAACCAAATGTCCATTCATCCAAATTCTTCCCATCAGACCAAGATGTCCACTACACTATTCCAGTGGAAAGTGTAAAATCAAGCATTTTAATCTAAAAAATATACAAAACATACAATATACAAAACAACAATACAACAACAATATACAATAAAATATGTACACAATATATAAAACAATATTTTATTTCCATATTCAACATCTATATATCTATCTATCTATCTATCTATCTATCTATCTATCTATCTATCTATCTATCTATCTATCTTTTGCTTTCTCTTTTCCTTAATCCTTAATGTAAATGTATCTATCTGATACATAGAATCTAGTCTTCCTTATATTTTAAGCTTCATGACCGAACATGTAAGATAGTTTCCATTTGATGCTAATCTTTTTTTAGCTATTATTATTAAAGGTTGCTCAAAAATGGAGCAGATTATTTCACCCAGACTGCTCAGACAGGTTGATCTTGTCTCCTCAAATCACAGATTGCCCTTTTTTGTTTTTTTTTGTTCTGGTCAAGTGTACCAGAGAGACAAATTTATGCAATTAGGTCACAGCGATGGCCAGTACAAGGGGGCACTTATTAGTCGACGCTGATTCGAAATGAAAGTGATATTTCACACAAGTGAAATAAAAAGAAGCAAACAAATAAGTTCACAGGACGCAATCTTCTAAACAACACAACGAGATCGCAAATAAATAAGCGACAAAGACAGCGAGATGTGCACCACACATGATAAGAATCAAATTACGCTCCAATATGCCGGGGCTGCCCGACGCTGGCCTTTTTTTAATTTGAAAATATGCAGACAGATTGTGTCCCGACTGCCAGGACATGATTATATTTTAAGTGTGTAATATTCTAGAGGGCCCCCTCCGCCCTGTCTGTCTGTCTCTCTATTCCTGTTTCTGTCTCTCTCTCTCTCCCATCTCACTCTCTGTTTCTGTGTCTCTCAGCCCCTCTGGCTGCTCTCACCTCTCCCCTGCCCCACTGGCACACACACACAGCTTCTTTGGCTCCCAACATCTTCGCCCACTGTGCTACAGATTGGAAGGCGCACAATACCCCAAATCCCTCCTTGCAGCTACAATGCAGCCAGTGTCCATCCTCTCTTCTCCTCTCCTCTCCTCTCCTCTCCTCCGCTCCCTCACAGTAACTGGTGCGCACAGAGGTAGGAGGCCGGGGGGGGAAGCAATGAAAGGCCCGTAGGAGCGAGTGGACAGCTCGAAGCCACACAAAGCCCAGCGCACGGCAAACAAAGGTTGTGTGGTTCATCATTCAGTCCAGTGCCACTCTGGCAGCTGCCTCTGCCACGCTCACGCTGACAAACGTCCAGAAAAACAGATGGTTTGTGCATTCATGACCAGTTTAGTGAAAGCCCAAGAGTCGAGACTATTCAGGGGAGTTTTTTTGTCAGCCATTGGATAATAAAGCTTTTCAGTCTAGTAGAAAATTAGAATTGCATTTGAAAATTGTCCTTTAATTATTGAGGTCACCCCGGCTCTTTGGAAGAGGAAGGTTCTAGCTTTTTTGGTGTGCACGACTGATCTGAAAAAATGGGCTGCTTCATTTCACTTTTTCAGTCCCACCAATACATTTACATATATTTTTTAGTCTCTTTGAGAGCGAGGTTCGCAGCTGCATGAATAAACCCAGAATAAACAAAACAAAGATGAAAGCTGGTCTGAGAATAAAGGTTTTACTAGCAATAATAAAAGGATGCTTCACAACAAGTCACTCAATCAATCAAAACCAATCAATCAGTTTAGATATGAACACTGTAACTGTATTTATAGTGAACTGGTACTAAAGCATGCAGAAACTTTTGCTTTTATCTTACACAAATATCTAAGTGTCCGGTGGCAAAATTTTAATAGGAGAGATTTGGCAAGAAACATTTAAGGAATATTACAGGGTAACAAGTTAAATTCAGATTACACTACAAAAAATACAAAGTAAAAATACAAGTTAAACTCTAAATAAATGTTGATTGTCACAAAAAAATAACTTTGACTAGTCCTTGCTTTCTTTTAAAAATTAAACATTTGGCAGGAAATATTTAAGGAATATTCTAGGGTTACAAGTTAAACTCTAAATAAATTATGATTGCCACCAAAAAATTTTATATATATTTGCAGGCAATTTTGAAGTGAATGAGGCCAGTTTTAAATGAAAGCATTACATTAATTATTTTGTTAAAGCTAGTATTATATTAATAATCATTTTTAAAGTTGTTGGGGTTTTGAGATTTATGGCATTCTGTTGTCATGTTAACAAAGTTGTAAAATTGCTTATAACTATACACAGAAAAGGTTATATAAAGGTTATAAGAGATTATAAAAGCATTTCCTGACCCTCCAGAGCAATTATATTTATTTTTCCTTTACGAAACATGACTTTCTGATCTAATATCCAATAAGCAATGCATGGTTTATGCAAGGCAAGTGTCATCACTGTATGTTTGAATCTGGCATGGTTTTGTCACAGTCTCCAAGTGGGATGCTTCCACATCTGCAGCATAATCGATAACAGATGAGTGAGTCTCAGGCCCTGAATCTTTCATCAGCACGCCTCTCTCCGCAGCAGATGGCAGTGCCACCAAGCCCCAGCCTGCATCTGACAGCACCAGGTCCTGCCCCGCGGTGCCCGCAGAGAGCACCGTCCTACAGAGCAGGCGCTGCACATGCCACCCTAACCGCACCTACAGGCACCTTCAGCATCCTCCTGGAACATCGTCAGCATCAGGACCCCGAGCCGAGCTGAAGGGAGATTAAAGCCATTGTCGGCGCGCAGCTCTGAGGCACTGACCATTAAAGGCAATGACGCGTGGCATTGGGCTCCATTTCCTGGTTTGGCAATGTATTTGGGTATCGGGTTGATGCGCCTCACATTTGACGCACAAGATCACATACATTTGCCTGGCGATGAATAAATCAGAGCGGCGTGAAAATGGCTTTGTGCACACTTGGTGACAAAAGAACGTGCCTGTGTTTCTTAGTCTAAATTAAAGATGCATATGACAGCTACATGTCAACGCTCCTGCTCCAAAAGCATCTGGATGTTTAATATTAGATTCTTGCTGAAGTCTGAAGTTTTAATGGCAGTTTAAATATGTACATTATATAGAAATGAACATTAAATTTTATTCCTGTCACGTCCTACAAATTTGACTGTAAAACAGCTCCTGAAAATTTACTACAGTAAAGCATCAAGCTTTGATACTTGTGCACAAACCATTAAATATGTAATTTATAAAAAGAAACTAGAGTTAAACAGGATTAAACATTACATATCTATTAAAATAATAATAATACATTTAAAAACTCTTTGAAGTCTAATTTTGTCAAAAAGTAAAATATTAATCTGTACAAGCAACAACTGCAAGAAACATGCAAATAGTATGTGATATAACTGGTTCAGATCATCTTAATAATAATGCGAAAACTTCATCACAGCTTTCTAGACCTTTCTACCCAAATTAACATAATCATTGTACTATTTGCATAATCACAGAGCTTATTTGTCCATGTTATTTATCATTAACAGATAAACAGCAGACAAAACAACATGCTACATGCTGAAATTTCTGTGAATATGGATTACAAAAACAACAAAAATATGAATTTGTAATTTGGATTGCATTATGATTACTTAATTATATGACTACTCTTTCAGCCAAACTAATAAATGCTCTGGCCTTTCTCTATAACAGAAAAACAAGTCACGGCTCCTTCTGTAACAGCGCCCTCCTCTGACTGCATCCAGAAATACATACAAAACCATTCCTATGAAAGATGATACACCTTTAAAAGTGTATTATGTCCAGTGTATGATCAGATTAATGGGAGAAATTGAAAAACTGAATATATCTTGACAAAAGGAGTAAACAAAATCTTTTGGAGCAATAAATAAGGGCGTTATTTCATCACCCTGCTTTCAAAGCAGATTAAGTTTTTGTTTGAAATCTCTTTACAAGATTACACGCAAATGAAATACATTGGCAAGAATTTAATACATCTATCTGAAAGTATTTTCTGTGACCTGAAATTCAAAAACATAAATATGTACTACTTTCAGGGCCAATGCTTCTTTTCTGTTGAAAACAGATATTGTACACAGATATAGTGTTTGATAAATATGATCAAAATGACCTGGAGTGGATTGCAGACAATCTGTGAGGTACATGTTCACAGCGTGTCATTACAGCCGAAGTGGGGAGACTGTTGTGCAAAATGTTCATTTGAGCCAGCCTATTTTACAAGACAAAAACATCATGCTGCTACTGCATCTCTTGCAGCGGTGGTCGTCAAGTAACCTCAGCATCAAAAATGAACACTAACCTCTGAGCAACATCTCAGCTTCATTACAGAGTGGGAAAAGTCTGTTTGGAATGGACACAGTATTTAACGCTAATATCCACCTCCACCTTCATTACAAAGTGCATTCAGTATCTAGGTATATATTTTGGAAAAGCTTTATTAATAACTTTAAAGGAACTGCTCACCCAATAATGAAAAGTTGCTGAAAGTTTACTCACCCTCAGGACTTCCAAGATGTAGATGAGTTTGTTTCTTCATCGGAATAGATTTGGAGAAATTTACATTAGGCCTACATCTCTCGCTCACCAATGGATCCTCTGCAGTGAATGGGTGCCGTCAGAATGAGAGTCCAAACAGCTGATAAAAACATCGCAATTATTCACAAGTAATCCACAAGACTTCAGTCCATCAATTAATGTATTTTGAAGTGAAAAGCTGCATGTTTGTAAAAAACAAATTCATCATTAATACGCTTTAACTTTAACATTCCTTAAACCATAATAACGCATCCCCCACTGAAAAAAAATCCATCCCTTGTTGTCCACTTTTCAAAATTCACCAACATATTTGTTAAAGTCAAGCCAAGTCACCTTTATTTATATAGCGCTTTATACAATACTGATTGTGTCAAAGCAGCTTTACAGTGTCAGTGTCAGATGAGAACTTTTTCACTTGAGAAGCAATATTATAGATAAAGGACTAAAGGTATTTTAGCTGGAAGCAACAGTTTGACGTTACAAACGTCTCAATAATGGATTTGTTTATTACAAACATGCAAATTTTCACTTCACAAAACATTGAAATGATGGACTGGAGTCGTGTGGATTACTTGTGGATTATTGTGATTTTTTTTAAGAGCTGTTTGGGCTCTCATTGTGACGGCACCCATTCACTGCAGAGGATCCATTGGTAAGCAAGTCATGTAATGCTACATATCTCCAAATCTGTTCTGATAAAGAAACAAACTCATCTACACCTGAGGATGAGTATATTTTCAGCAAATTTAAATTTTTGAGTGAACCTTTAAAAATGTAAAATCATTTTGCTGTGTGATTGTATTTACTTTTACATTCCATCCAGGGGTGCGTTTCCCAAAAGCATCGTTAGCCAACTATGGTCGCAAGTTCCGTCGTTACCAGCATAGTTCAACGATTCGGTGTTTCCCGAAACCATAGTTCAAACGAACATTCGCAATCAGCGTCACAAACTTACGTGGTTGGAACTGCAGCTCTCGATCTGTGGTTAGAACCATAGTTTCTTGTTAATAAGATATATGGGCTTAAATAAATATGTTATTGGGCACAACAAGCAAGCTAACATGCAGTACTATCTGTATCTTCCATTCTATCTAAATATAAAATGCATTTTAAATATGTATTTTTGTAAGTGCCATTTTTGAAAAGTGCGCATGTGCATAAATGCCTAAGGGAACCCCAGAGTGTGACGTAAGAGGGAACTTGCGATGAATCAAACATCAAATAATAGTAAATTAGTCAGTAGGTGCCATGTTCAATACAGCAGCATCTTAGAGATCTCTAATCAGTTAAATGGCAGAAGTTATTCCTCCACCACATGCATGTGACGTCATTACCAATGGACCTATGTTGCTGAACCAATGTGGTTCAAACGACGGAGATGCGACCGTGTTCGGGAAACAGTCGTGACTAGTTAGTTCGTTTCCAAAACAATGCATCGTACTTTGGTGGTTAATCAGCGAGTTAAGTCGTTGTTCGGGAAACGCACCCCAGATCAGTTCTTGTATTTGAGCAATATCAATTTCATTTTCATGCAGCATTTATTCTATGAACACTCTCGTACTGCCCTATTCAAGGTTTGATATATATGAGTGGTCACTTTGATTTCATACACCTCCACTGAACTTTCACCCTCCATCAGAAGATTCCCATGTGTGACTTACACGTCACTATTAAACACCTCACAAACCATGACCCCCGGCACACAGCCCCACCTGACCTCACAATCTCATCTGTTCACCCAGCCCAGTCTACAGCAATCGATTTCTCACCTGCACAGCCACAAGGACAAATTCCCATGATTCCCTCCCACCTGAGCTCTAAGTCTCTTTATATCCGTTATATTATAAACCCATGCATATATATCTTTCTGAAAAAGAAACAGAGCATTTAAATGGTAATACAGCATTTAAAACTCAGGGTTTAACAGGGTCTATAACTGCAAAATAAAACTGGAGCACTTCTCCGGTGAATGCTAATGGCATGAGACATAAACTAAAATGTGCTGTGGCACAAACGCACCATCATGGATCAGCGTACATCTAACCTACAGCTGTAAAGACCTTTACTTTCTCACTTAACTCTGATTAATGAGGAGCTTTTAGCTTGAAGGAAACCAAGAGAGCCACATGTGCCCAGGCAGACAGAGGCTGGAGACATTAAAAGGGCCTTGTGTGCACAGTTACCAAATGGCTGCTGCTTGGTTAGCTGTAAGCTTCATTTTGGGACCTTTTCCTCCCATATTTAATTAAAACATCATTATCACCTCTCTGTGTACTGAGCTGTGTTACAGCAGATACAATTCAGACCGGTTTTCTTAATTGGTCTTAATGGGTAGATTGCATATCACATGCTCTGCCTTTTCTCACTGAATAGTGAAGCAAAGTTGGAGTGCAATTATTCGGTCACATGTTTTTATGAACATGTAGTACTGTAATGTTTTTAGAAGAAAGATTTAGTTTGTTTTTAATCTGGGGCATTAAAAAGGATTAGCTCACTTAACAATAACATTAAAATTCTGTCATCATTATGCTGTTCCAAATTCAGAAATCGTTCATGAATCAAGCTGATTCGTTCTTGAGTTCAACATACTGAATCAATGATTCGGTCACAGCTGTTTACAGCTCGCTGGAGGTGAATATTACCAGAACAACTTAACCTTCATCCTTCCCTCGCATTTTATAACAAATATTTCCCTTGTGGGTCAAAAAAATTATATTCTTATGAAGTCTTAATATTTATGTAGGTTTTTTATGATTTTTATTTTATTTTATTTCACCTTTTTTTCTTTAATCTTGCATGTTATAATGTGTGTGTACCATGTATGTGTTTGTGTTCGTGTTTGTGTGTGTGTGTGTTGGTGGGGGTATGGGGTGGGGGTATGTAAGTGTTTGGACATAAATTTTTTCTGGATTGTGTCAGATTTTGTATTTAAATAAGAAATCAAAAATATTTTTTTTCTCTTTCAACATTCATTCTATTCATTCCTATGGTGGGTCAAATTGACCCACAGAGGAAGGATTTGTTACTTTCCAAAAAGAAAATTCTGGGTCAAAACGACCCGAGGGAAGGATGAAGGTTAACATACTACTTTTATGGTGTGCTAAAATGAAGCTTTAAAGACATTTAAAGAAAAAACATAACAGTCTTCAGAATTTCATTTTTGCATTCCAGGCAAGTCGACATGGTGAGTACATGTTGACAGAGTTTTCACACAATTGCAGGTCAAAAGTTGAGTGCCTTAATTACGTAAGTCACCTCACATATCAAACAGGGACCGAGCTCTTTTAACAGATGTGTTGACATTTTCTCCGCGCCAACACAAACACCTCCAGTCCGCGGAGAGTCGCAAATCCACATGCGTGCAGCGATAGAGCTTATTGCCCGCGGTCTGATTACATTCAGCGCCTGCGTGTTTACCTGTCGTGCGTGCCGTACGCGCCCAGAAAAAACTTGAACAGACCTTGGAGCAGACCTTGCAGATAAACCGTTGTTTAGAGGCATTAATATTCAGCAGGCACCGCTGCCAACACCTTGAACAGATGCACATGGCACATCCTTGATGGCCTGATGGAGCCACACGGAGCATGTGAGGCTGCAGTCACATCACCCGTTCTCCTCTCTCGCCTCCTCATTGTTGCTGAGACGAGCGCAAGCCTGGCTCCCCTGGCATAAACTAAGTGGCTGGCTGGCATATGGTGTAACCTCCATTTGAGTGCTAAAAGCTGGAGATTGTTTTTGTGGAGCAGATGTTGGTGGGTGCAGTAGTGGCACAGCTGACTCTTTCAAACAGCTGGGAACCGTGTGTGACCCACATAAAGGGAAGTGGCCGTCTGCGTGTTCCCGCCAAGCAGGGGCACAAAATTGCGTTTGTCCCCATTTTGCACATTTGAATTTTGGGGGTGCAAATTCAACCTTTCAGCGTATAGGGCAGTGCTATTCTGCCTGTTTAGATTACTGATAATACAGATATTTAAAGGTGAAGTGATTTTCTTTTTTTACAGTTATTTAATAAAACAATTTCTCTGTCATGACTTAGGCTACTTACCCTCATCTCATGTCATAGATTGCAACAGCCATGAAGTCAAAACCCGGAAGACTAATTCGACATGGGTTCCCCTTTGGATTTTCCTTTGGGTTTTTAAAACAGGGCAATGGTAAATATTAACTGACAATACTTCTACTTTTTTCTCTATAAAGTCAATTACAAACATCCATACTAAAAATGCAAATTTTGAAGCAGTTATGTTTATTTTTAAAAACATATATTTGTAATAAGTAAGTAAATAAGAATGTGTGTGTGTGTTTGTGCAGTTTTTGTTCTACAAGAAAATGCGTTTTGACATCACGACTGCAACACTCTATTCCAAACCTGTATGACTGACTTTTTTTCAGCGGAACGGAGTAAAATATTTTGGTGACCAACCCGTTTTGTTTCCCATTTAACTTCCACTGTAATTTTTGTCCATACAATGGAACTCAAAGGGAACCGTAATTGTTTACTAACCAGCACTCTTTAAAATATCTTCTTTTATGTTCCTCAGAAAAGAAAATCACACATTTTCGAAATGACATGACGGTGAGAAAATGATGACAGTATTTTCAAAACAAACTTAAATATTTATTTTTTATTTTTTTTCAATTTGGATGTATACTTTCTCTTATAGCAGTTGTGCATAGACAACTATAATAAGCTGTTTGTGGGCTGATTTTGCCAAACATGTAAACACTGTGGCTCTGTAGCACAGGGTTGCCAAGTTTTAACAACAAAATCCGCCCAACTGCTACTTAAAACATGCATTCCAGGGACTAAATACCACATAATTGGGGTTGTTTAAACTCGCGGACATAAAAAATAACCCACGGCAACAGTGTTAAAGTAGCCCAATTCCGTGGGAAAACCGCGGACTTGGCAACACTGCTGTGGCACTTTAAAAACACTGCATTGTATGAGCAGAAACAATGGTGTGAGTTTGGGGTGGGGTTATTTGTTAGTCTGACCAATGGAAGATGGGGGAGTGTTCAGGAAACCTGTTTGAACACAATTGGTGAGGTCCATTCAACCAAATGTGCCTTGCAATGTGGACTTCACAGGCTATTCACCATTTTAATGAGATTCCAATCCAAAAGGAGCTACCATGTTCAGTTTGAACAGCATAGGCAATAAGGGAACACTGGTACATCACTTCACAGGTTATGGGAGGTAAATATAAAAGCAGTCATTGAATATCACTCCACCAATTAACAAAGTTTGAATAAAATAAAAACAGTGAAAAAGAGTTGAGTTTAATTAGTCCAAGGTTTGGTTTGTACACAGTTGGTTGTGGGGGTATATGTGTGAAACCACAACTATTGCGATTAAATAAGATACAGTACAAATCAAATATATCCAATTTACATTTATTTTACGTTAACCAATATCCCATGCTCAGGGAATAAGGAGCAGTGAACAGGGACTTTGTGAATCAGAACACAAGCATTCAATGAAGCTAGTGGCACAAAAATGACACACTTCGGAATGAACAGCAATAAATAAAGCATTTTTGTGTTTTTCATCATGCCACAAACAAACCAATGGAAAAACAACAAGATATTAAGTTATTTGTGTATCCAACGCCATGCCTGTCTCATTGTCATGGTCATGTACAAATGAAGATTACTCTGCGCTCGTAATGAGGATGCCAAGGCCATTATCATCTGTGCTTTGATAAATGTTGTGGCATTCTCTAAGCAGATGGGGCCTTGTGTTTGGGGTGGGATGGTGGGAGGGCACCTTTCACGAGAGCAGTTTGCTAGCATGCCTACACAAAAGGTGACTAAATATCCTCACTCATCCCAAATGAACAAATAAACAGGACTTTGGCTGCGGAATTCAATGTACTTAAAGTGACAGTTTGTCTAAAATGAAAATACTGTCATCATTTACTCACCATCATGTCCTTCAAAACAGGCCACATAAAGCTATTATACCGTATAGTTGCAGAAGACCAGAAATTTACTTTATGAATGACTTTTTATGGTCTTTTTTAGCTTGGTCACCATTTACTTTTATTGTACCATTCCTTCAATAAACCTTGTTTTCAGCGCATCTTATTAACAGGGCTTGATGCGTACTTTTCTCTCCACTAAACATGATTTTTTTTTTTTTAACTTTTTAAGGACTATCGCACATGCTTCTAAATGCATTTTACAGTTTGCACACATATTTTTAGTCGCAAATGCAGAGAAATGCTCACATTGACAGGCCCTGGAATAAATACTACTCTGTTTTTATAGTCAGTTAAGACCCATTCACACCATGGACAAAAACTATAATGATAACAATGATTATGAAGTATTCTATGAGAATACTGAAGTCAGTAGAACTGAAGAATGATAACATTGGAATCACTTTCAAAATGTTTCCAGTCAGATAATGAACAAAAAAACATTGACAGCCAATCAGAATCCACCCGACTTTAAAGAACTCAGACCCACACAACTATCTTTATAGTTATGAATGAAAACAAGTTTAAGCTACATTAAACTATAAAGGTTGATCCACCAAAATAATTTTTTTTTTTTTGCTTGACGATTCTTTGTCTCATTTATTATAAACAAAATACACTCTTCCAATAGTACAACACTCACAAAAAAGTGGTAGCCTGCTTCTCAGCAGGTGGGCTCTGTGAAGAAACGGTAATTTAAAAGTAATTAGGGTATAGCTCCTGCAGAGTTTCAGTATGATTCAAACACACAAACATGTGCATTCAAAGACAGCCTTGGAGCAACCTCTAGGTCACCTATCCTCAGGAATCCAGCAGTAACTTTTAGTGTTGTGGGTCTGGAGGCAAGGACCAGTCAACATTGTTTAAAAGCTCTCCCTCATGGTGCAACCATTAATTAGCTGAGCTGTTTGTTGATTCTAGATTGATGTATGCCGCTCTCCAGAGAGAAATGTGGGACACCGGCGATGCCTTGATGCAAATCTCATCGACGGGGCCTAGGCTCCCAAGGCACGCTTTAGCACTCTTCATGGAGGACGCACGAGCAACTGCATTTTAATGTGACAATGAATATCATAATATTTAAAATGCAGATGCAATTTTTTGATGTTCACCCCTCGACGCCTGGGGGACAGAAATCACCTGCAGCAACGAGTCATTGATACACAGCCTTTAAACAGCCAACAGATAGATGAAAACACATTCCCTGCATAGAGACAGGAGAGAGGGTGGAATATTTTAAGTAATTAATTTAGAGTTTACATCATATTTTTGTAAGTAATGTAAAATCGTGATTTTGAGAAATGTTGGTGCTACACTGACTCTCAGCTTAAAAAGTTATCAATAAATATAAATGAATTGAAATTGAGCCAATTTCACTTTCAATGTTTTTAATAGGGCTTGAAAGTGGGAAATGTTTTAGGTCGGTTAAATAAAAAAACAACAGACAGCATGCTGTCTTCCATGATTCTCGCATATGCATTCGTCCGCCGATGTGAACGGAATGGTTCATGACACCACAACAGCACTACTGAATCTACAGCACAAAACAGACATCACAATTTGTAGAGTCTGATAAATAAATGAATCAAATGACTCTTTTGAGATGGTTCTTTTAGGTGAATCACAAACATAAAGAGCAACCACTGTTGGACGATTCCTCAACAAATGACTCAAATGTGTCAATCCATTTTAGTGAATTAAACAAACACATCTTGCAAAGAACTGTGAATTAAATGTTAGTACAAACTACATGCTTATATTTAATATATAGTTAAGGCAAATTATTTTCTTTAATATATATTAATTATATTGAATTAATTATATACAAATTATTTTATTTTATTTCATTTATGCCACCTCAAAAAAAAAGACACTTTTTTTCGCGGCTGACGAGACGTGCGGATCCATCTGCAGACTTTTATTGACAAGAGACGTGGTCATAACAGGCAGGGTCAAACAGGTATAACATGAGCGAGACAAAGAGTAAACAGAGACGTGTGTCGACGATCGGCGAACAGTATCCAAAGGGGCGAGACAGGAGAGGTAATCCAAAACGTCAGCGATAGTCCAGGCAGGGGAAAACACAATCCGACAAAGGCAAGGCTAGGCTAGGCGAGGCAAGGCAAGACTAGGAAAACTAACAGGCTCTGTAGGGCAGCGATAATGCATACAATACTCGGGCCTGAGGCAGAGAAAGTCCAAGGCTTATAAAGGGTGTCTAATGGGTTTCAGCTGTGTAATCAGTGCAATGTGTAATCTGACAGCTGTGTGATCTGTGCGATGGATGATGGGAAATGTAGTTAGATGGTGAAGTGCGACAGTAGTGTAGTGCAAGAGTCCATGTGATGAGCAGGTGACCTCTGGTGGCGAGTGAACGGAAGTGCATGGACAGGATTCGTGACAGAGCCCCCCCCCCAAAGAGCGGCTTCCAGACGCTCCAAACAGTCTATAATCCAGGAGGGAGGTGGAGCGGAGGCGGAACAGGGGGAGGGATGGAGGGCCAGGTCCATGTGGAAGCGGAGTGGTCTGGAACCGAGGTAGAGCCAGCAGAATAGGATACCTGGGCGGAGCTGGCCAGACTGGAGTCCACCAGGGAGGTGACGGACCTGGTGCCCACCAGGGCGGAGCAGACGAGACCGGAGACCACCAGGGCAGAGCCGACAGGACTGGAGCCCCCCCCGGGGCGGAGCAGAAGACCACCAGAGCCAGATAGTGGACCACCACAGTGAAGCAGACGGAACAGGTGGAGCGGAAGACCACCAGAGTGGAGCAGACGGACCCGACCACCACGGTGGAGCAGATAGAGCAGGAGCCCACCACGATGGATCAGGAACCCACAGCAGAGCCTGGGACCTAGGGAGAACGGAGACATAAAAAGGAGAGAGAACATGCACGGACCCAAGGACCGAGGCAGGGAACCCAGAAAGTTCATAATTAGTCTCCATAGCTGTGACAGGACAGAACGAGAGTTCATTGACGGCCTCCATAGCCGTGACAGGACAGAGCGAGAGTTCACCGACGGATACCGCTGACACCTCTGGAGGTTCTGCAGCAGCTACCGCCACCTCTGGAGGTTCTACAGCAGTAAACTCAGGACACAGGGAGAGTTCATTGCTGGGTGCCACCACCATACAAGGGGCCGACGCGAGCCCCGCCGCTTCTGGAGGTTCTGCAGCGTGGACCGCCACCTCTGGAGAAGCTACAGTGGCGCCGCCATCTCGGACAGTGCTGCGGTGGTGTACGCCGCCCAAACACAACATAAAGCGATCACCATCATGGGAAGCACTTCAGACAGGGGAATCAGTTCAGGAACAGGAGGGCTAGAGTGAGTGGGTTTGGGGATACCAGCTGCGCGTGCAGACACCAGCAGTGAATCCCTCACACTGGATATCAGACTGGAATAATGAAAGACTGACCTTGATGATCTGGGTGTGTCAGCCCGGACGTGACCCGACTCTGGACGAGCAGCGGAGACGTGCTGCTGTGACTCTGGACGAGCAGCGGAGACGTGCTGCTGTGACTCTGGACGAGCAGCGGAGACGTGCTGCTGTGACTCTGGACGGGCAGCTGAGACGTGACTCGGTTGATGACGACCAACTGTGACTTGACTCTCTGACATCAACTGTGACTTGATTTGACTCTTTGACATTAACCGTGACTTGACATAGCTCATTAAGATCAGCTTTGACTTGTCTTGACTCGTGAAAATCAGCTTTGACTTGGCTTGATTCGTGACGATCAACGGTGACTTGACTTAGCTTGTGAAGATCAGCTGTGACTTGGCTTGGTTCTTTAAGATCAACTGTGGCTTGATTTGGCTCTTTGACATTAACTGTGACTTTTATTGACAAGAGACGTGGTCATAACAGGCAGGGTCAAACAGTGGCAAACAGGTATAACATGGGCGAGACAAAGAGTAAACAGAGACAAGCGTGGGTCGACGATCGGCGAACAGTATCCAAAGGGGCGAGACAGGAGAGGTAATCCAAAACGTCAGCGATAGTCCAGGCAAGGGAAGACACAATCCGACAAAGGCAAGGCAAGACTAGGAAAACTAACAGGCTCTGTAGGGCAGCGATAATACATACAATACTCGGCCCTGAGGCAGAGAAAGTCCAAGGTTTATAAAGCGTGTCTAATGGGTTTCAGCTGTGTAATCAGTGCAATGTGTAATCTGACAGCTGTGTGATCTGTGCGATGGATGATGGGAAATGTAGTTAGATGGTGAAGTGCGACAGTAGTGTAGTGCAAGAGTCCATATGATGAGCGGGTGACCTCTGGTGGCGAGTGAACGGAAGTGCATGGACAGGATTCGTGACAGTTACAGACAAACATGTCACTGGGGTGCTTGACCCATTCATAATAATAATAATAATAATAATAATAATAATAATAATATCACCATTGAAATATTAAAAAATAGAAATTTAATATATCTAAATATATCTAAAAATTGTGTGCGGGATTACCCTGATCATCAAATTAAAAAAGTTTTCACCCCCTGGCTCTTAATGCATGGTTTTCCTTTTGGAGCATCAGTGAGCGTTTGAACCTTCTGTAGTAGTTGCATATGAGTCCCTCAGCTGCCCTCAGTGTAAAAAGATGGATCTCAAAATCATACAGTCATTGTTGGAAAGGAACAAGAAAATGCTGGAAAACCAAAGAATTTGTGGGACCTGAAGGATTTTTCTGAACAACAGGCAGTTTAACTGTTCAGGACAAACAAGGGACTTATGAACAACTATCACTAAAAAAAACAAAAAAAAAACAGTCATAGATCATCCAGGTAACACACACAGTATTAAGGATCAAGGGGATGTAAACTTTTGAACGGGGTCATTTTTATAAATTCAACTATTATTTTCTTTCATGGACTATGTAAACATCTTTTATGTGACATATCTTAATCAGGTCAGTACTAAATAAACAATAACATGCATTTGGTATGATCCCTCTTATTTTGGTAAAATAATTTACATTTTGCAGTTTCTGAAAGTGGGATGTAAAATTTTGACCTCAACTCTATATATATATATATATATATATATATATATATATATATATATATATATATATATAGTTGTCTTAATAATTTCTCCTTAAATCATTCACTTTAGAAAGCAGCCGCAATGTTTTGATCTGCTGTGCTCTGGTCAGGCTGAGTCAGGGACTGCTCCACCTTCCCATCATTCCTTAGTCCTTGCTGCCTATATCAGACTGACTTTGATGGACACATGGCCCACGATACTTGTCAGGACATTCTTTTGAAACAGACAGAAAAAAATGTGGCGTGTGTGTGTAGCCAGTTCCTGATTTCCCTTGACGTGTCTGAGAGAGATGTGTGTGTCTGAAGAATCTTTTGCTTTTCCCATCAGTTCTAGGATTAATGGTGAAAGAGTTGTAACGCAACGTTAAATCTGCTGCTGCTGTCTGGGAGGACAGAAGCCGGCGAGTTGAAGCAGAAAGATGTCAGAGCAGATTTGGCCTAATTATGGTGCCTCCTCACTGTAGTTTATGATAATGAATGTGATGTACTTCACATTTAGTTAAATCTCAGGCACTACTAGTTCTAACCTTAGACAGTCTTATTCAGTTGGTGCTAATTTTACAAATATACCTTCACAATTTGAACACTGTTTAAATGAGGACATTGTATGGTATTTAAACAACATTTGGAAAGAAACTCATGAGTCCCAGAGGCTGAGGATCTAACTGGAACTTTATTTAGCTTGGATAGGTTTGTGTGAGGAAATGTGTTCATTTTTTTTTTTCACTGAAACTGGTTTGTAATGTCATGAAGGTATGTAAATAATGACAGAACTTTCATATTTGGTTGAACATTAAATCTGAACATTGTCCATTTCTGTTTGCTGACTGCACAATATCTCAGATAACACATAATCCACATATTATTCAGACACCAGACAAACAGAGACCTACTTGATGTCAAAATCAGATCACGTCTTTTTAGCCAGCCTGCTGCCTCTGCTCTTAGATGTGCAGCAGGCTTCACCTGAGATGACAGGTGAGTGTCCTGAAGCAGGCCAAACTCAACAGAGAGGGCCTGACCTGCCAAACACCTGTCACTCAGATGAGCCCGCTGCGGCAGCTCAATCATGCCATCTTTTTCCCGCATGAATCAGAGTGACACATCACGTTTACATCAGAAAAGAGTCAAAGGAAAAGCTGTAAGCTATTAAAATCAGCTACAATTGGTATTTTAATAATTATGCAAGCTACTTTTTTCCAACATGCAGTGATGTAGCCACGTCTAGTCATTTTTCTATCAAATTACAGACAAGCAAGCTGAGGTAATAATCTAACACAAACTCTTAAAATGTCTACTTATGAAATGTCATATAGCATTGGAAAGTCTTTATTATAGTGAGTTGGTAAACGTATTTGATTTATTGATTCCCTGCATAAAAGTCCTTGTGTGGCATTGTATATATTTATTTATTTATGTATTTATTTTCAAGTTTAATACTGTCACACTGACTGAAATCCTCATTGTTTGTACATTTATTATACATATGTGACCCAGTGTCAGAGAGTCACTGTCACCGTCGTCAACAGCAATCACCAGATCACAATCACCTGAGTTCTAATCACCTGCACCTGCTCACCCTCATCAGCACTCCCTTAAATACCCACGCTCTCTGACATTCATCGTCCGGTCTACTGTTCACCATCAGAACAATACCTGACTCTCCGAATTACTAACCTGTGTATACTTACCTGTTGTCTCGCAGACTTTCTTCCCAGTCTCTCCTACGATTCCCCGCGACAGACTTCCTAGTCCCGATCGGCAATCACCCTGTACACAGAGGATTAAGTCAACTCAATGCAAAGACTCATTGGACTCTCTCATTCACCAAGATACTCACCTCAGACACTCACACCAAGATCCATATCCCGTTCCAGTTAATAAACATACATGTCTTTCACTCACCTTTGGTTCACGTCTGTTTGTGACAGAAGACCAGACCAACACCGTCACCAGCATGGATCCCCGGCCTTCATCACCCTCGGAGATCCTGGAGGAGCTGGTCAACACTCTTCGGGCTTCACTTCTGCCACCACCACCTCCCCAATCTGCCTCTGCCAGTCCCATGGCACTGCCGGCTGCCTATGCGGGTGATTCGGCTGAGTGTGGAGGCTTTCTACTTCAGATGGCGCTATACCTCGAGATGCAACCACAAAAGTTTCCCACTGAGCGCTCCAAGGTAGCCTTTTTAATTTCCCTTCTCTCCGGTCGAGCGTTGATATGGGCTAGAGCCATATGGGACGCCAATACTGCCATAATTAACTCCTATGAAGCATTTACTCGTCATTTCAAGGAAGTTTTTGGATCTTCTACCGGAGCGCTCTCGGTGTCGGATCAGCTACTGCGCCTGCGTCAGGGCACTTCCTCTACCCACGAGTACACACTGCAGTTCTGCACTCTGGCGGCTTCTAGTGGGTGGAATGAGGCTGCGCTTATCAGCGCTTATCGACAAGGGTTGGAAACCACTATTCGTAAGCAGATGGCGATATACGATGATTCTCTGGGACTAGAAGGTTTTATGCAAAAAGCCAACCGAATCTCCCAACGCCTATCCGCCTGCCACACTCCCGAAGCCGCTCACCAGCCGGTCTCACCCGCCACCAGTCCTCCAGTACCAGAACCCATGCAAGTAGACACAGCCCGTCTCACCAGTCGAGAGCGTGTACACCGATTAACATCAGGCCTGTGTGTCTACTGTGCTTCAGCTGATCACTTCATCCGATCCTGTCCCATCAGACCCCCACGTCCAGCGGTGAGTACACTTCAAATAGATCCTCTAATCTCCAAGCTTTCTGTGATCACGGTACAACTATTCACTCCAGCCCAATCCGTTTCAGCCTCTGCCCTGGTCGACTCGAGCTCCTCGGGCAACTTCCTTTCTCAAGACCTCGCAAGTCGCTTATGCCTGTCCCTCCAACGGCGTGCCCGGGAGCTCCGAGTCGAAACCATCAATGGAAAGCCGCTAGGACGTGGGTATGTGAGGTTCAAAGCTCCTCCGATGAAGCTCAAGATCGGTAATCTACACGAGGAGATCAAATTTCTGGTACTGGAGGGTTCAACAGTGGATATCATCCTGGGACGCCCCTGGCTTATACTCCACTCTCCAGAAATCAGATGGGAGTCAAGTGAGGTAATTCGCTGCAGTGAATGGTGTCAGCAACACTGTCTCAAGGAAATTTCACGACCTCCTTTCAAGTCATCCGATGCTCAGGTTGCCTCCACGCTGATTGAGAGTCCCGAGTCAGACAAAATTCCCACGATCCTATCTGATTATAGGGCATTCCAGGATGTCTTCAGCAAACAGGCAGCCACGCAGTTACCACCACATCGACCATGGGACTGTGCCATAGATCTGCTGCCTGGATTTAAACTCCCCAAGGGAAGAGTATATCCTCTGTCCATCCCAGAGCAGCTCTCCTGCGGCATCAAGCTTCTTCTTCGTGGGTAAGAAGGACGGGGGCTTGAGGCCGTGTATTGATTATCGAGCTCTGAATTCTCAGACAGTCAAGCTCCCCTGTCCACTTCCCCTGGTCCCGGCCGCTCTCAAGGAACTCCGTGGGGCCCGCATCTTCTCTAAGCTGGACCTGCGCAGCGCTTACAACCTCGTTTGGATCCGGGAAGGCGACGAGTGGAAGACAGCCTTCATTACTCCCTCCAGTCACTACGAATACCTCGTGATGCCGTATGGCCTTGCTAACGCCCCTTCAGTATTTCAAGAGTTTATGGACAAGGTGTTCCAGGAGTTCCTCAATCATTTTGTTATAGTCTACATCGATGACATCCTGATATACTCCCGGAACCTGGCCGACCATCGCCATCACATTGCGCAGGTCCTCCAGAAACTCAGGCAACATCATCTATACCTCAAGCTATAGAAATGCGAGTTCCATCCCCCCATGGTGCAGTTCCTTGGCTACATCATTGGAGAGGAGGGAATCCATATGGACCAGGGGAAGGTAACCGCAGTCTCAGAATGGCCAACCCCTCAATCTGTTAAGGAACTCCAAAGATTCCTTGGATTTACCAATTTCTATCGCCGGTTCATCAAGAACTTCAGTCTGCTCACAGCCCCACTCACCACCCTGCTCCGAGGAAAGCCCAAGTCCCTGTCCTTTGACTCCAACGCCCACGAAGCCTTCAAGAGCCGCAAAAAAACACATTCAGCACGGCCCCCATCCTTCGTCATCCTGACCCCCATGTACCATTCATGGTGGAAGTGGACGCCTCCACCACAGGGGTCGGGGCCGTGCTGTCTCAGCAGTATGGTGAGCCTCCACGCCTCCAGCCTTGCACTTATTACTCAAAAAAACTGACCCCAGTGGAGCAGAATTACGACATCGGTAACAGGGAGTTACTAGCCATTAAACTGGCCCTAGAGGAGTGGCGGCATTGGCTGGAGGGAGCCAACCATCCCTTCACCGTTATTATCGATCACAAGAACCTACAATACCTCCGCGAAGCAAAACGGCTTAATCCCAGACAGGCCCGCTGGGCCCTGTTCTTCACCAGGTTTAATTTCACCATCACCTACCGCCCTGGGAACCGCAACGGCAAGGCGGATGCCCTCTCCCGTCTCCACTCGCCCGACTCCCCCACAGATCCGGAACCCATTCTCCCTCCAGCCCTTATAGTCAACCCCATTGTCTGGGACCTGGATGAAGACATCAGAGCCTCCACCCTCACAGAACCTGCTCCGCTGGGAGGCCCAGAAGGGAAGACTTGCGTCCCATCTTCCCAACGGCAGTCCCTTCTGGGCTCTGTACCGGGCTCTGGACATCCAGGCAGCCAACGGACCCTCTCGCTCCTCCAAGCTCGTTACTGGTGGCCCAGTATGTCCCGTGATGTCACCAGGTATGTCCGCAGTTGCTCAGTCTGTGCCATGTCTTCCACTCCTCGTCAACTACCTGTGGGCAAGCTCGTACCTCTCCCCATTCCTCGTAGACCATGGTCCCACCTTGGAATTGACTTTGTGACCGACCTCCCAGAATGGGAACACCTGCATCCTTGTGGTGGTAGACCACTTTTCCAAGGCATGTAAACTAATTCCTCTCCCCGGGTTGCCCACTGCCCTAGAAACAGCAGAACACCTGTTCCACAACATATTTCGAAACTTCAGAATACCGGAGGATATTGTGTCGGATCGCGGCCCACAATTCATCTCCCACGTATGGAAAGCCTTCTTCCGCCTGCTAGGAGTCACAGTGAGTTTATCTTCCGGATATCATCCCCAGACAAATGGCCAGACTTAGCGGAAGATCCAAGAACTCGGATGGTACCTCCGGGCATACTGCCAGGAAGATCAGTACAGCTGGAGCCGTTTTCTCCCGTGGGCCGAGTATGCACAGAATTCCCTCCGTCAGAACACCACCGGCCTAACACCATTCCAGTGCATACTCGGCTATCAACCACCGCTCTTCCCGTGGACGGGAGAGCCCTCAGAGGTTCCAGCTGTCGACCACTGGTTCCAAGTGAGCGAGAGAGTGTGGGACTCAGCGCACATCCACCTGCAGCGGGCAGTGCGGACACACAAGGCATTCGCGGACACCCGACGCGCTCCAAACCTCAGATACCACCAGTGCTTAATTTGTAAATTTCGAGGTCCCGGAACAAAGCGGGGTGACGGATCCGGCATGTGATTAGAGAAGGAAGAGGTAACGGAGCATTCAGCCGATCACATTGGTGGGCCAGTTTAAGTGATTACCAGCGTGCATCATTTGCTTTTATTAGGGTTCGTACATAAAAAAACCCCTGAAAAAGCCATGAAATTTTGCCGCAAAATTACAAAATTAATCCTGTCCAGAATTTCGTGGGGGATTGTGTGTATATCGCATTTTACTCATCCCCGCAGCTTTCAAATTTATAATGAGGGAAATTCCTGCAAACATTTATTCAATATAGCAAGTAGGTTATATGAGTAAATAAATCCACACAAACTAGCAGATTAAATCAGTCATTTGAAAACAGCGTGAGTGATTCAACTGGACCGCGCCTTCTCTCTATCCCTCTCTCAAAGCGGCTTCACATCAGCGCATCTCGTCTTCAATACAACGAGCTGCTGCACGCTGTCGCTGATGCAAGACTTGCGCTCGCATTTCGGGACAGTTGACAGATTTGTCACTTTCTGAATCGGGTCATTGTTGCATCGTCACAAAATGCACGTCTTTTAAGCTAATCGGTACTCAGCGCTCAGAGGCGGTCTCAAGGCTGAGCGCTCAGTCACATCCAACGCCGCCTAGCGAGTATCATATTGAGTTATTTTTCGTAGTTTGTTGTTGAGCCTAAGTGGCCAAATACACACAAAATTACGCAAAAATGGCCGTCCTTGCGAATATCCAGGTTTTTTCTTAAGTAAATGTGAACAGTTGAGAAAGAAAATGCACGCATATAGGCTATTGGAACCGTGCATGTCTTGTGAGAGCAGAGAAGTTCACGTCGCGTCTTTTGCGCGCTCAGGTTCTTTATTTCAAATGTAGATGTGCCGCAAGCGCGGTCATTATGGAGGATTTTTCATATGCACACTATGTCAGCACAAACTTCTTTCATATTGGTGCGTGAGGAGGGGGATCCGAAAAAATGAGATGCCGGATCTGATTTCAGAGGTGCTGGATCCGGATCCGGCTTGTTCCGGCACAAATTAATCCCTGGATACCACCCTGGAGATCGGGTGTGGTTGTCCACCCGTGATCTGCGACTCCGCCTGCCCTGTAAGAAGCTGAGTCCCCGCTACATCGGTCAGTTCAATATCCAGAGGCAGATCAATGAAGTCACATACCAGCTCCAACTACCCCCCAGGTATTATATTCATCCCACTTTCCACTTCTCCCTACTTAAACCCTGTTCCTCTCTCACTCCAGATCAACACGAGCCGGACGAGCCTCCTCCTCCAGAAATGCTAGAGCAGCCATCCATCTACCAGGTCCACGAAATCATGGATTCACAGCGACGGGGAGGCCGACTGGAATACCTCGTGGACTGGGAGGGCTACGGACCGGAGGAACGATCCTGGGTGGCCCGGGACGACGGGGGTAGTGTCAGAGAGTCACAGTCACCGTCGTCAACAGCAATCACCAGATCACAGTCACCTGAGTTCTAATCACCTGCACCTGCTCACCCTCATCAGCACTCCCTTAAATACCCACGCTCTCTGACATTCATCGTCCGGTCTACGGTTCACCATCAGTACAGTACCTGACTCTCCGAATTACTAACCTGTGTATACTTACATATTGTCTCGCAAACTTTCTCCCCAGTCTCTCCTACGATTCCCCACGACGGACTTCCTAGTCTCCTGGGGGTGTATTACAGAAAATTTCTTATCTTAGGTCTTAACTTAAGATATGATATGTTAAATTAGGATTTTTCGCAAATTCGTATTACAGAAGCAAATCTTAACTTGATTTGGGTTTCTTATCCTATCTTACAAAATAGTATCTTATCTCTAGTTAGGAAATCTTAAATGGCATAATCAAGCTCAACAATCCACTCTCGGGTCTGTTACCAAGCAACCAACACTGCTGATGAGGTAAACAAAATAATAGAAGCTACTTCACTGTGAAAATCGCATTTTGCAAAAAAACGTAAGACATTAGTCACTTGCATTACAACAAATAATGCTCCATGACACTTTTGTTGGTCTCTATAATGCTGGTTGCAGTTCCTGTGCTAACTGTAATATGTTGTGTGGCAGTCTGTAATTACTTATAAGTGTTTTGTCATCAAAATATAACCAAGAGTCTTTCTACCATTAAACATCTTTGTTCTTCATTTTCAACTATTAATAAATGTAATACCATTGTCGGACAGCACAGTTGTAAGCGTTTTTTCCATTGGTTTTCAAATAATTTTGAAGTTAGGACAGCTGTGGGGTTGTCCTAAAGTTAAGACAGTTTTTAGGGTTTTTTGTCAAGTTAGGAGGTTTCTGTAATACCCCTTTCCTATCTGTAGTTAAGATAGGATAACGCACTTAGGAAATGCTGTTCTGTAATAGCTTTTGTCCTAAATGTGGTCCTAACTGAAATTACCATGGTTACCAAACAGATAAGATTTTAAAGTTAGGATCTTTCTGTAATACGCCCCTGGTTCCCGATCGGCAATCACCCTGTACACAGAGGATTAAGTCAACTCTCTGCAAAGACTCATTGGACTCTCTCATTCACCAAGATACTCACCTCAGACACTCACGCCAAGATCCATATCCCGTTCCAGTTAATAAACATACTTGTCTTTCACTCACCTTTGGTTCACGTCTCTGTTTGTGACACCCAGGACCACAAAACCAGTCATAAGGGTCAATTTTTTTAAATTGAGATTTATACATCACATGGAAGCTGAATAAATTAGGATTAACTTAAAATAAACTAGGATTCAGGTTTGTTAGGATAGGACAATATTTGGCTGAGATACAACTATTTGAACATCTGGAATCTGAAGGTGCAAAAAGAAGATTAGATTAGATTAGATTAGATTCAACTTTATTGTCATTACACAAGTACAGGTACAGGGCAACGAAATGCAGTTTAGGTCTAACCAGAAGTGCAATAGCAGCAAGTGCAGTATATACAATGGTTGAATAAGTGCAGGACAAGGATATGTACTGAATATATGTATAAATATATATAGAAAGATGGTTATTACTATAAACAGAATTTACAGGTGAATATGTATAGTGAATAAATATACAGATGGCTATTACTATAAACAGAATTTACAGGTGATATGTACTATCAATATAATATATATACAGATGGTTATTACTATAAACAAGGTGTAAAGTGCAGTGGAAGTGATTGCATATTACAATTAGACGTCGGTGCAAAATGCTAATGTAAACATTGATAATGTAAACAACAGTCGGCAGTGCAAATGAGCATAGTCCAATTTAGGTATGGTAGTGCAAGATACAAAAGTAAACAGTTGTTACTGTAATAAAATTTACATTCAGTAGTGCAAATAAGGCAGATGTGAGGTAGGGAGAAGAGTTAACAATATATGAGGAAGTGGATCAACGGGGGTTAGAGTTCAGTAAAGAGACAGCTCTGGGGAAGAAACTGTTCTTTAATCTGCTGGTCCTGGTCCGGAGGCACCTGAAACGCCTGCCGGAGGGCAGGAGAGAAAACAGTCTGTGGGCTGGGTGAGAGGAGTCCTTAAGGATGCTGCGAGCTCGATGCAGACAGCGTTTCCTCTGGATGTGTTCGATGGCAGGTAGTGGAGTCCCTGTGATGCGCTGGGCAGTTTTCACCACCCGCTGCAGTGCCTTGCGCTCCGCAACAGAGCAGCTCCCATACCATACTGTGACACAGTTGGTCAGGATGCTTTCTATTGCGCAGCGATAGAAGTTCACCAGGATAGCAGAGGAGAGCTGATTCTTCCTCAGTGTCCTCAGAAAGAAGAGGCGCTGGTGAGCCTTCTTGACCAGGCTGGAGGTGTTGGTTTTCCACAACATGTCCGCCGAGATGTGGATCCCCAGGAACTTGAAACTGGAGACACGCTCAACAGCCATTCCATTGATGTGGATGGTGTCGTGTGCCTCTTGACTCCTTCCTGAAGTCCACGATGAGCTCCTTCGTTTTGGTGGTGTTGAGGAGCAGGTTATTTTCAGTGCACCATGTGGCCAGGTGCTGGATCTCCTCCCTATAGGCAGTCTCATCGTTGTTACTGATGAGGCCAATCACCGTGGTGTCGTCTGCAAACTTGACGATGGAATTAGATCCATACACAGGCTTGCAGTCGGAGGTGAAGAGGGAGTAGAGAAACGGGCTTAGCACACAGCCCTGTGGTACACCAGTGTTAAGTGTGATGGATGTGGAGCAGGTGAATCCTGATCGAACATTCTGGGGTCTGTTGGTCAGGAAGTCCAAAATCCAGTTGCACATTGAGGTATTGATGCCCAGGTCTCCAAGTTTGGCTATTAACTTGGTTGGGATGACAGTGTTGAATGCTGAGCTGAAGTCAACAAACAGCATACGTGCATAAGTGTTCTTATTGTCCAGGTGAGTGAGCACAGAGTGCAGTGCCATGGAAACTGCATCCTCTGTGCTCCTATTGCTACGGTAGGCAAACTGGTGTGAGTCCAATGTGGATGGTAGAGAGTCTTTTAGGTGTTCCAGGACCAGCCGCTCAAAGCACTTCATGACGATGGGTGTGAGTGCTACAGGGCGGTAGTCATTAGGGCACTTCGGACTAGAGTGTTTTGGCACTGGCACAATGGAAGTGCATTTAAAGCATGTTGGTACGGCTGCTTGGGCAAGAGACAGATTGAAAATGTCTGTAAAACCCCAGCGAGCTGCTCCGCACATGCCCTGAGAACACGACCAGGGATGTTGTCTGGTCCAGCAGCCTTGTGCGCTGATCCGGCTCAGTGCCTTGCAGACATCTGTGGAGGAGAGTATGATTGGTGGGTGGTCAGCTGAGGGATTGAGCTTGGTGGCAGTTTCTCTGTTGTCTCTTTCAAAGCGAGCATAAAAGTAATTTATCCTGTCCAGAATTTCGTGGGGATTGTGTGTATATCGCATTTTACTCATCCCCGCAGCTTTCAAATTTATAATGAGGGAAATTCCTGCAAACATTTATTCAATATAGCAAGTAGGTTATATGAGTAAATAAATCCACACAAACTAGCAGATTAAATCAGTCATTTGAAAACAGCGTGAGTGATTCAACTGGACCGCGCCTTCTCTCTATCCCTCTCTCAAAGCGGCTTCACATCAGCGCATCTCGTCTTCAATACAACGAGCTGCTGCACGCTGTCGCTGATGCAAGACTTGCGCTCGCATTTCGGGACAGTTGACAGATTTGTCACTTTCTTAATCGGGTCATTGTTGCATCGTCACAAAAATGCACGTCTTTTTAAGCTAATCGGTACTCGCGCGCTCCAGAGGCGGTCTCAAGGCTGAGCGCTCAGTCACATCCAAAGCCGCCTAGCGAGTATCATATTGAGTTATTTTTCGTAGTTTGTTGTTGAGCCTAAGTGGCCAAATACACACAAAATTACGCAAAAATGGCCGTCCTTGCGAATATCCAGGTTTTTTCTTAAGTAAATGTGAACAGTTGAGAAAGAAAATGCACGCATATAGGCTATTGGAACCGTGCATGTCTTGTGAGAGCAGAGAAGTTCACGTCGCGTCTTTTGCGCGCTCAGGTTCTTTATTTCAAATGTAGATGTGCCGCAAGCGCGGTCATTATGGAGGATTTTTCATATGCACACTATGTCAGCACAAACTTCTTTCATATTGGTGCGTGAGGAGGGGGATCCGAAAAAATGAGATGCCGGATCTGATTTCAGAGGTGCTGGATCCGGATCCGCTTGTTCCGCACAAATTAATCCCTGGATACCACCCTGGAGATCGGGTGTGGTTGTCCACCCGTGATCTGCGACTCCGCCTGCCCTGTAAGAAGCTGAGTCCCCGCTACATCGGTCAGTTCAATATCCAGAGGCAGATCAATGAAGTCACATACCAGCTCCAACTACCCCCCAGGTATTATATTCATCCCACTTTCCACTTCTCCCTACTTAAACCCTGTTCCTCTCTCACTCCAGATCAACACGAGCCGGACGAGCCTCCTCCTCCAGAAATGCTAGAGCAGCCATCCATCTACCAGGTCCACGAAATCATGGATTCACAGCGACGGGGAGGCCGACTGGAATACCTCGTGGACTGGGAGGGCTACGGACCGGAGGAACGATCCTGGGTGGCCCGGGACGACGGGGGTAGTGTCAGAGAGTCACAGTCACCGTCGTCAACAGCAATCACCAGATCACAGTCACCTGAGTTCTAATCACCTGCACCTGCTCACCCTCATCAGCACTCCCTTAAATACCCACGCTCTCTGACATTCATCGTCCGGTCTACGGTTCACCATCAGTACAGTACCTGACTCTCCGAATTACTAACCTGTGTATACTTACATATTGTCTCGCAAACTTTCTCCCCAGTCTCTCCTACGATTCCCCACGACGGACTTCCTAGTCTCCTGGGGGTGTATTACAGAAAATTTCTTATCTTAGGTCTTAACTTAAGATATGATATGTTAAATTAGGATTTTTCGCAAATTGTATTACAGAAGCAAATCTTAACTTGATTTGGGATTCTTATCCTATCTTACAAAATAGTATCTTATCTCTAGTTAGGAAATCTTAAATGGCATAATCAAGCTCGACAATCCACTCTCAGGTCTGTTACCAAGCAACCAACACTGCTGATGAGGTAAACAAAATAATAGAAGCTACTTCACTGTGAAAATCGCATTTTGCAAAAAACGTAAGACATTAGTCACTTGCACTACAACAAATAATGCTCCATGACACTTTTGTTGGTCTCTATAATGCTGGTTGCAGTTCCTGTGCTAACTGTAATATGTTGTGTGGCAGTCTGTAATTACTTATAAGTGTTTTGTCATCAAAATATAACCAAGAGTCTTTCTACCATTAAACATCTTTGTTCTTCATTTTCAACTATTAATAAATGTAATACCATTGTCGGACAGCACAGTTGTAAGCGTTTTTCCATTGGTTTTCAAATAATTTTGAAGTTAGGACAGCTGTGGGGTTGTCCTAAAGTTAAGACAGTTTTAGGGTTTTTGTCAAGTTAGGAGGTTTCTGTAATACCCTTTCCTATCTGTAGTTAAGATAGGATAACGCACTTAGAAATGCTGTTCTGTAATAGCTTTTGTCCTAAATGTGGTCCTAACTGAAATTACCATGGTTACCAAACAGATAAGATAAGATTTTAAAGTTAGGATCTTTCTGTAATACTCCCCTGGTTCCCGATCGGCAATCACCCTGTACACAGAGGATTAAGTCAACTCTCTGCAAAGACTCATTGGACTCTCTCATTCACCAAGATACTCACCTCAGACACTCACGCCAAGATCCATATCCCGTTCCAGTTAATAAACATACTTGTCTTTCACTCACCTTTGGTTCACGTCTCTGTTTGTGACACCCAGGACCACAAAACCAGTCATAAGGGTCAATTTTTTAAATTGAGATTTATACATCACATGGAAGCTGAATAAATTAGGATTAACTTAAAATAAACTAGGATTCAGGTTTGTTAGGATAGGACAATATTTGGCTGAGATACAACTATTTGAACATCTGGAATCTGAAGGTGCAAAAAGAAGATTAGATTAGATTAGATTAGATTCAACTTTATTGTCATTACACAAGTACAGGTACAGGGCAACGAAATGCAGTTTAGGTCTAACCAGAAGTGCAATAGCAGCAAGTGCAGTATATACAATGGTTGAATAAGTGCAGGACAAGGATATGTACTGAATATATGTATAAATATATATAGAAAGATGGTTATTAATATAAACAGAATTTACAGGTGAATATGTATAGTGAATAAATATACAGATGGCTATTACTATAAACAGAATTTACAGGTGATATGTACTATCAATATAATATATATACAGATGGTTATTACTATAGACAAGGTGTAAAAGTGCAGTGGAAATGATTGCATATTACAATTAGACGACGGTGCAAAATGCTAATGTAAACATTGATAATGTAAACAACAGTCGGCAGTGCAAATGAGCATAGTCCAATTTAGGTATGGTAGTGCAAGATACAAAAGTAAACAGTTGTTACTGTAATAAAATTTACATTCAGTAGTGCAAATAAGGCAGATGTGAGGTAGGAGAGAAGAGTTAACAATATATGAGGAAGTGGATCAACGGGGTTAGAGTTCAGTAAAGAGACAGCTCTGGGGAAGAAACTGTTCTTTAATCTGCTGGTCCTGGTCCGGAGGCACCTGAAACGCCTGCCGGAGGGCAGGAGAGAAAACAGTCTGTGGGCTGGGTGAGAGGAGTCCTTAAGGATGCTGCGAGCTCGATGCAGACAGCGTTTCCTCTGGATGTGTTCGATGGCAGGTAGTGGAGTCCCTGTGATGCGCTGGGCAGTTTTCACCACCGCTGCAGTGCCTTGCGCTCCGCAACAGAGCAGCTCCCATACCATACTGTGACACAGTTGGTCAGGATGCTTTCTATTGCGCAGCGATAGAAGTTCACCAGGATAGCAGAGGAGAGCTGATTCTTCCTCAGTGTCCTCAGAAAGAAGAGGCGCTGGTGAGCCTTCTTGACCAGGCTGGAGGTGTTGGTTTTCCACAACATGTCCGCCGAGATGTGGATCCCCAGGAACTTGAAACTGGAGACACGCTCAACAGCCATTCCATTGATGTGGATGGTGTCGTGTGCCTCTTGACTCCTTCCTGAAGTCCACGATGAGCTCCTTCGTTTTGGTGGTGTTGAGGAGCAGGTTATTTTCAGTGCACCATGTGGCCAGGTGCTGGATCTCCTCCCTATAGGCAGTCTCATCGTTGTTACTGATGAGGCCAATCACCGTGGTGTCGTCTGCAAACTTGACGATGGAATTAGATCCATACACAGGCTTGCAGTCGGAGGTGAAGAGGGAGTAGAGAAACGGGCTTAGCACACAGCCCTGTGGTACACCAGTGTTAAGTGTGATGGATGTGGAGCAGGTGAATCCTGATCGAACATTCTGGGGTCTGTTGGTCAGGAAGTCCAAAATCCAGTTACACATTGAGGTATTGATGCCCAGGTCTCCAAGTTTGGCTATTAACTTGGTTGGGATGACAGTGTTGAATGCTGAGCTGAAGTCAACAAACAGCATACGTGCATAAGTGTTCTTATTGTCCAGGTGAGTGAGCACAGAGTGCAGTGCCATGGAAACTGCATCCTCTGTGCTCCTATTGCTACGGTAGGCAAACTGGTGTGAGTCCAATGTGGATGGTAGAGAGTCTTTTAGGTGTTCCAGGACCAGCCGCTCAAAGCACTTCATGACGATGGGTGTGAGTGCTACAGGGCGGTAGTCATTAGGGCACCTCGGACTAGAGTGTTTTGGCACTGGCACAATGGAAGTGCATTTAAAGCATGTTGGTACGGCTGCTTGGGCAAGAGACAGATTGAAAATGTCTGTAAAACCCCAGCAAGCTGCTCCGCACATGCCCTGAGAACACGACCAGGGATGTTGTCTGGTCCAGCAGCCTTGTGCACGCTGATCCGGCTCAGTGTCTTGCAGACATCTGTGGAGGAGAGTATGATTGGTGGGTGGTCAGCTGAGGGATTGAGCTTGGTGGCAGTTTCTCTGTTGTCTCTTTCAAAGCGAGCATAAAAGTAATTTAGCTCGTTCAGGAAGTTGACATCAGTGGCTGCGGGGGTGGAGTGGGTGGGTTTGTAGTCACTGATGGCCTGAATGCCCTGCCACATGCGTCGAGGGTCAGAGTTGGAAAAGTGTCCCTCTATCTTTAGCTTGTAGCAGTGCTTGGCCTTTTGATGCCCCTCTTCAGGTTTGCTCTGGATGTGCTGTAGGCTTGTGCATCTCCTGATCTGAAGGCAGTGTTGCGTGACTTCAACAGGAGTCGCACTTCCTTGTTCATCAAGGCTTCTGATTTGGATATGTGGTGATCTGTTTCTGGGTTGTAACACTGTCAATGGTGATATTGATATGATCCAATACAGAGGAGGTGTAAGAGTCAATGTCTGTGTGAGCACCACTGGTGGCTTGAGAAGCAAACATACTCCAGTCTGTGTGTAGAAACCTTTCCTGGAGTGTGGAATCTGCCCCGCAGGCCACACCTTGATGGTCTTCACTGATGGCTTCACACGGTTGATGAGGGGTGCATATTTGGGGTGAGGAACAAAGAAAGGTGATCTGACTGTCCCAGGTGGGGAGGGTGTCAACGTAGCTCCAGCCATGTTTGTGTAAACATGGTCTAAGGTTTTGTTTCCTCTGGTGTGACAGGAAACATGCTGGTGAAACTTGGGTAGCACTGACTTTAAGTTTGAGTGATTAAAGTCACCTGCAACAATGAAAGCCGCTTCGGGTGATCAGTCTGTTGTTTACTGATGGCTGCGTGAAGTTCTTTCATAGCAAGCTTGGCATCAGCATCCGGGGAATATAGGCTGCAGTTATAATGGTGGAAGTGAACTCCGCGGTAGATAAAGCGGTCTACATTTAACCATGAGAAACTCAAGGTTAGCTGAACAATGACTCCCAACAATAGCAGAGTTTGTGCACCAAGCTTTGTTAATGTAAATGCACAATCCACCACCTCTGGTCTTACCGGAGCCATCTAATGTTCTATCCGCCCGGTGTGTGGCGTCCGCTAGCTCAATAGCGGTGTCCGGTATTCCGCTGTTTAACCAGGTTTCCGTGAAGATTAGGGCGTTACAGTTCAAAAGTTTCTTGCTGTGTGTGATGCTGAGTCGAATCTCCTCCATTTTGTTCACTAGCGACCGTACATTGGCAAGGAAAATGCTGGGTAAAGAGAGCCGGTGTGGTGTTAGCCTTAGCTTAGCTCTTAGTCCTCCGCGCTTCCCCGCCTTTGTTTACGATCTCGGCGCCGCCTGCGAGCACTTCCGCCCGGCCGGGTAGGGTGCATAGCCTCGGGTGTCCTAGCGATCTCAGGAAGGAGTCGAAGATTGTCCATAAAAGTGTTGGAAATTCGCAAACCGATATCCAAAAGCTCACAACGGGTGTACGATGTAAAGGCACAACTGTTCTGCACGAACAGGCCGAGATGAGTAAGAAAAATACCGCAAAATTGCAAAATCTGAGAGACCCAGAGCCTCGCGATGTACTCGCCGCCATCTTGGATATGGATCCAAGATGAATTTATCTTCATTTATTGAAGATAAATCATGCTTTGGTAAATTTAATATAATTATGGCTTTTATCTCATAATTATAAGCTTTTATCTCATAATTTAAACTTTCATCATAACCATGACCTTTTATCTCATAATAGGTCATAACTTACCTTGTCATAATTTTGACTTTAAAGTTATGACCGTATATCATAATTTTAGTTTTTATCTTGTACTTTTTAAAATTTATATCTAATAATTTTGACCTTTATGTCATAATTATTACCTTTTATGTCACAATTCAATTTAAAATTTTTATGTCATAATTTTGACTTTATGTCATAGTTATGACCGTTTTATCATAATTTTATTTTTTATCTTATAATTTTTCATTTTTGTAATGACCCCGCAGTCAGCGCTTGAAGCCGGGTGCATTATGGGTATTTGTTTAGAGTTGATTTATGCGTTATTTAAGCAAAATGGTTGGGTTTTTGCGTCAGCAATGTTATGTGTGTTTATGTTCAAGTCAGTTCGGTGGGTTTGGTTCATTTACTGCCCTGTTATGTAGTGTGGCTGTTACCGTCACAAAGAGAGATGTATAGGGGAGGGACTTGGCGATATGGCCTTGCCTGTGTAAGTTTTTGTTCTGTGTTCAGAATAAAAGGAGAAAGGTGGTGCTCCGGCTCACAGAGACTCTCAGGGTCGTGCGGTGTATGGGACACGAGTGCTCATATTTTCCGCAAGCCAAGTTAAAAGTCGCCAGAGGACTGTACCTGGACTGTGTTGTTGACGGGAAGCCCTGCAGCGCCCTGGTGGATACAGGGTCCACGAAAAGGACTGTTGTCAGGAATGGCCCCCCACCAATACCGAACTGCTCACCGTCACGGGTGAAAGGACAGTAATGCCTGGGAAGAAGCTGTTGTCTGTGGTGGAGGGGACGAGCCAGACGCGCCACGAGTTCTGGCTCGCCGACATCAGAGATGAGTGCATTGTTGGCTTGGACTTGTTGGCCCACTGGGGAGCACGTGTCGACGTGCCAGGGGTCGCCCTCTTCCTCGGTAACGAGACAGTGGCACTCCGGTCGGGCCGGAGCCGTCATGGAGAGCTGCCCCCATTTGCTTGTGCCCCCACAGACTGCCTCTCACCAAGCACCAGGCTGCCGAAGAAATGATCCGAGATATGGCAGCTAATGACATTATTGAGCCCTCGGACAGTCCCTGGGCCGCACCCATGGTCATGGTGCAGAAGAAAACGGGGGGGTGGCGCCCCTGCGTGGACTTTGGACAACTAAATGCGGTCACCCGCAAGGACTCATACCTGCTGTCGTGCATTGACGATGCATTGGATTATGTAGCTGGATCCTGTTGGTTCAGCTGTGTGGACTTGCGCAGCGGGTATTGGCAAGTAGAGCTGGCGTCAGAGGCCTGGCCCAAAACTGTGTTTACCATAGGGCAAGGACTGTGTAAGTTTAAGGTGATGCCCTTTGGACTGTGTAATGCCCCAGCCACCTTTGAGAGACATTCCCCGCACCCGCTGTGTGGTCTACTTGGACAATCTGTTGGTCCATGCCAGAGATTTTGACCAGGCTGTCCACAACTTACGAGAGGTCCTGACAGTCATCCGTAGTGCCGGGTTGCAGTTGAACCCGGCCAAGTGTAACCTGCTCACCTGCCAGATGCAGTTCCTGAGGCACGTGGTTAGCGAGAGCAGGGTGGCAACCGACCCAACAAAGGTGGCTGCGGTGAGGGACTGGCCCCCACCAACCAACATCACTGAGCTGCGGAGCTTCCTGGGCCTGGCCTCCTATTACTGGAGGTTCGTCAGAGACTTTGCAACCATTGCCAGCCCCTTATATCAGCTGGCAAACAAGGGCCGGCGGTTTGGGTAGTCTGAGAATTGTACGGCGGCCTTTTGGCTAAAAGCCGCTCTCATTGACGCTCCTGTCCTGGCCTACCCTGATCCCAACCAACCTTTCCTTGTGGACACTGAGGCCAGTAATGTGGGGGTCGGAGCCTCAGTCGCCCAGAAAGAAATTACTGCGTTACCTGGCGGGAGTTGCTAGCGGTGGTCCTGGCGGTCCGTCATTTCAGGCCCTACCTCATGGGCTCCAGGTTCACACTGAGGACCAACCACGCTAGCCTCACCTGTATGCTGAACTTCCGCCCGCCAGAGGGTCAGGTGGCAAGGTGGCTGGAGATCCTCCAAGAGTATGACTTCAAGCTTCGAATCGACCGTCTGCAACCCCTGGTTCCCCACGCTCTGTGGCCGGAGGTCCTCCGTTGGGTTCACGGGTGTTCAGCTGGGAACCATTTTGGCCATTTTGGGAACTCCAAGATGGCGGTTCTACTGGCCGGGGTATCGGCAGGATGCAGAGCTGCACGTTCACTGCTGCGATGTCTGCACGCCACAGAAGGAACCCAGCCGACGCTCTCACGCGCCGTTGCAGCAGTACCTAGTCAGGGCGCCCATGGAGAGGATCGGGGTGGACATCTTGGGTCCATTCCCGGTCACAGAGGCTGGCAACCGCTTTGTCCTGGTCGCTATGGACTATTTTACGAAGTGGCCAGAGGCATATGCGGTGCCGGATCAAAGTGCTTCCTCGTCGGCGCAGCAACTAGTGGATGAGATGTTTGCCCGTTCAGGATGTCGGATGAACTTCATAGTGACCAGGGGCGGAACTTTGAGAGCTAATTGTTCAGTGAGGTGTGCCAGTGGTTGGGGGTGAAGAAAACAAGAACCACTCCCCTCCACCCTCAAAGCGATGGACTGGTTGAGCAGTTCAGTGGCCAGTGGACTTGGTGTTTGTAATGACCCAGCAGTCAGCGGTAGCAGCCGGGTGCATTATGGGTATTTGTTTAGAGTTGATTTATGCGTTATTTAAGCAAGATGGTTGGGTTTTTGCGTCAGCAATGCTATGTGTGTTTATGTTGAAGTCAGTTCGTGTGGGTTTGGTTCATTTACTGCCTTGTTATGTAAAAAGTGTGGCTGTTACCGTCACAGAGAGAGATGTGTAGGGGAGGGACTTGGCGATATGACCTTGCCTGTGTAAGTTCTTGTTCTGTTTTCAGAATAAAACAGAAAGAAGACATTACTGCCTCCTGCTGGTTTGTTCTGTCAGTGCTCCGGCTCACAGAGACACGGGTCTTGCAGTGTATGGGACACGAGTGCTCCTATTTTCCACTAGCCAAGTTAAAAGTCGCGTTGCGTAGATGCTAGCACCCCGCTAGCAATTAGCTCAGTAATAGTTTAGTAGCCTAGCTTAGCTCCAGTCAGCCCCACATTCTCTAGAATAACAGCCAGTTGTTACAATATCTAATAAGTTTGACTTTTATGTCATGATCATGACCTTTTATGTCACAATTTCAACTTTTTTGTCATAATTTTGACTTTATGTTACAGTTATGACCATTTTTACCATAATTTTAATCTTTATCTTATACTTTTTAATTTATATCTAATAAGTTTGACTTTTGTGTCATAATTATGACCTTATATGTCACAATTTCAGCTTTTTATGTCATAATTATTACTTAGCATAAATATGATTTACCAAAGCATTTTTTCCCCCTTATGTCACATATATGAGCTTCCATGAGTTTAGGGAACAGCAGCTTTCTCAACACTGATTATCTGACAGAAATCACATTTCGTTTATAGAAATTTTGAAGCATTTCTGAGGGGTTTAAAGAACTGTAAACATCAGAGGCCCATGTTGTCAACAGATAAATGCATTTGCATAATTTCTTGGCCTTTTTAGTTTCTCCAAGCAGACTGAGATTCATTTTATGCTGTGCAGAAGGTTATGACCTCATCTTATAATCTCTTCTTATTTGACTATAAGGGGGAACGCAGTTTGTGCCATATGGCAAATGATTACAACAATAAATCAGGTTCTGATCTCCCATCGTAATATATGACAAAATTATGCACTATTTAACTGAAAGAGAGAGCCGTTGTGATGACATTTCAGGACTTCATTTCCTGTTCCCTTCTTCAATCAGTGTTTTATTTCACTGTAGGGATTGGCCATACAGCTAGCTGCTAACTGATTAAAGGGCCGCAATTATTGGTGGAGCATTTACTGTATGTAAATGAGTAACCTTTAGGAGTCCTGCACACGGTTACAGTGCCAGATGGACGCTAATGGTAATGGGGTGGAGACTGGCTGGAATAAATCTCAAACGGTCTGGACCCTAGTCTAGTGGTCTCCAGCCAGGCTCTCATGTGTGAGTACTGTTCGAGAAAGGCATTTGTTGATGTAATATGTTCATATAGTCCAAATGTAGACTATTTTGGGGACATGTTCACATCCCGGTCCAATTAGCAACTAAATGTACACAGTGATTCACAGTAACCTTGTGCCCATTAGCGAGGGAATTACATCGGTGAAACAATTTGGTGTTTTTAAGCTCGGTATGCAATCAGTTGCTTTGTCTTAGCATGCAAAACAAAAGAATTCACAAAAAAACAAAAGCATTAGAGGTGTCTAATTGAAATTCTCATGAGGAATGCATCTCCTGCAAATAAATATTGAGCACGGAGACATAAAACCTGCTATGTGGCAGGACATGAGATGTCCGTTCCCCCATGGCACTAAATTACCATGACAGCAAGTAGCTTTCCTATATTGCAAAGTGAGTGATCAGTATCATCATTTAAATAGCAATTTGGCAGTTAATTAAAGTGACCTTGGTTGTTCTGTGTGCATCAAAAAAGCAGACACCACCACCTTTCTTGTGCCGTCTGTGTGCGTGCTGTCAGAAGGACTGCTGCTCAATTAAGTCGCCCCAGTGACACAAGTAAATTAGGCAGCTGTCAGGCCATGCTTTGCTTCTATTTAAAGGAAATAATATCATACAGACAGAGCGGTATCAAACTAAGAGTATGTTGCAATGCAAAACTCTCATTTAATTCTAGACAATCAAAAATAGTAAAGCCAATTGTAAAGAATTTGAGGATTCTGGTTCCTCTTAATGATAGCTGTTCCCTTAATGATTCTTTTAGTGCTGTTTAAATGGGTCATCGGATGCAAAATTCACTTTTACATGTTGTTTGAACATAAATGTGTGTTGGCAGTGTGTGTACACAACCACCCTATAATGATAAAAATCCACCCAGTGCTTTTTTAAATCCCCAATAGTAATGTTCACTTTCTCGGATCAGGCTATTCTGAGATTCTTGGCAGAGTGACGTAGTTCTGCACAGGCCCCTCCCATGATTATTGATTGACATTGGCGTTTTACTGTAGACCCGCCCTGAGTGAGCTGTGAACAGTCCCCCATTGTTTCGATGTTGGGCCAGGTGTAGACAAGATTGTCTCCTAAGCAACTAAGGTGTTTTGTTGTTGGATGTAATAATGAACATAGGATTCGTCATTTACTCTCGACATCTGAGCTGCTGAAGACGCAGTGGATTACTTGAATGAATTAATGAATGATTCATTTATATAGTGCTTTATTGTGTATTGCTGGTTCCTATTGTGTATTACGTTTGTTTTTGAAGGGAATGTGCCCCCCGATCTACCTAAATGTATCTATGTTCGTGCGAATCATTTGTGATCCAGCTTCACCTACAGAAGAAGTGAGTATAAGGTTTTATTATGAATCTTTGCAAATCGCTTTTCATAATAATGTGCTAGTTAGCAAGTTCCGCGGCTAAATGCGCCTAAAGTTTACAGTCTCAAGAGAATGGCTCGTCACCCCACGGAAAATAGAGGCGGGGTGAGCAGAGCTCATTAGCATTTAAAGGGACATGCACTGAAACGGCTTGCTGTGAACAGAGCTGTTTTTGACAATGTAAAAAGGGTGTTGTTTTATGCTACCATTGAGAATTTTTTTTCATACTTTTAACATACCAAAGTATGTTATAGATTTTTCATTAAGACCCTAAAGAATCATATCAACTTGTGGAAAACGGCTTTCCAATGATCCCTTTAAGTATTAAGTATTTGAAAATGCAGTTCCATTGCGGAAAAATCTGCCAGTGAGCTTTAAGAACAATAAAACACAGTTGTAAGCCATAATGAATGTGACAGTTTCAGGAACAATTTCCAAACAAATCACTCTTATGAGCTGGTTTGACTCATAAGAATAATTTGTTCAGGATTCAGAATACACTGATCAAGCTATATGGTTTTGATTTAATAAAAAGAACTGATTCATAAGACTAATCATAAATATATGCTCTGATTTACTAAAAGCATCCAGGTTCTGGATTCAATACAGTGTTGAATGCAAAGAAACGGAAACTGAATGTCATTTGCTTCCTGAATAGGAGCCGGTTCTCAGATTATAACCCTAATAGGCCACTCACACTAAATAACAAGGAGGTCTATATTACCTGGAGAGACCTACTGAAAAACAATACTTTTTTGGTCTAGCATCGTGTTGTTGCTTAATTTATTGTAGTTATTAAAAAAAGTTTTTTAATTTGGGAGGGATAAAATAAATTAAAGTTTTATCTCTATTTCTAGATTCTTCTGTCACCTAATGTTAGGGTGTAATTCATTAAAGCTGGAATCAAGACTGTCTGCACCGCTCAACATAGATCAACTTGTGACAGGTTAGAAACAGGATTTTTCCTCACCATCATTATTACTAAGCGATTTATGATGAGTTTAATGTTTTTCGGAGAGTGCCATTAAAAGGGAGATATAAAAATTGGATAGCATGAAATCACTGGGATTGCACATTAATGTTTAATGAAAAGTCTGTGACAACATCTTTAAAACCCAATGGAGTGTATTTTACAATTAGTTGTATGGGATCGGGTATGAGGATTGTTGTCTGCAATGTTTAAACTTACTCAGGGGCTTCAGAACACCATGAATTATTTAACAGCAATGCTAATGTTATCATTTTACGTGCCCAATATCGTCTGCACATTCCAACTCACGGAGGACATTAAATCTGACAAAAGGAGTCAAAATAACCTTCATGAGGTGGAAATTGTTCGTTCAACATTTATGTAAATACTTGGTTGGACCGTTGCACAGTTGGAAATGCATATTTCGCCGCCTGATTATTGAAACAGTGACAAGTGAAAATGGTGCCAACCAATGAGCAAGTAAATGAATGATGCTGAGAGTCTCAAGAGATCTTAAGAATATAACACATCTTAATGCTTGTTCCTGCAGCACAAAAAAAACTGCCCTTAAAATATAAAAGATTATCAATTGTAATGGGAGCCAACTCTGCAAACAATGTAAAAGCTTCTTCATCTCTAGAGACATACGTGAAATAATTCATATTAAACACTTAAAATAATATATAATAAAAACTAAGTGATAAAAGCTTAACACAATTAATCACATCCCCGATGTATTCTGTGAAAGAAATTATATTGCTTTACTTGTCTACACTGTAAAAAAAAGATTTTTCAAAATTGTAAATAAAACAAAGATTTCTGGATACGATTTCAGTCTGTCAACTTAAAAATATCATGTTTAATTCAATGTGTTACTTGTGTTACTAGTTTCTGTCTAAATAATTGTTAAATTTATTAGCAATTTCTGAGGTAATTTTTCCAGTGTACCACAATAATATAATGTGGGAATTTTCTGAGCCAAATTAATATATGCAATTAATTAGATTCATTGATTTGCAAATTATTTAGGTTTTTGATGATTTGACAGGCTTAAAAATACTTTCTGTAACCAATATGGTTGACAAAACCTGTACAAATATTATTTTTGTGATGGATAGGCAAAAAAAAAAAAAAAAAAAATCTGGTTCCTCTCAGAAAATCAAATACAATTTAATTGAGTATCCACCCTCCCATTAAAATCATCAAAGTCAAGGCCATCTACAATACCCCAATCTGCTTGCGACTCCATGCTGCGTCCCAGACGTTTTGACCATCCAATCTGTCCCCCTTTATTCTCTTTTTACCGTGCCCAGCCTCAGAAGGACCCGTCACAACAGGTAGCCCTGGTGACACCCACAATCCCAGTGACAGCAGGTAAATTGCTTGTCAGAAGGTTGCGTGATGCAGCCAGTGAATTTTGAGAATATGCTTGAATACAAAGCCCTCCCACAAGCAAGTGATTCCTCGCTAACTGTTTTTGATTAAAATGTCAATGAAGCTGCAGGCCCTTTCATTTTTCGGGTCCAGAGCTGTCCATCTACCCCAGACGGGCCTGGCACTCTAAGCACCGTTTATCCACGATGAAGAGCATGTCATGTAATAATGATTGTCTCTGGGGAGCATTTAGAACGAAGGAAAATGCTGATTGGGACAATAGGCTGCTGAATCTCATTTGGGCTCCGCTGTGACAGGTGACTGCTGGTATAAACATGCATTTCTCCAAGGAATAGAGCTGTGTTTTCCCTCTCTCGCTCTCTTTTAATCATGTTAACAGCTGCATCGGAAATTCTGTTTTATTTCAGGAGAAAAAGGAAAATATCCAGAGGTGCTATTTGTAGGCATCATTATTGTGCATTCATAAACTTTAAGCTATTCTGCAGGTTCCATGTCTCAGTGTCCTATATATATCAGTGAAAAACCAGTACAAAAAGAATAAATAGACACATCTTGGGACATTTCTACTAAGAAAAAATCTAAGAAAGGTGGTGGGAAACTGCTTGCACTCGTAAAATAGAAAAATATGCTGTCAGTTTCACTTTTTCACCATTAGATAAGCTGATAAGAGCATTTATTATAAGTAACCCATGTCTAAACCGCAAGCAAATGGTGCTAAAAAACTAGTTTGCTCACACTGTAATCAACAAAGGTGTCAACAATGCAATGCAAGGCGGACAGCTTTGTTTAATTCAGTCAGGAGTGTTCACAATACAATCAAGTTCACAATTATAAAAGTAAACATTTTAAATTGCTAGTAATTTGAGGCAACATGAGCGACACTGAACATGCAAATAAGTAAAGATAGTGGAGCTCAAGTGAGCTAGTTTCAATCTTTTAAAGATGATAAGAAATTAAAAGCTGTCTTATTTGATATAATAGATATATGGGTATAAATAAAAAAAGTACAATATAATATACATATCGAATGTGCTTTTCTTTAGTGTGGCAAAAGTATCATTGAAGAAGTAGAGCAGACAAAGCCTTAATTGCATACTGCAGTCGACTGAAATTTATTGGCAAAATTAAATAGTTCCCTCTATTTCCCATCTAGATCGCTGTTGTACTGTAGACAGCTTTGATGATTATAATGCGAGCGACCTAGTTTTGTAACATCACATCATGCTGCTCGCAGTTTAGATGCGGGTAAGGCCTCGTCTGGCGTTCTCCGTTCTTCAAGGAGGAGAAGAGGCCAGATCGCACACCAGCTGCATTTGCAGATGCTCGTGTAAAACCAGCTTCCTTCACGCAATTTTTTCCACTCGTTTATTTGCTGGTAATTTAGCCCTTGAAGCAAAAAAGTACAGCTTTGTTTTCATACTAACAAGGCAATTAGCAATCATTACCAGTACTTTTTCTCTTTTTTCCCCCTGATCAGATGTGCTAGATGCCAAAAGCGGGAGTTTGAGACTATTTAATCATTTGCTGAGCGCCAGTGTTCGAGTTTGTGTACATCCAATAATGAATGACTATGTAGTGATGCAGTGTTTGTGTCTAAGTGTATTTTTGTGCATGCATAACATGTTGAGCAGTAGATCACAGAGAGGCTGGGTTCTATTTGCATAAGAACAAAGCAAGTCTGTGTGGCTCTGAAATCACTATCTGCTGAGCGGTCACAGAATCCCCAGTGACCCTCTGAAGGCTGTGCAGCAGCAGGGTCCTTGATTATGACGATGATGAGTAATCATATAAGAACAGGCAAGTAGATCTATCTGTCTATCCGTCCATATGTCCATTAGTTTGGATAGATATATGGATAGACAGAGAGACAAATCAAATGATAAAACAATAGACAGACAGGCAGAAAGATAGATAGAACAATAGAACGATAGATAGAACTATAGATAGATAGAACGATATATAGATAGAACGATAGAACGATAGATCGATAGATAGACACATAATAATAATTGTGTTGCATTTATTTGCACCATCTCAAACTTATAGACAGTACAAGTCATAGATGGCCCAGACAATCCAGGAAATATGGAAAGATCAATCAACTAAAAGTAGTTTTGGCATGACCAATGATCATCTGTTAATCTGCTCCAGCCCACAGGGTGAGGCCCCTGTAGGACCCCTAACGGTATGACTTTTTCTGCCTGGCCTCATTGTCAATGCAAGTTCATCTGGCCAGGGACCGAGCACTGTTCACAGCAGACCCCAGCCGAGTCCCCAGAGCCGTATGCTATGCTCTGGGACCCCCGCCGCCCGGCCTACCTGCCTCATCTCATATGAGCAACAATCACAGCCATATGTGAAGCTGCAGGAAAACAGATGCTGTTTTTCCATTTGTGAAATCAAGCTGTTGGAATGGAGTCAGGTTTATGGGCACCGTCACCAAAAGGGCAAATATTAAAGTGACAGTGTTGTTTATGCCGAGCACCTCGATTTGAGGCGGGCGCACTGAGTTTGGAAACAGGAGGGTCCTTCCATGATTCCAAGTCTAGGAATGAAACACCATTTTGATCTAGCATAACTAGCCATCTGCTAAACGGGGCTGACTATATAAGCTCCTGCACAACTCCAGTTTATAATGCATAATTGGATTCCACTTGAGCTGAACAAATTTATTCGTGTAACAACTGGATATTTATTCTTTTTTAGATATAAACAAACTACTTTTTTTTCAAAAATGCAACACCAAATCATAAATGTGATCATTTTAAAATGAGTTATTGAGTCATTTTAGAGCGTACGTCTCATAAACCTGCCATTGGGTGCCCATTTTTCTCAAATGCGGAACAAGAGAGTGTTGTGCAAGCGGACTCCATGTCACCCTCCGCTCCACAGACGGTGGTGAATCTGTCTACAGTGGAGAGGCTCTTTTGTCAGTCATCTGCTGATGCCAACTGACAATACGTGGCTGCGCTGTCAGGTGAAGCAAAGCAAAGCGGAGTGGAAGAACTCCTCTGCATACACTGTTCCACCGAACCGCTCTCTCTCACACATACAGGTCACAGTCGCTGAGGTGACACCTGTCACTCATGTACAGTGCAGAGCCGCCACATGCTTAAATTTCACAAAGGACGGCAGACACACAGTAGAGTCTGACATATTCTGCAATACAGCACTGAAAGTTTGAAATGCTAAGCTTTTAGTCAGTTTAAAGCATCGGTGTCACTTAGATTTTGCAATTAACTTTCTTTCCTTTTTTTTATATATATATATATATATTGTTTCAGATTGCATACTGTACACCCAAAACTGAAATTTTAGTCACCCTCAGGTCATCCAAGATGTGGATGAGTTTGTTTGTCCCTCAGAAAAGCTATGAAGAAATTTAGCATTACATCACTTGCTCACCAATGGATCCTCTGCAGTGAATGGGTGCCGTCAGAATGAGAGTCTCATCAACTCCAGTACATCGATTAACATCTTGTAAAGTGAAAATCTGTGTTTGTAATAAATCCATCATCAAGATGTTTTAACTTTAAACATTTGCATTTGACTAAAACATGAGTCCTCCATCTATAATATTGACTTCTCCAGTAAAAAAGTCTGAATCAGGAGGGAAATTTGCAAAGATTACAAGCAAAAAGAACTTGCTACCACGTTATGTAACTCCACGTTAATTGATAAGCTGGCGTCTTGTGGATCATTGTGATGTTTTATCAGCTGTTTGGACTCTCATTCTGACGGCACCCATTCACTGCAGAGGATACATTGGTGAGCAAGTGATGTAATGCTAAATTTCTCAAAATCTGTTCTGATGAAGAAACAAATTCATGTATATCCTAGATGGCCTGAGGGTAAATTTTCAGAAAATTAAAATTTTGGGGTGAACTATTGCTTTAAAGCAGCAGATCTTCTATTGTTCCAGAAGGTGAAAAAGGCAAAAACATGATGCTTTATTTCCAATCAGCATAAAATACAGGCATCAATCAGAACAGGCTCAAATTAAACACTTCATTTTACAATGCAATGTAGCCTATGTGAGATTACTTATGAATCAAGATGATTTAACCCAATCACTGAGCCCCAAAGCCAACATTAGCATCAAGATCATCTGCTTCTCCCCTCCTCTTTTAATATCTATCTGGCATAATTCTGGATTGGGGGACAACATCGGTTGTGTAGTAATTCTTCTAAAGTATATCTGTGTGGCACTTATCTGTAATCATCATAACCGCAGTAATAAGGCTTAATGGCTGCTGTCATGTGCTGGTATTCTATGACATTCAGCACGTGTTCTGAAATCACAAACTAGTGTGGTTCAAAAAACAAAATATTAAAATTATATGTAATTATAGCAAATAATAATGAAATAAATAAAATTTTAAGCATTCAAAAATTTCCACAAACATATTAAGCACCAAAAACTGATTCACTCGTGATATTAATAAGAAATATTTTTTGAGCACCAAATCAGCATATTAGAAAGATTTCTGAAGGATACTTCCTCTTATAGTGTGAAAACACGCCCTCCCATTTAGGTCAGTTTTATGTTAAATGACCTATTTATGGCAATAATGAAGTAATGTTTTTTTTTTTGTTGTTGTTGTCAAAATTTAAATGTATGTGCTTATACCGTGTATAAAAACATACATAAAACCTACCCTGTAAATTAGTCATTAGGGTAAAAAGTGTGACAAGTAGCCCCAGTGTATCAGAGCTAAATGATTAAGATGTATTTCTGTCTTCTGAGCACATTCCACATTTTGAAAATGGCACGACGGAGCTTTAGCTGACACTCAGAGAGACACAATTAGCAACGAGCGCAGGCCTCCCCTCTGCTGACAGGAAGGGAGCGAAATGTCACAGTCTACACTCACACTGCTGTCTGTGTCATGTTGAATAAGAGGATGTGGAAATGCAACCTGACAGCCAAAACAAACAGGTGACCTCTGCAGTCACCATTCAGAATGATTATCATGAAAAGACTCGTTATCTTTAACAAGCTCTCTTTTCATTCGCTCATGCCAGATAAATAATCAAATAACCAGGAAACAGACCCGTGAGAGGTGAGAAAGGGACTTTTGATGCAGCAAAAAGTCCTCAAGAAAATATCTTGCCAAGGCTAGAGTGGCAAATGAAAGTCATAAAAATCTCTCTTGATTTTAATGGAGCTTAAGGTTTCAATTAACGTAATTGATCTAATTACTGACTCAAGTGCACATATTTAACATTTGTAAAAATGTTTAAAAGTGGATGATTGAGAATGTGGAGGGACACCCCCATAAAACAAGGTGCTGTGGAGAGTACAATGGAATTTTTCCAATTAATCAAATAAGAGCACCAATTAACTAAGTGAATACTCAATGAGAGCTGGGTGAAAGGACAAAGGAACCTTTCATAAGTGCCCAACTCTTCACATGAGTTAAAGAGGGCAGACGTTATAATATAGAGATATGAAATGGGTTTTGCAGACCCTGATCTTTTTTGTAATTCAAAGTACTGTTTGAAAATATTTCATGAGTGATGGTTTGTACCTTCAGTAGCCCTAAAAGTATCTGGACACTTTGGTTACACTTACAATATATGAATGTCACTTTATAGATAATAAAATAAAAACCAAGTGACATTAAGTTTAAGTAAACGGCACAGACACAAGCAAACATTTCACAAAAGTTAGGATTAAAATGATAAAACCAAAAATATACTATACATACTGTAAATAAATATACAGTATTTGTTCCTTGTTTTTTTTAATCAAAAATGTTAGTTCCAGCATTTCAGCATATACAGAACATAAACATCTATCTATCTATCTATCTATCTATCTATCTATCTATCTATCTATCTATCTATCTATCAAATACTATATAATATATATTTTTTTAATATTATATTTTATATCTAATGCAATGAAATTCATACGTTTTAAGTGTGGCTTAAGTGCCTAAATATTATTGGTGTTACTGTATATTTGTACAGTTATTAATATAATTTTAATTATGTTTAGACAAAATATGCATTTCCTTATGTATTCATTTATATACCATTTTGTGAATGCTACAGTCAAACCTTGTAGCCTCAAGATCAGATATGACATATCCAATCAGGAAAACATTTGATTGGCTTTTTCCTGGATTTAACAGATGGTGTTTCCATTTTGAACTTTTTGCAGTAGAGCAGAAAAAAAGAGCTTGGAAAGTCAGGCTGTTTTTCTCACATCACTGACACGAGCTGTGGCTTAGATGAAGAAGACGTGTGAAATAATTCTCCCTCGCAAATTTGCTCACCAAGCTCACCAAGAGATACTGAGCCAAAGCAGGGCTAGAGACCATGCTGCATAATTATTCACCAGTCTCCCAAACTGAGCGCTGAAATCAGACGCATTAGCTGTTGATTATTGCCCTACATTTTCAAAATTCAGACTATTTATGTAAGCAAACCATGAATGTAAAGAGCAAACAGACGTGATTGGATTTGAATGTGGCTATTTTCACAACAACATATTAGCGATCAAATCTTATTATTTCTGCAGTGTGTAGTATGTATATTTTGTGTGTATGCATACAAAGCACACTGCACGCAATACTTATCCCATAATGCAATGCACTCAATATGACTTTCTATTTCCATGCAGCAAATGAACCGGAAGTAACATCCATCATTACTCATTATTTGATCGGACTACAAAGACTATCATTAATTCATTTATTTTTATTAATAATGTTTTTATAATAATGTTTTTAATATATATTTTTAATGTTTAAAAAAGGTGTAAAACGCTTTCCATATGGACCAAAATATTCGTACCACTCACCCACTGACAAACTGCAGGAAACATTAATATTATATATATATATATATATATATATATATATATATATATATATACTGCAGATACATATATATACATGTATATATATATATATATATATATATATATATATGTGTGTGACCCTGGACCACAAAACCAGTCTTAAGTCGCTGGGGTATATTTGTAGCAATAGCCAAAAATACATTGTATGGGTCAAAATTATAGATTTTTCTTTTATGCCAAAAATCATTAGGACATTAAGTAAAGATCATGTTCCATGAAGATATTTTGTAAATTTCTTACAGTAAATATATCAAAACTTAATTTTTGATTAGTAATATGCATTGCTAAGAACTTCATTTGGACAACTTTAAAAGTGATTTTCTCAATATTCAGATTTTTTTTTGCACCTTCAGATTCCAGATTTTCAAATAGTTGTATCTCGGCCAAATATTGTCCGATCCTAACAAACCATACATCAATTGAAAGCTTATTTATTCCTAAAAATTGGCACTTCAATTTTGACACTTCAAAATTGACTGGTTTTGTGGTCCAGGGTCACATATACGCATATATATATATATATATATATATATATATATATATATATATATATATATATATATATATATATATGTGTATGCTGCATTTTGTCACACGACTTAGAATGTTTAATTCAATAAGTGCCATCCAGTTAAACTTATTGAATTAAACATGCAAAGTCGTGTGACAAAAATGCAGCATACACTTATATATACAGTATGTAGAACACAGTGTACACCATCTAAAATTGCATTAGGTGACCCATCCACCACCAGCCATCCGTGCCCCATATCTGTGACATCATGTACCTAATTTCCTCCCCAAAAAACGACAGACCTGGCTCGCCCACGTCGCCACGAGCAGCAAGGACAACTAGAGAAAGATCACAGTTCAAAACCAGTCAGACGGAAAATATGGAAAACAGGGGCGGCGGTCAGTGCATCTCACCCCCCGATGCAGCAAGCTGCCACAGTTTGACTGACAAACTGACTTTTGGAGAGGCCCGTGCCCATTCTAGTCAGAGTTTATTGAAGGTGATTTTGATCTCCTCCATGCGGCCACAGCAGTAGCTATGCCATCTGTCACCTTGATTGCATGGCGGTCTCTCTGGGGGGAGTGCTATGGCTCCTGATCGTTTACAGATTGCACTGCTTTCTCTTCCATAAGGACCACATGCACAGAGCCAGATGGTGGGTATACACGGTTATTATGAGTCTTTATCTCTGTGCAGGAAGGAGTGGAACCATTAGGCCTCCCTCAGGATCTCCACTCCTCTCTGCAGCCATGCTGTTCCTCCCCAAATACAGTCTTCTTCAGCTGTCAGCGTCCTGCGTGCGCCACTAATAAAAAACAAACAACAATGAGTTCACGCCGTTTAATATGAAGGTAAACACGGGAACGCGCGTTTGCGCTTTGTTTTAGTCTGGAAATAATGAGAGTTGTTGAAGGCTTTGCAAAATCCTAAGGATCCGTGTTGATATCAGTTGCCATGGAAACTGTGACATCAAAGGTTGGCATAACAAGCCAGTTGGTTATTATGGGAATGAATGTTTTGTCCAATCTAATACGGCCTTTGGTGACTAGCAAAATATAGTTTAATTATCACAAATAAAATCGCCAAACATCATGACCACATTAAAGAAGGACTCATTTTGTTATGCATTTTATAAGGGGAAATAAAACAACATTCCCTGCTTGAATATAAACTGATATCTTGCATGAAAAAAACGGCATTTTCAAATGAAACTAAAGTTTTAGTTTTTAGGGGGGTTTTTTTAGGGTTTTTTTTTTTTTTTTAAATAAGACAATCTGACAACAGCTCTGCTTAAAATAAATTAATAATATTTAAAAAAAAGTTTGGTTGTATTTTTTGTTTTGTTTTGTTTTCAAAAATGAGATACTTCAACATGTAGTTTAATTATCAACACTATATCATCAAAGGACCAATTTTGTTATGTAAATTACAAAAGGAAATCTCACAATATTTCCTGTTTGAATATAAATTGCTGATATTTTATATGATTTTTTTCAAATGAAACGAAAAAAAAATATTTTGTTGTTGGTTTTTTTTCCTTTTCTTAAAAAAAAAAAAAAAAAAAAGGATATAGCAAAAGTTTACTACAAAGTAGTTTATCACAAATAAAATCACCAAATGTCATGGCCACATTATTCAAAAATGACTAATTTTGTTATATATACATTACAAGGGGCAATCTAACAATATTTCCTACTTGAATATAAATTGGTGATATTTTCAAATTAAACAATTTTTTTGTTTGTTTTTGCTTTTCTTCTTTTTTTCCTTTCTTTCTTTTTTTTCAAAAATAGGATATAGTAAAAGTTTACCACAAAATTATCACAAATAAAATCACCAGACATCATGGCCACATTATTCAAAAAGGACTAATGGTAGAATAGGGAATGCGTAACTATTAACTAAGAGTTTTTTCTCAATAAGCTCCTAATTTTACTGCTTAGTTAAATTTAGGTATGGGGTTGGATTACGGGATCTAAAATTTGGTCATGCAGAATAAGGCATTAATATGCGCTTTATACTAATAAATAAGGTGCTAATAAACAGCCAATATGCTAGTAATATGCATGCTTATATGCAACTAATAGTAAGAATAGGTCCTTTAAATGTTTAAGTGTTACTGGACTCATTTTGTTATGTATATTACAAGGGGAAACCTCACAGCATTCTGCTTTAATATAAATTGATATTTTACATGAAAAAATAATATCTTCAAATTAATTTTATTTTTTTCAAAAATCAGATATAGCAAACATAATAGCAAAATTTAGTTTAATTATCACAAATAAATAACAAAATGTCATGACCACATTAAAAAAGGACTTTTGTTATTTTGTTGTGTACATTACAGCATTCCCTGCTTGAATATAAATCAACAATATTTTGCATGAAAAAAAGTTTTTGTTTTTATCTTTACTTATTTTTTTCTTCCAAAAATGGGACTATAATAATACAAAAAAAAATCTAACAAAATGTTTCTCTCCCACAGATGGTTTAATGTCTGCCTCTTTTAGTAAAAGTCATTGGGCATAAAAGAGCCGCATTCTGCACATTCAAAACAGACTCAGCCTGGTATGAAATGATGGCAGGCAGTATGTGTTCCAAACCCAGACATATGTAGAAGATGACCAGGAGGGTAAAGGACAACGTGCAGAAAGAAAATAAGACATGTGTACCATCAATGCATATTTTTCATGCTTGTTTAGAACTCTGAGTTCATTTGCGATACCATCCAGTGAAGCAAATTAGACAATTTCACACTGAGCAGTCCAATTCTCAGAGACGAACGCTACACACACACACACACACACATCTAGCATGCCAATGTCATGTCACAACACAATGCAGACTTTGTGAGAGATCTTGAGTCTTAAGAAAAGATCAGAAAGAGAAAGTAGAAACTGGTCAGCAAATATCTACTTAGAAATATCTGAAAATGTTTATATAATATTTTATGCAAACAGATTATACTGTATAAGCAAAATATGAGAAACAACACTTTACAACTAAAAAGTATGTCACTTTTCACAAACAGTATAACAAAATGGGTCTTTTTCTGTCAACAAATATGAAAAACAAATAAAATACAACAGAACAAATAAAAAAATTAAATAAAACAGATAAAATGTTAGGTATTAGTTTTATAAAATATCCAATAGTTCTCAGAACAGCAACAAATTTTGGATTAATGCTTTTAAAAAAGTTTTGAGACCCCAACTGTAACATATTCATATAAAGTGCCAAATGCAACAGAAAATCTGCTTTGACAGTAAACAGAGTGGCATCTTGACAGCCTCATAAACCTAAGCTACTTTACTTGGTTCATTTCATTTTCAAGTAAAGTCATATTTGGCCCAGCTCAGAGGGAATAAACAGTGTGGAGACCTTGTGCATGTCATTGTTCTTTGCTCTTCCTGATTCCCTGTCCCAGGGCAATGTGGCAATATGTTGCGTTGTTTAGGACAACAGCCGGCTATCTGTGAGCATGAGAGCCCTTGTCAGGCTTCAGCACAGTGCTCACAGTGACACAAGCCTGTGGTCACAAATGTGCACACATAAAGCCATTTCAACTTCCTATGCTCACCCATGCCCCTAAAACAAAGTCTCACCATAGCTGAACAGCATCATTCACTATTGTACAATTCACACTACTGTTGAATTAAATGTCTTTTTGCACTAATAAAACGTTTTTATATAAAAAAGAAAAACTTTTTTGGATGTAGCCTATGCGTCAAAACAATGCGCTACCATATTGCAACGCATTGTGTCAATTCAGCGCAGTGAAGCATAACTTAATGAGGTTGCCTGCGTTTACTAAACTGTGGAACTTTGACTCTTGCTGCTGATTTGAATGGCGATGTGTCAGTTGATGGCCTTTCATTTTTAACAGCATTTTTTAGAAATGTGCGCGCTGCTTTTCTGATGTTCATTTAGGTTTTCCGTGTCTTTTTCCCGTGTCACTTGAAATGTGTCCATTTTGAATTATTGTGGTGAGACACGTGAGGAAAAAATAAACTATCAATTGTGGGACTATTCTGTCATAAATCGCATACCATTCATTTCTGAACTTTCTACCGTCAGTTACTGGAAATGAAATTACTGGTTGATATGTCCCGATCTCAATAAAGTTTACACACGCTTTTAGTCCGTGAACTAGATCTCGCTCAGGACACGTGCTGTCTGTGGAAATTTGGCCAGGACTGCTTCCAGAATAAATTACTGAGGCATTTTTGTCCCGTCCGAAACTTTGCAGCATGTATGTGTCTGAAAAACGAAAGTTTAATTCAAATTCTGAATGGATTAGATTAGAAAACACACAAAGCGCGCTCCTTTATTGTCACTAAAAGAATCACTCATCAAAGTTCATCGCGATCTCACAAAGTTCTGTTATAATCAAGCTCTCTAAACTACACAATAAATCTCTTATTTACTGTACATCGCGTCTGCACTTAGTTAGTCATGAGATGATCCAGGAGCGTGCAAAACTTGCTCTTTCATCGGTGAATGAATTCTGAAAACTCTAACGTTTGTGATTGGCCATTGCGTTGATTGGTTTCCAGCTGCTGAAGAGTTCGTGGGTGTCTTTGACTTATTTTTAGTTTAATGATGGGCCAAATGTTCTCTATAGGTCAGCGGTTCTTAATTCGAGAGGCCTGGAATTGAGAACCGCTGCTATAGGCAAAAGATCTGGACTGCAGGCAGGTCAATTCAGCACCCAGACTCTACTACGAAGCCATGCTGCTGTAAAAGCTGCAGTATGTGGTTTTGCATTGTCCTGCTGAAATACATGTCATCTGGAGGGAGCATATGTTGCTCTAAAACCTTTATATACCTTTCAGAATTCATAGTGCCTTCCAAAACATGCAAGTTGCCCATACCGTATGCACTTATGCACCCCATACCATCAGAGATGCTGGCTTTTGAACTGAATGCTGATGACACGCTGGAAGGTCTCCCTCCTCTTTAGCCCGGAGGACACGGAGTCCTTGATTTCCAACAAGAATGTCAAATTTGGACTCGTCTGACCATAGAACACTTTTCCACTTTGAAACAGTCCATTTTCAAGTAAAGTCATATTTGGCCCAGCTCAGAGGGAATAAACAGTGTGGAGACCTTGTGCATGTCATTGTTCTTTGCTCTTCCTGATTCCCTGTCCCAGGGCAATGTGGCAATATGTTGCGTTGTTTAGGACAACAGCCGGCTATCTGTGAGCATGAGAGCCCTTGTCAGGCTTCAGCACAGTGCTCACAGTGACACAAGCCTGTGGTCACAAATGTGCACACATAAAGCCATTTCAACTTCCTATGCTCACCCATGCCCCTAAAACAAAGTCTCACCATAGCTGAACAGCATCATTCACTATTGTACAATTCACACTACTGTTGAATTAAATGTCTTTTTGCACTAATAAAACGTTTTTATATAAAAAAGAAAAACTTTTTTGGATGTAGCCTATGCGTCAAAACAATGCGCTACCATATTGCAACGCATTGTGTCAATTCAGCGCAGTGAAGCATAACTTAATGAGGTTGCCTGCGTTTACTAAACTGTGGAACTTTGACTCTTGCTGCTGATTTGAATGGCGATGTGTCAGTTGATGGCCTTTCATTTTTAACAGCATTTTTTAGAAATGTGCGCGCTGCTTTTCTGATGTTCATTTAGGTTTTCCGTGTCTTTTTCCCGTGTCACTTGAAATGTGTCCATTTTGAATTATTGTGGTGAGACACGTGAGGAAAAAATAAACTATCAATTGTGGGACTATTCTGTCATAAATCGCATACCATTCATTTCTGAACTTTCTACCGTCAGTTACTGGAAATGAAATTACTGGTTGATATGTCCCGATCTCAATAAAGTTTACACACGCTTTTAGTCCGTGAACTAGATCTCGCTCAGGACACGTGCTGTCTGTGGAAATTTGGCCAGGACTGCTTCCAGAATAAATTACTGAGGCATTTTTGTCCCGTCCGAAACTTTGCAGCATGTATGTGTCTGAAAAACGAAAGTTTAATTCAAATTCTGAATGGATTAGATTAGAAAACACACAAAGCGCGCTCCCTTTATTGTCACTAAAAGAATCACTCATCAAAGTTCATCGCGATCTCACAAAGTTCTGTTATAATCAAGCTCTCTAAACTACACAATAAATCTCTTATTTACTGTACATCGCGTCTGCACTTAGTTAGTCATGAGATGATCCAGGAGCGTGCAAAACTTCGGCTCTTTCATCGGTGAATGAATTCTGAAAACTCTAACGTTTGTGATTGGCCATTGCGTTGATTGGTTTCCAGCTGCTGAAGAGTTCGTGGGTGTCTTTGACTTATTTTTAGTTTAATGATGGGCCAAATGTTCTCTATAGGTCAGCGGTTCTTAATTCGAGAGGCCTGGAATTGAGAACCGCTGCTATAGGCAAAAGATCTGGACTGCAGGCAGGTCAATTCAGCACCCAGACTCTACTACGAAGCCATGCTGCTGTAAAAGCTGCAGTATGTGGTTTTGCATTGTCCTGCTGAAATACATGTCATCTGGAGGGGAGCATATGTTGCTCTAAAACCTTTATATACCTTTCAGAATTCATAGTGCCTTCCAAAACATGCAAGTTGCCCATACCGTATGCACTTATGCACCCCCATACCATCAGAGATGCTGGCTTTTGAACTGAATGCTGATGACACGCTGGAAGGTCTCCCTCCTCTTTAGCCCGGAGGACACGGAGTCCTTGATTTCCAACAAGAATGTCAAATTTGGACTCGTCTGACCATAGAACACTTTTCCACTTTGAAACAGTCCATTTTAAATGAGCCTTGGCCCACAGGACACGACCGCGCTTCTGGACCATGTTCACATATGGCTTCCTTTTTGCATGATAGAGCTTTAGTTGGTATCTGCAGATGGCACGGCAGATTGTGTTTACCGACAGTGGTTTCTGGAAGTATTCCTGGGCCCGTTTAGTAATGTTAATGACAGAATCATGCTGAATGATGCAGTGTCGTCTGAGGGCCTGAAGACCACAGGCATCCAACAAAGGTCTTCGGCCTTGTCCCTTACATACAGAGATTTCTCCAGTCTCTCAGAAATGTTTGATGATGTTATGCACTGTAGATGATGAGATTTGCAAAGCCTTTGCAATTTAACGCTGAGGAACGTTGTTTTTAAAGTATTCCACAATCTTTTTAGGCACTCTTTCACAGATTGGAGAGCCTCTGCCCATCTTTACTTCTGAGAGACTCTGCCTCTCTAAAGCCCTATTCGGACTGGATTAGTTTCATAAGGGTAGATGGAGTAATGTTAATTTACCACAGGACGTCTGTAATATTAACGGCCAATTCGCACAGGATAATTACCAGAAGTGGGAGGAGTAACTCGATTTACGCACCGCCGTCACCTCCCTGTCATCATATTCATGCTACATCGATCAATTTATTAAATAAATTAATAAAATTATGATTGGATTCTGTTTGAAATAGTAACTTACCTAAAGCTAACAGAAGTCCCGTGCCTCTAAAAAGTGCTTTCGACCTTCTTTTTGATCTGAATGGTGTGTATTGTCATATGCAGAAAACATTCGAGGTTTGCCACAGACTTGTCCCACCGCCTAGAACGCAACTGAATGCTATTTCAAGTGTGGAAAAAATGTGGAAAACTACTTTTAAATAGGAAATTGTGGAATATTTACATACATATTTAGAGCTGGTCTATTCGCACGGGATTAGTATTACCTGAGGTAATTCTTCCAGACCTTTTTACAGAAGGTAAAAGTCACCGTAATCTTTACTGACATCGTCCGTAATGATTACTGAGATGGCACATTTGGACGGGACTAAAATCACTGAGAAGCTCTTGTAAAAATTACTTTACCCCACCTCTCCATGTAAAACTAGTCCCGCCTGAATAGGGCTTAAGACATCCTTTTTATGTTACAGACCTGATGTCAATTAACTTAATTAGTTGCTAGATGTTCTCCCAGCTGAATCGTTTCAAAATTTCTTACTTTTTCAGCCCTTTGATGCCACCGTGCCAACTTTTTGAGACCTGTAGCAGGCATCAAATTTGAAATTTGTGAAATTTCTCAGTTTAAATATTTGTTATGTTCTACTAAAAGAAGAAGTCTTTTAGTTTTCATTTTATTCAAATGTAAAAACGTTCCAACATTTCCGAATTCAGGTTTTGTATATATATATATATATATATATATATATATATATATATATATATATATATATATATGTGTGTGTGTATTTAAAATTTTACTCATTTAGCAGACGCTTTTATCCAAAGCGACTTACAAATGAGGACAATGGAAGCAATCGAAATCAACAAAAGAGCAATGATATGCAAGTGCTATATCAAGTCTCAGTTAGCTTAACGCAGTAGATGTAGCAAGGTTTTTTTCTTTTTTAAATTATATAATAAATAAAATAAAAACAGATAGAATAGAAAAAGAATGGAGCAAGCTAGTGTTAGAGGCCTTTTTTGCTTTTGTTAATTGTATAATAAATAAATAAATAAAAAACAAATAGAATAGAATACAAAAAGATTAGAAAAGCTAGTGTTAGTTTTTTTTGTGTTTTTTCTTAAGAAAACAATTAAAATAAAATTAGAATAGAGAGTACTAGAGTTAGACGGTCAAATAAAGATGGAAGAGATGTGTTTTTAGCCAATTCTTGAAAATGGCTAAGGACTCAGCTGCTTGGATTGAGTTGGGCATGTCATTCCAACAGGAGGGAACATTTAATTTAAAAGTCTGTGAAAGTGATTTTGTGCCTCTTTGGGATGGCACAATAAAGCGACGTTCACTTGCAGAACGCAGGTTTCTAGAGGGCACATAGGTCTGAAGTACTGAATTTAGGTAAAGGGGTGCAGAGCCAAAATGCCTTGAATTTTATGCGAGCAGCTATTGGTAGCCAGTGCAAATTGATAAACAGAGGTGACGTGCATTCTTTTTGGCTCATTAATAATTAATCTTGCTGCATATATAGAACAATTGAAATATAATTCAATATTTAAAACATAATATAATATAATATAATTTAATATTTGTAATTATATATATATATATATATATATACGCTCTAAAAAATGCTGGGTTAAATATAACCCAGTGCTGAGTAAAATATGGATGAACCCAGCGATTGGGTTGTTTTTACCCAGCAGTTGGGTTACTGCCCAGAAGGTTGGGTTAAGCATTTAACCCAACTGCTGGTTGAAAACAACCCAGCATGTGTTCTGTCCAGTATTTAACCCAGCATTGTTTGGAGTGTATATATATATATAGTATTAAGATGAAATGTAATATAGAAATTAATATATATATATATTTCTTCATAGTTACAAAATAAGAAATATTATTAGAATACTTTAAATATAATTTAATAATTACTTCATATACAACATGTGACAATGTATAATATAATATATACAATACAGTAGATCATGTCAAGCATTATTTTTCCATTTTACAATTAACTTTACATCTTTACAATATTTAGACATACCCTTAATAATAAAGACAAAACCTGACCCACAAAAAAAACGAAAAAAAATAAAATAAACATGCCAAATGCGTAGTAGGACCCAGAAATAACCACCACAAAAAGAGGGTCAACTGCCCCTTTAGGGCACCATGTTTACCTGAACTGGGACCAGGTTCAGATCTGTGGGTGGCCATGGAAACTGCCATGAGCACATTGCAAAAACAGAACCACACCAGACTGAGGATGTCACCCAGAAAACAGCAATGAAATTAACTTCTGGTGGCTGAGACTGCTCACAAATCTTTTGGCACAAGTCGATTCGGAGTAGGTTTTTAATAGGCAACGAATGTTTGAAAATAAAAATGGAATCAATACTAAAACAGTACTAAGTACTACAAGTGTGTGCCATTTACATGTGCTTAACTTTGCCAAAATTTACACGAAAACCAACCTGCACATCACAGCTTTTGCAGTTGGTAGTGCACATGCTTGCAGCACATATAAAACATAATTAATAAATAAAATAATAATATTAAATCCCCTAACACAAAGTATTAAACTTCAGTACATAATTGATCTATTTTTTATGTGCTATGGACATGAATGATACCTCAAATCATATCAGACTTACGATTTTCATTGGATGAATAATAAAATGGAGTGATTCAAACCACATCTACGAACCAGAGACTTTGGTTTAGACTCCTTTAGACCAAGCACAACTAATTTTTCCAGCAAATCTAAAAAATCTAGATTGAAAAAGATAAGAAGTTAAGATCTGAGGAGCAAACCTGCTAGTAATGGAAGCAGGCCGGCACAAGCACTCAAGATCCTTCACACCAGAGAGCGTGACAGCCTTGCTCAGAGGAGCTGAGTTACTTAGGAGAAGCTTTTCCATATATTTGCTCTGGAATGGACTCATGGTGCACACATAAAGTCTAAGCCTCTCGTCTCTCTCACCCCTCTGCATCAATCTGTTCCCAAGCTGTTCCCACATTTTGGTGAATTTCCCAGGCTAATTCCTTGGCACAGACAGAGCAGAAAGGCTGATTACTTCAGTGTGAACCCCACAAGCCTTTCCAAGCCTCTGAAATCCATGCGTTCAGTGGACGAGCGGCTCTTCTTTGTCTGCTTTAGGAAGCCTGTGGAATGTGTGGGGCGCAGATTTTGATTTTCCAAATATAATTACAAGCCACCAAACAATCTGTGTTTCTTTGCATTGGCCGTAATCATTTAAAATCTTGCTGAACCTAGTTTTACAATAATACAGCAAAATATGGGATTTTATTTTCAATATATGCATGCATGCACAGGTCAGAATGGCAGTTTCATAGACTTTACTGACATAGTGGCATATAAGCAAAAATTTGGTGTGCAATTTTCAGTCAGACATAATTCATTCATTATGAGCAAAAGAATTAAATAATAGTTATCGGCTAGTCATGTGATCTCAATATAGTGGCCTAGTGTCAACCTGCTTCATGTAGAATAATACATGTTTTACTATGCTACTGATTTGACTGGAGTTCATCTCAGGTAAGCATACATGATTTTAAATATTTTATCAAAATATTGTTCATTAAATTGATTAATTTTTTAAGGATAAAATTAAAACAAAATCAAAATATTATTAATTTCTTTAAGGGTAAAATAAATTTAAAAATGAGGAAAAATACTTTTCACATTCATAAAGTAAGTATAACCAACAATCAATCCAAAACTCACTTATTCTGAATCTATTCTCCAATTCCACTGTCAATTTATTCTTTTTTCCCCGTCATAAATTACAGTTTCAGGGCTGTGTGCAGATATTACTAGGCTGCAGGACAGCTGTGTCCCATTAAAATATGTGATGGTTGCTGATTTCCTACAGCACATGGTCATCAGGCCAAATCTACAGCCAGTAATTAGGGAGATGAAATGTTTAATTGTGCCTTAATTTTGATAAAATTTATCTGTCACCCATCCTATAATCAGCCATTATGCTCACAAATCAATGTCAGTAGATTTCAGCAGGGAGGTATTCACCATTCTGACAGACATGTCTGCATGTCAAATCACTGCTCTCAGATGGCATTCCTGCCTCTTCATGTCCTGCGACTGTACATCGTGATCCTGTGCTATCACTTATATCACAGATCAACCTTAAGAAATGCAGGTGGCTTCTTTAACTGACAAACTGGATTATCGTATAAGCTAAATTGTATTAAATGTAAAGCGTGTAACTTCTGCATTTTTTAGAATGTTTATCTGGTTTACCTGCAAAAATATCTTAACATCCTGGAAGCAAAATCATTTTACTTGAGAAGCAAAACTATATGAATTTCTTGAATTAAGATTTAGTATTTTTAAAGATGAAAACCTATTTGCCAATGGGCAAGAAAAGCTGCTTTAAAGGGATAGTTCACCCAAAAATGAAAATTTGATGTTTATCTGATTAAACCCCAGGGCATCCAAGATGTAGGTGACTTTGTTTCTTCAGTAGAACACAAACAAAGATTTTTAACTCAAACCGTTGCAGTCTGTTAGTCATATAATGGCAGTCAATGGGACCCACGGCTTTGAGAGTAAAAAAAAACATACACAGACAAAACCAAAGTAAACCCTGCGGCTCGTGACGATACATTGAGGTCTTAAGACACGAAACAATCGGTCTGTGCAAGAAACTGAACAGTATTTATATAATTTTTTACCTCTGATCCACCGAAATGTCTAACTGTCCTGAGCGCGTTCACAACAGCCAGCGCATGACGCATCAATGTGCGATCTAAACAATGAGTGACCTATACACGCGACAGATCGCTTCCGCGCATGCGTCTACTATGCCAGAGTACGTTGACGCGTCACGAGCCGGCTGTTGTGAACGCGCTCAGGACAGTGGCCGTAGGTCCCATTGACTGCCATTATATGACTGACAGACTGCAACAGTTTGAGTTAAAAATATTCGTTTGTGTTCTACTGAAGAAACAAAGTCACCTACATCTTGGATGCCCTGGGGGTAAGCAGATAAACATCAAATTTTCATTTTTGGGTGAACTATCCCTTTAAGCTAAAACAATTACAAAATAAATCAAATGAACAAAGTGTATTTATTTCTAGATTTTACTATGAATATAAGTCTTAATATCTTATGCAGATTTGCTTATTTACTGAAAGTATCATGATGTAATAAAGTTCAGAATGATATACTGGAAAACAAGATTTTTTAAGATTGATTTGATGGATGGATTGACTGATTTTCCTCTGAAACTAAGTCTTAAGATTTGGGCAAAATAAAAATTGAATAAATAAAATGTATGCATGTATGGATGCATGTATTTATTTATTTACTTAATATCTTATATTTAAGAAAATTTCAAATTGAATAAATAAAATGTATTCATTTATTTACTTATTTATTATTGATTTATGCATTCATTAATTTATTTACTTATTTATAATTTTCCTCTGAAACAAAGTCTTGATATTTTAGCTTTAGGCACAAAAACAGGACAAATAAAAAAGTATTTATTTATTTATTATTATAGTCCTCTGAAAATAGGTCTTAATATCTTATTTTGCTTCTCAAAGAAAAGCATCTTTAATATCTGGGACCTTTTTTTCCAAACTATGGCAGAAAGAAATTTTGGAAACTTGTTTGAAAACAGTCATTATTTTTGCAGTTCTGTCTAATGCCATTAGATGGAGTCTGTGGCTCTTTTTATTTCTCTTATATATCTCTTTTTCTTCTTTTGACAGATGTTGACGGTACACAAAGACAGAAAATGACTGCATTTAAATTATAAAACGATTGCACTGCATTTCAAACCTGTATTCCTCGAGTATGCTAACCGCAAGTCATGGGTCATAGGTCATGGCTCTAACACTTTGTGACTCATTTTGGATGACATTAATCTGAAACAATGCATGAAACATGACTCAAATCTGCTGCTAAAAGGCAGCACCTCTTGAAGTGATGTAACCAACACCCAATCAGAGCAACTAACTGAATTACCCTCCACACATGCTACAGCACAGGAAGTTCTTGTTTCTGAGGGACAGAATCTGTCCATCCTCTGTCAGCTCGACATTATGGACAGATGGACGGAGGAGGCAGAGGAGTGGGAGAAGGTCACTAGGAGAAAAACAAAGCTTTTCATGCCGCATGATGGAGTGTGATATTTCTAAGCAAAAACCACAGCTCTGCCAAGAGCGTCCCAGCCAAGCTCTGCCGAGCTTGTAGCAGTTATCAATGACAGCATGCTTGAGGGGGCATCCGAAACCCAGCGGAGAAATGGAGGAACATTTAATGCCTTCAACTTCGGTTTATGAAGAAGATAGCAGCATTCACGGATCTTTGAATCTGGGGAAATCAAACGGAAAATATTGCACTGAAATGCACACCAAGTAAAATGTGTTTGCTCAATGCTCATTTGTTCTGTGTTCAACAACTTGTTAACCAAGCCAATGAGCGTATAAATTCAGTTCTTCTGACTGAGACACACCTATATATTTAATTTGATAATGTGACACTGGAGAAAAATAAAAACATTTCCCTTGCGTTGCTTTATAACAATTGACATTTTACTAAACATCACATCTAAGCATCTAAATTTTAGATGCTTGGATGTGATGTTTTGTAAAATGTCAATTGTTATCTTTATATTGCAAAAAAAAAAAAGTAGTAGAAATGGTCTATATTTATATTTTTCTATCTGCCGTAGTTTTAGAAAAATATAAAATATAAATATAGACACTATTTCTACTACCATTTTTACTAGATTTTTAATATATCTGGTTTCAAACTTATTTGTCTGTTTTGGATGCTTGTATTAAATTGTAATTTGTTTTACACACACACACGTATATATTATATTTATTATTATATTATATTATATTATATTATATTTAGTGCTGTCAAACGATTAATCGCGATTAATTGCATCCAAAATAATATTTATATTTATTATGTATATATAAATACACATGTATATATTTCAGAAAAATATGTGTTTATATATTAAATATATTTATATATAATATAAATTATGTGAATATAAAATATATACATGTAAATACATGTACATATTTTCAAAATATATACTGTATGTGTGTATATTTATACAAACAA